>NW_006399907.1:5317501-5361828 GCF_000299155.1 Elephantulus edwardii | reverse complement strand
GATCCATCTAACATCAGCTACAATATCCCTAGTACCACGACCCCTTCAAAACACAGCCTGGACTTCTGGTAGCTCTCTGCTGATGTGCTGTTCCAGTCGTTTTTGGATAATCTTCAGTAAAAACCTATATTTAGATCAAGAAATAGGCATATGAACAGAGCAAGAATCCATTGTATGGTTCAAAATCAGGAAGTGTGCCAAGGGTATATGTCTTTCTCCACACCTTTTCAATCTATATGTGGAACAGATCATGCAGGAAGCTGGACTTTAGGAAGAAGATTGTGGCATCGGGTTTTGAGGAAGACTCATCAACAACTTGTATTATGCAGGTGACATAACCTTGCTTGTCGAAACTGAGGAGTACCTGATATATTTGCTGTAGAAGGTGAAGGACTACAGTCTTCAATATGGATTGCTTCTCAACAGCAAGAAAACAAAGATACTAACCACTGGGCCAGTTGGCAGCATCATGATTGATGGAGAATAAATTGGTTAATAATAACATCTTGCCTGGATTCATAATAAATACTCTTGGCATCTGCAGTCAGGAAATCAAAAGATGATTTGCGTAGGGAAAGTGGGCTGTCAGGGATCAGAGTGCTAAAGAGCAACACTGTCAGTCTAGAGACTAAGGGACCCCTGATCCAGCCGGTGGTCTTCTCAATTAGTTGGTATACATTTGAGATCTGAATAGTGACTAAGGATGACAGAAGCAGAATTGATGTCTTTGAGTTGTGGTACTGGAGAAGAGTATGCAATGGACTACCAAGAGAACAAACAGGTCTGTCCTGGAGAAGGTAAAACCAGGTGGTTTGGAGGCAAGGATTTTTTTTATTTAATTTTTATATATTTTTAAAGTTGTTTTTTTTTTTAAAATTTTTACAGCATATTCTTCCCATTTAATTTTCCCCAATTCATTCATTTTTGCACATTTTTCTCCCTGCCCACCTCTCTACCCCATTTCACCTTTCTCTTTGAAAGGAAAAAAAAAAATCTTTGTTATACAACTCCTCTCCCCAAGTCCACAGTCTACTTTACTATGCATTTCATTTTCTGGAATCTTGTCCTGAAAATAATACCTAATGATATATTCCTTTTAAAAAGTTTTCTTATCTGTTTCAATGCAGTATACATTATTTATCCCCTCTTTTCTTAGGCTCCCTCCGACCTCGATGTCATCCTGTTTTACAACAGTGGCACAGTGCTGTATTTGTACATTTGTGACTGAGATACTTCACTCAGCATAATGTCCACCAGGCTCACCCTCTTTGTATAATATATCATGAGTTGCTTATCTTTCAGTGCAGTATAGTATTCTGTTGTGTGAATATATTACTGCTTCCTCTATCCATTCGTTTGTTGATGGGCACTTTTAGGTTGTTTCCAGCTGCTTGCTATTGTGAACAAAGCCACAATAAACATGGGTCTGCATATATCTACTTGGGTCACAATTTTGGTTTCTTTGGGATATATTCCCTGTAGTGGAATTACTGAGTCAAATGATATTTCAATGTGCAACATTTTGAGAAAGCGCCATACAGCCTTTCATAGTGGTTGTTGCACCATTTTACACTCCTGCAAACAGTGAATAATGTTTTCAGCTTCTCCACAACCTTGCCAGCATTTGTTGTTTGCTGCTCTGTTGAATTTTGCTGTTTTTACTGGGGTGAGATGATACCTCATAGTTGTTTTGATTTGCATCTCTCTTAGAGCTAGGGATTTTGAACATTTCTTCATGTATTTGTGTGCCATCTGAATGTCGTCTTTGGTGAAGTGTCTATGCATATCCTGTGCCCATTTTGCTCGGAGGCAAGGCTTTTGAATCTTTGTCTTACATACTTTTTATTCCTCAAATAGTCAGCCAAATATATTTATGGGTTGTGTAGGGGTTTTTTAATGCTAGCAATTATTTAAAGAAATCCCGTTATCTTTATATACTGAAATGTTATTCTGTATCTTTCTTCCTCTTCTCAGGGCAATTCCACATCCACGAGGCCATGCACACTTGGCAGCACTTGTCAACCATGACTGTAAGCAGTTTCTGAATTTTTTTTTTTTTTGAGGAAATGTATACTTTATTTGGTATTAATAGATTTGAACATATTCTTTTTTTAAATTTTTATTCATTCATTGTTACATCTTTGAAAAGAAAGTAGTGAGTGGGAGAGAGAGAGAAGAGAGTATGTGTGTGTGTGTGAGAGAGAGGGAGATACAATTTTAGTTACAGTTTAAAATACTGTTTGAAAATAGGCCAGCCTGAAAAACGTATCCAAAAATTTACTGACTCGAATTTTCTGTTATTGTCACATCATCTTCATTTCTGTTTGGTCATAGTTCAGAAGTTGCTGAGGTAGGAAGGAAAGCCTGAATGTTTTTTGTATTGCACTGAATATGTTTGTACTAATTTTTATGTGTAATAAAAACTGCATGCAAGGTACAATTTTTGTGAATGTAATTATGGACATATGCATTTGCATTTGTAAAGTATTCAAGTTAATATAAATTATTGTCACAAATATTAGTTTTTACAGTTTCCTTTGGAGAACAAAAACAAGTAATGCATTCCATTAGAAAAATTTTGGTGATGTTTAGCAGTAATGTAAAGTATTTTTAATAATGAGTATTAAGTATTAGTATAAAGTAATAAAACTATACGAGACTCTTCTCAATTGTTTTTAAACCTTTTGGTATGTGATTTGGACCAGAAAAGATGACTTTTTTAAAGAACAGAGTTACATAAACTATATTCTCTTAGAAGTTATATTTTACAAATTATGCATTTTTTGAGCATTTTACCAGAATTTACTGTTATACATTTATTTTCAGTTATTCCCATCATACTTATACATTTTTCTCAAAAGAATGATATTTTAAAGACTATACCTACAGATTTTAGATATTTTAATGTAAGCATGGATAAGATTATAAACTAGTCTCTACTATAGTTTTAAATAATACAATTTCTACTTAGTTGGTTTTATTTGTTTCCTCTTAGCTTACAACTTCTCTCATAGAATAGACCATTTGTCTTTTGGAGAGCTTGTTCCAGGAATTATTAATCCTTTAGATGGAACTGAAAAAATTGCTGTAGATCGTAAGTATTATGTAATTAACTCTATAGATTTGCATGCAGGAAATTATTCTTATAATTATTCTTAAAACATTAATATATTTTTAATAATTGTCACCTAGCTCTTGTGTAAACATGATCCTTATTGTGTGTGGAGAGCATATGTCTTAGTGTTGTTATTACTGATGTTGTCATGTGCTGTAGAGTTAGAACCAATTTATTGACCCTTCAGTGAGTTTTCAGAGGCTTTGAATCACACAAGAGGAGATTGTCCATCTTTCTCCTATATTACAGCTGTTGGACTTGAACTGCATGCCTTTGGGTCAGTAGTGCAATTCCTTACTTATTAGGCCATCATGCTGCAACATCTTCACCATTATTGCTATGTGTGAGCCCATTGTTGTTCTTCCCATGTCAGTCTATCTGATTGAGGGTCTTCCTTTTTTCTGATTCCACCACCCAATCTTTCTTCAGGGACTGGGCCCTCTAGATTACAAACTCAAGGTATGTAATTGGAAGTCTCTTCATCCTTACTTCACCAACTTTACTTCGTCAGATACAAAGTTTTTGTTCTTTTTTCTTATTATATTTGTGTTCTTCACCAACTTTTTTTTTATTAAATTTTATTTTCTTAATTAATTTCAATGAAAATTTACAAAGATTTTGGATTTCCATTCATTCATTGTTGCACTTTTCTCCCTGCCCCCCCCCCCCAGTTCACTCTTCTCTTTGAAAAGCGAAAGAAAAACTCCTTCATTGGTATCTTCACCAACTTCTTAATTTGAGCATGCCATTTTCCTTTCCATTGTCGAGGTTTCATGTACATACATTGTTAAGCACTGAGGAGTTGGAACCAATTTGTATCTGACTCACCAGTGGGTTTTCAGAGGTAGTAAATCACATTGAAGATTATACATCTTTCTCTCGCAGAGCAGCTGGTGGATTCAAACCACCATTTCCTGGGGTGGCAGCACAGTTCCAAAAATACCTTGACTTGAGTCAGACACAAATGGGTCAGACTTTGGACATCAAAGTGACATTTTTTCCCCTTCATAATTGGTCTTTTGCAGCTGATTTACACAATGCAGTGCATTGTTTGATTTCTTGACTGCTATTTTCATTGGCATTAATTATTGATTCAAGAAGAATAACAAATCCTTGACAGAAAGGACTCACAGAAGAAAATTTAAAATATTAAGGGTTGTGTTTGTTTTTTTTTTATGAGAAAAAATTTATATTGAGAATTAGCCCCCTGGACTCAGTTTAGATGATCTCAATTTAGTTGGCAACATCCAAAGCATCATAATCAGGAGCAAGTCGAACATAGGCCTTCTTCTCTCCATCAGGCGTAATCAAAGTGTTGACCTTAGCCACATCAATGTCATAGAGCTTCTTTTCAGCTTGTTTAATTTGGCGCTTGTTGGCCTTGACATCCACAATGAACACAGTTGTGTTGTTATCTTCTATCTTCTTCATAGCTGACTCAGTGGTCAGGGGAAATTTGATGATGGCATAGCAGTCAAGCTTGTTTCTCCTGGGGGGCGCTCTTCCGGGGGTATTTGGGCTGCCTTCGGAGTCTCAGCGTCTTAGGCCGCCGGAAGGTGGGTGACATGCGGATCTTCTTTTTTTTTTTTTTTTTTTTTGCTGTGGACACCATTCAGGACTGCCTTCTTGGCCTTTAATGCCTTTGCTTTGGCTTCAGTTTTGGGAGGGGCAGGGCCTTCCTTCTTAGCTTTCGGCGCCTTCATAGAAAGGGCAAAATATTAAGATTTTTAAAGTAGGAACAATCAGAATTAGAATGTAAACACTCTCTAAATATATGAAAGATTAATATGTTAATAGGATATGTCTCATTACTGCATATTTACCTAAGAAAGTTTTGACATCTTTAGAATTGTTTTCTTTGTAAATATGACAGATTTCTAAAAAATATTTTTATCATCTTAGAGACCTCTTTGAAGAATTGTGCAAGAACCAGAAACTAAAACACTTCCAATGTGGTTTATGTATTAAACATTCATATGACTGCTGTTTAGTTGATTTCAATTCATAGCAACTGTCTGTCGATTTGTTGGACTATAAATCTTCACTCAACCAGATTGCTTCATTTTTTCCCTCCTCCCATGAAGTGGCTGCTGGGCTGAATGGCCATCTTTTAAATTAGCTAGCCTTTAGTTAGCAGCTCAACATTTAACCAATCTGTCTACCAAATGTTAGAGAAATACTGCCTTGTAACTACTAACTTATTCATTGTTCTCAAGTCATAACTCCCTCCATTTGGTTTCTGAGACTGTAAATTGCACAGGAGGTAATGGTGCTTCTTTCTCTCATGGAACTTCTGGTGGATTTAAACCACCAGAACTTTGGCTTACCAGTGCAACTCCCTTAAAATACAAAATTCAGTGCTTCTTAGTTGAGTCCAGCTTATAGCAACCCTTGATCACGATTTCAAGACTGTAAATCTCAATGTGAGAAGACACTGCATATCTTGTTTATTTGAATAGCCACCCTTTCTCTTAGCTTAATGTGCCACATCACCAGCGCTCCTCCTTATGGCATAGATACTTTTTATTTTTAGCTTTTGCTCTATTTATGATGGAAAAGTGATTTACTTAACTTTGAAGAATATGATCTGTTCTCATGTTTCCTGAAAGTGTTTTATTGCTTCCCCATTCCTAAGATGTGATAATGTATGACATGCTCCATCCATCAGACCTTTCGAGGATTTCCAAGTCGTCTTCTGCTATTAGAAAACTAGGGATTTTAATCTTCATACATTTAATGGCTTAAATTTTTTATTTTATTTTAGTCCCATCTCTTAATTTTATAATCTGATATATTAAGAATACTTTGCTTAGAATAGATGCTTTATGGTAAGTATGTTGTTGTAACTTTATTTTTTTGGAAGCAGGAGTAGCATCCACTTTCTAAACAACATTCCTCCAGAAACTATGAACTTTGATAAATGTTGATAGTTGTAGAGGGGCTTCAGGCTTTTTGTGAATAGGGTCACTATGAGTCATGCTCTCAAAGGCCATCAACAACAAAACTTTATTTTACACTTTACTCTTGCTAATTTTTCTACTATATTTTGTATATTTCATATTTGAAAAAATGGTGACTGTACTTATAAAGGTGTAAAATGAACAAGAGCCACGTGGGAAGGGCCATATCTGGCCTTTATCAACTACACTGAGGGAAACTATCCCCATCCACAGCATCCGTAATGTAAAACCAGTTCCCATGAGGTCAGACATGTCACCCACACTTTCATGCCTCTTTCCACTCATCATTTCAACACCAATCTTACTGCTTTTCTGGGACCAAAATATGATATGATAGTTCACAGTCCATATAGAACCATATTGGGAGAGTCAAAAGGTTATAATTCAGATTAATAACAGAATATAGTCAAGACAGCTCCCAAAATCAAAATAATACCTCAGTCTTGAGTCTCGTGGTGTTCCCAAGTTCTCAGTCCTTCCATTATTGGCTTTCCTCCCCCAATTGTTCAACAAAGTTCTCGGACCCGCTGATATTGCCTTTCCACCCAGTTGTACAACAATGTTCACATTCCTACCACTATTGGCTTCCCCTCCCATAAGTGTCCACCGCACATCAATTTCCCAGTTCAGCCATTGCTGCTGCTGCCATTCTGAAGCCTGTCCTGCATTTTACCAAGTTTAGTCTGTTTCTCTTCTCTGGCTGTGGGAAGAATTCTTCTGGTGGGAGAAGATCTTCTCTGCAGCTAGAGCTGTTCAATTTATTGGCAAGACTAGCCAGTCCTCTTGTAGATTGTTGAGATTGGCCAGTACCCTTGTGGGATGCTAGCTCGCAATCTCTTTGTGGATAAGCCAACATATGTCACTTGCATAGTCCTGCTCCTCTACATAATAAGTCATCCACACTAGAAAAGATATATAGAAAGACAAACTTCATAGAAGGATAGATAAATTTCTATTTCATCATTTCTAATATATGTGTGTATATTTTTAAAGAGCTCTGGTACTGTATAATGTATCGGGCTGATAACTAAAAGCTCTATAATTCTAAGACACCAGTATCTCTGGTAGAAAGATGGGCAGGCATCCTTCCCCTCCTTTAAAGATTTAGAGTCTGAGCAAGCTCTGGTGGCCTAGTGGCAAGAAGCTGCACCACAATCCCAGAGGTGGTGGTTGTTGTTGTTATGTGCCATCGAGTTGTTTGCAACTCATAGCGACCCTATGTACAAGAGCTCTAAATGCTGTTCTATCCTGTGCCAACCTAGCCAACTCAAGCACTTATTCCCACCGCTCCAGTCACAGAATCGATCCGTCTCATCAAAGGTCTTCCTCTCCTTTGCCTCCCCTCCACTCTGCCAAACATGATGTTCCTCTCCAAGGACCAGTCCCTCCTTGCAACATGCCCAAAGTATGTCAGACGAAGCTTCAAAATCCTTGATTCCAGGGAACACTCTGGCTTCACCCTCTCCAGGACAAACCTGTTTGTTCTCCTAGCAGTCCATGGTATATTCAGCATTCTTCTCCAGCACCACAGCTCAAAGGCATCAATCCTCTTTCTATCAACCCTATTCACTGTCCAACTCTCTGATGCGTACCACGTAATTGCGAAGACTACAGCCCGGATCAGGCGTACCTTAGTCTCCAATCTGACATCGTTGCTCTTCAGTACTCTTGAGAGGTCCCTCACAGCTGACTTTCCCAATGCAATTCGTCTCCTGATTTCCTGGCTGCTGTTACCAAGAGTGTTGACTGTGGAGCCAAGTAAATTAAAACTGTTAACTATCTCAATCTCTTCACCATCCATGCTGATGCTGCCAATTGGCCCAGTGGTTAGAATCTTTGTTTTCTTGATGTTGAGCTTCAGTCCATATAGAAGGCTGTAGTCCTTGATCTTCTGCATCAAGTGCTTCAGGTCCTCCTCAGTTTCAGCAAGCAGGGTTGTGTCATCTGCATAACGCAGGTTGTTGATGATTCTTCCACCAATCCTGATGCCGCATTCCTTTTCTTATAGCCCAGCGTCTCGGATGATCTGTTCTGCATACAGATTGAAAAGGTATGGAGACAGAATACATCCCTGACGAACCCCCTTCTTAATTTTGAACCATGTAGTGTCTCCTTGATCTGTTCTGACAACTGTCTCTTGGTCCAAGTATCAGTTTTGTATTAGCGCAATCAAATGTTCTGGGATTCCCATTCTTCTCAGAGTCAGCCAGAGCTTGTTGTGATCCACACAGTCAAAAGCCTTTTTGCATAGTCAATGAAGCACAGATAGACATTCTTCTGGTATTCTTTGCTTTCTGCTAAGATCCATCTGACATTAGCTATAATATCCCTAGTACCACGACCTCTTCTAAATCCAGCCTGCACATCTGGCAGTTCTCTGTTGGTGTATTGTTCCAAACATTTTTGGATAATTTTCAGCAGAATCTTGCTTGCGTGTGATATCAGTGGTATTGTTCGATAATTTCCACACTCTGTTGGCTCACCTTTCTTTGGAATGGGAACAAATATTGATCTTTTCCAGTCAGTGGGCCAGCTGGCTGTTCTCCAGATTTCTTGGCACAACTTAGTGAGCACATCCAGGCCAGTGTCTGTTGAAATATGTCAATTGGTATGCCGTCAACTCCTGGAGCCTTGTTTCTTGCCAATTCCTTCAGAGCAATTTGAACTTCCTCTTTCATCACCTTAGGCTCTTGCTCATATGTCATTTCATGAAATTCGTGTCAGCCAATTCCTTCTGATACAGTGACTCTGTGTATTCCTTACGTCTTCTCTTGATACTTTCTGGATCATTTAATATACTACCCAAAGTATCCTTAAGTATTGCCACCCGTGGTTTGAATTTGTTTTTCAGTTCCTTCAGAGTCCCTTTTGATTTTCTGTCTCCAGCTCTCTGCACATTTCATTATAGTATCTTGCTTTACTGTCCCGGGCTGCCTTTTGAAATTTTCTGTTTAGCTCTTTGATTTCTTAGTTTCTTCCTTTAGCTTTGGTTTCTCGGTACTCTAATGCAATATTCAGAGTCTCATCTGACATCCATCTTGGTCTTTTCTTCTTTTTCAGCCTTTGTAACGATCTTTTGCTTTCTTCATGCAAACCAGCGGTACATGGTTCAAATCTACCAGATGCTCTGCTGGAGAAGGAGGGACAGTCTCCTCCTGTACCAGTCAGATCTGATTTGACGGTACACGCACAAAAAGATAATAAAATAAAATAAATTGTAAAAAAAAGATTTAGAGCCTGGAAACCAGTCGACGATATCTGAGTCACAATGGACTTGACAGCTGTGACTTTGGAGTTCATCTTGTTTTCCTTTTTAGATTTTTGTTAGAGCTGGGCTTTATAAATAATTTACCAAGTGTAAGTTTAATTCTTTAATAGATTCTTTCTTTAAAATTTATTTTTATTGTTAAGTCATAAGTAACATTCAATTTCAAAATGTATTTCCTAGAAAAAGGATATATTTGAGAACAGTTCTCTTGTTACTGAATTGATGATAAAAACTTGTTTTCTTTTCATTCCAGACAACCAGATGTTCCAATATTTTATTACAGTTGTGCCAACAAAACTACATACATATAAAATTTCAGCAGACACTCATCAGTTTTCTGTGACTGAAAGGGTAAATTGATTTTATATAGTCTCTCTCTCACCTATGAAATAAGTGTGACGTTTCATTTTGTACTCTTTCCCTTATTTAAAAATATGTGGGAAGTTTTGAAATTGTATTAACTTTTTTTAAAGTCAGTATTATTTGAAAAAGGAGTGTTACTATATTGTATTGGAGAAAAGAAATAGATTTTTTTTAAAAAGGAAGAATAAGTATGAATACATTTTTTTTTAAAAATTGGAAATATTTTGTGTTCATTTGAGATTTGAAATTGTTAAGCTCTAATAGTAGTATTTTATTCTTAATATCTTTATTTTGTAATTTTTCATATTTGGTTTAGACAGTCCTTATCTGCTAGCATATTACCTGATTTCTGTTATTTATCGTATTAAAAATATAGCTAACACAGAAAAATCTTAGTTAATGTGAATAGTATAATAAATTTAGAGTTTGCTTTCTGAATTAGTGCTTTGTGTTCATCTGATTGATATAATGAAACATCTTTCATTCTCAGCATGAATTGACCATAGTGAAATATTTACAAAGAGGAGCAAAGTTTTGTAACTAGATTTAACTAGATTGTAACTAGTTTAATAGATTTCTCACCTGCTCTGGGACTGTGTTTGCTTCTTATGTTTCTGAGTGTTAACTATCCAAATATTAGTTGTTGTTGTTGTTGTTGTTGTTGTTATTGTTATGTGCCATCGAGTCACTTGCGACATATAGTGAACGTATGTACAACAGCCCTAAACTCTGTTCTATCCTGTCCCAATCTCACAGTCTCTGACACACTCATCCTGATTACCCCAGTCACTGAATCAATCCACCTCATAGAGGGCCTTCCCCTCCTGCGCCTGCCCTCCACCCTCCCAAATATGATGTCCTTCTCCAAGGACCGTTCTCTCCTTACAACATGACCAAAATATGTTAGATGGAGCCTCAGAATCTTTGCCTCCAAGGAGCAGCCCGGTTTGACCCTTTCCAGGGTGAATCTGTTTGTTTCCTTAGCAGTCAATGGTATTCTCAATACTCTTCTCCAGCACCACAGCTCAAAAGGCATCAATTCTCCTTCTATCCTCCCTAGTCATTGTCCAATTCTCTGCTGCATAACAAATGATTGCAAAGACCATGGCATGTATCAGATGCACCTTAGTCTCCAGAGAGAATTAGCTAATATTCAAATTAAAATTGTTGTTTTTGTTTACCTTTGAGTTGGAACCAGTAGTAGCTGACCCTCGAGTAGATTTTAGAGGCAGTAAATCACACTACCTATCTTTCTCCCCCAAAACAGCTGGTAGGCTCAACCATATACCTTTGTGTTGACAGTACAATTCCAGAGGGCTTCGCAAAACAAAATCTAAAATTTTAATTTTATAAAAAATGAATGGAAATTCAAAATATCTTTAATTGTTCATTAAAATTATTAAAATAAAATAAAAAGAATAAATATTATGCACTAGTGACTGAAGACCAGATTGTGTGTGTCATCAAGGACATCATCCATGAAGAAAGCCAAAGGCCATTAAAAGGCAGGGGAAAAAAACAAAAGACCAAAACAGATGTTAGGATAGATTCTGAAACTTGCATTGGAGGGGGAAAAAAGTCAAAACAAGGAGAAGGAATGCTGAAGTTAGAAAGCTAAACAATATATTTCAGAGAACATCTGGAGAAGACAGAGTAAAGTATTATAACAAAATGTGCAAGGAGCTGAAGTGAGAAGAAAAAAGTTTTAAAAATTTGTCTCCTTCTGTATCAATTTTTGTGATGGTAATGCTATAATGTATGATGAAATGCTCAGTAATGACAGAATTTCCCTTGCTCTTGGGACATTAGGTGGGAAGTATAACATATGTGTGTGTGCGTTTGTGTGTGTGTGTGTGTGTGTGTGTGTGTGTAAAGATAGAGGGAGAGGAAATGAGTGTGTGTGTATGTGTATACACAAATATTTATTATACCATTCCTTCAGCATTTTTGTAGAGGTGACAAGTTCTTGTATTTAAGACTGATAAAAACTAGAAAATCAGAAAATTCATACACTTGGGAAGGCTTTGGGGGAAGAGATCATATATGCATTGCTATGGGAAAGCAAAATATTGTAGTCTTTCTGGAACAAATATAGTAATACCTGCAAAATGACATGTGCATTGACCCTTTGCCCCAAGGTCTCCATGAAAACCATCCCAAAGATATACTGGATAAAGAAAAAAATTTTGTGTCAAATACTGTTCATGTTATTTGAAGAAGCAAAGGATTAGAACCAACCTGCATAACACTGTTAAACTATGGAGGAATATGTGACTGTTATTAAAAAAAGAATAAACTCTTTATTAAAAATGAAAAAGAACACATGAAATCCAAGTCTCAGAACATTTGACTTTTGAGGGAAATAATATAAACACTGATGAGTTACCTAAATTGTTATGTTTTATTTAAAAGAGAAACAATAGCTGGAGTTGGTAAAATGTGTGAGGTGGTGTGCAGATGGACCTTCCTGATTTGTTCAAATATTGATATGCTTCAAATCAATGCAATATGTTTTCATCTGTGTTTTATCTTACATAGTTTGAAATAAACAACAACAGGAAGTTAATTTATTTTAATCTTTTGTGTGTGTGTGTGTACTTCTAGGCTTTTTTTTTTTAATTTTAATGAACATTTACAGAAATTTTGGATGTCCATTCATTCATTATTGCATTTTTCTCCCTGCCCAACCCTCCCCCCCCACCAAGTTCGCTTCTCTCCTTGAAAAGTAAAATTCTTTCATTGGTATACAATCCCCCCTCTCCGTCCCCCACCATCCCGAGTATACTCCACTATACAACCTTAATTCTGGACTCTTGTGAAAACCCTAATACCCTATCTTATATCGCTTTTAAATTGTTCTCTCCCTCATCTGTTTCAATGCAGTATACACAACTTATCGAATTTTTCTCAGTCCTACCCCAACTCTGATGTCAGTCCCATTCTACAACAGTGGCACCATGCAGTGTTTGTCCTTTTGTGACAGATATTTCACTCAGCATAATGTTCTCCAGGGTCACCCACTTTGAATAATATTGCATGAGTTCCTTGTTTTTCATTGCAGTGTAGTATTCCACTGTGTGAATATACAATAGCTTTTCTATCCATTCGTTTGTTGGTGGGCACTTAGGTTGTTTCCAACTCCTTGCTACTGTGAACAAAGCCGTGATAAACATGGGTGTTTTAATCTTTTTTAAATGGGTTGGAAGTAAATAAAGTTGCTTTTCTAAGAAAATACGAAATAATTCTTCCCTTTGCTAGTTTCAAGAGTTACCCATATAAAGAGTGCAGGATAATTTGATTGTCTCTGAAAGCCTTCGTAGTCCTTTCAAAAGAAATTTGGATGTTCCAGATTTAGAGGATCAAAACTTAATATTGACTGTACAAGCAACCAGGAATGGGAAAGAAGGAAGAAGAGAATTAAAGTTATTAGATAATTTGGGAGCAAGGAAAGACAATAAATGATAAAAGGTTAATAGTAATTCATGAATAATGCTAGTCTATTATAATTGTTATAAAATGTGTTTGAATAAAGATGTATTAATGATTGAATGAAAAACTAACATGATTTGCAAAATTACTGATTTGAAAAAATATTTTTAAAAGATGTTATGATATGGATATGAATTCTCTTTTTTCCTCCTATTTCCCTTTATGCTTATGCTTTCCTCATAGGAGCGTGTCATTAACCATGCTGCAGGCAGCCATGGAGTCTCTGGGATATTTATGAAATACGATCTCAGTTCTCTTATGGTGACAGTTACTGAAGAGCATATGCCATTCTGGCAATTCTTTGTAAGACTCTGTGGTATTGTTGGAGGAATCTTTTCAACAACAGGTTAATGTTCCTTTCTTATTTTGTCTAATTTCAAGAAGTGTTGCTTATACTGAAGTCAACATGCTTATACTTAAAAAAAGACAAGAAATACACATCCTTGTGTTTTAATATTTGAAGAACTTTCAGAGATTTAATTCGAAAGCAGAAAAATTAAACTGATTAATCATTAAACCTACGTTCATGGCATTCATTGATTTAAAGGAGATTGCACTGCACTGTATCCTAGAAAGATGCAGACATTTAGCATCAGATAGAATAAGAATTTAATCCAGATTTTGCTATTTGGTGATAGTCTTGGATTAACCATATACCTTTTCTTAAGATTGTTTTTTTATCAATAAAAAATGGGAAACATACCTGATTTGCAAGGATATTGTAGAATTCAATAACTGTGTACCCAGAAAGAGAAATTATGTTCTTTATTTAAGATATTATAAACGAATGAATAGGCTTTTTAGTAAAAATGTTTATCAATGCTGCATTTAAATTCATGGTGTTGGTATTAATATTTTTCACTTGTGTAAATATGTAATATATTCGGCATCCTTGAGGAGATTACTCTGACAAGATTAGAAATTCTCTGATCTCATAACAAAGAAAAATTATCTTGAAATGTAACTATCTTGATTATTTTCGGTCATAAAAATTAATAAAGCAAACTTTCTTAATCTAATACATTAGTTAGCTGATTTTTTAAAATTTTTACATAGTAGTTTATGATTGATTTAATTAAAGGCATCTATTTTCTGATGATGTATTATATAAACCTATTTTTTTTTTTATTACAGGCATGTTACATGGAATTGGAAAATTTATAGTTGAAATAGTTTGCTGTCGTTTCAGACTTGGAGCCTACAAACCTGTCAATTCTGTAAGTGATGTAGTATAAATGGTACTGATCTATAAGCCAAAGTATCTTTGTTACGTTTTTAAAATATTATATTTAGCTGCCCAGAAAGAAACTTTCCAAAATCAATCTTTAAAGACAATAGTGTAAGGACTAAAAGTAATGTTTTGAAATTTTTTTTTTCTTACCTCTAGATCCCCTTTGAAGATGGCCACACAGACAACCACTTACCTCTTTTAGAAAATAATACACATTAACACCTCTCAAAGGAGAAAAACTTTTTGCCTGGAACAGAAAACCTTTTTTTAATAATAAAATATTGTGCAATATATACAAAGGAAAGAAAATATGAGTGAGAAGCAGGAAACATACAATGGGAAAAAAGAAAAAGAAACAAACCCCAAAGTGAAAACCTATATATATTTTGTCTGTTACAAATGTCCTAGAAGAAATTATGCCTCTAATCAGTGACTAAAGCCAACTGGAGTATTACTTTGAAGATGACCCTTCTGATAACTTTCACAACAAATGGGCAGTATCCCAACTCAGACCTGGTGACCAAAAGCCTGAAAAGAAAACATCAAACGTCTCAAAAGAAAAAGGCATTGTTAAGTGCAAATGTTTGTGCCCTTTTGTTCTTAAAAGATTTTATCAGAATAAAATATGGAAAACTAGTCTAGACTTTAAAAATTGTAATCAGGTCACATTATTCAAAAAGACAAGTTTGAACTAGTCCCCCTCTTATAGCCATATTATTGTTAAGCCATATTGATAAGACTGTGTGTCCATTAATTTGGTCTGAGAAAGGTAACCTTTTTTAAAAAAAAAAAAATCTTGTCCTTAACATTCCTAACTATTCAAAACTAAATTCTCCAGAAGCAGATGCATGGGCACAATGATACAAACCAGAAGTATTATTGACACGATTTATACTGGGGACTTTCATAAGTAGAAGAAAGCACATTTTTTAAGAACATATGACATTTAACTTGATATCATATTGGTATCTTTTTAAGGAGAAAGTAAAGATGATATAAAGATTCACTTCTAATGATGGAAATTTCGAGTTTGTCAGATAGTAAGAGAGAAAAGGAGCATGTAATGAAATATTTTATACATGCCATAGTGAGTGGGGAACAGGGTAACTTAAAATAGAAGGGTGAAGCAATTATTAAGTCTACTTAATGTCAAATTTGAGAGACACTGCTGTATTTAAACAATTTCTACTAAACCAGATTACTAAATAAGTATCTGCATTTAGGTGTCCTGAGTGTGAGTGGCTCTGTTGTAGTGTATTCTAGCTTTCTTACTATTTAAGGTTTGATTTTACATTTTTTTAATATAAGAGATTGAAAATAATGAGGGTGCTATCATGCAGGTGCCATTAAAGACCGTATTTAGACTTTGAGTGCCAGCATCACTTTTTGTAATACTTAAAAGATTCATCAACTAAGTCCCTTAACTTTAAATTTTTAAGGGAATTGGAACACCGGATGCCAGGTAAATTAACAGAGCCTAGACTGAAAGATACCAGTGCTGGCTTTTAGGAAAAAATATTTTTTTAAAAAGAGTTTCCTTGCAAGCAATTGGGACAGACTTGAGAGGTGGGAAAAGTGACAAAATTACATTAAATTTTATTTTAGATGATATTTTGCAGTTGATAACAGAAATGGTTATGTTTAAAATATGGCATTAAGTACTATGCAGTCTTTTGATTAACATAGATGCCATAACAAACCTTGAAAATATTTAAGAAGCATGAAAAGCTCAAAGAAATAAATATGATTTATTTTAGACTTGTTTTCTTCAGCTATTTTTCCAGTAAACTTCAAATGAATGGAAGAATTCTCAAAAGACATTTTAATGAGCAAACATTAAAATCCTACTAAATTAAAATGGAATATTGGTATCTGAGTCTGCATGTTAGAAATTCAGTCAGTTGCTAGGTTTTATTTTAAATGGGTGAAAAATACCTGAGTAGATTTAAGATTCTTTTCTTTCATTTAGCATTATAAAAGGTTAGTTCTTGAAAGAGAATTTTTAAATTAGTTTCATGCTTAAATCTTTTCTTTTTCAAATATACTAAAGGCTTAATGGAATTAAGCTGTCCCAGTAAAATTCACTATAAAAGGAATTTTTAAAAAATCAGAATCCTGTTTTGCCATTGATTTCTACTAAATGTTAGTTTCACCTAACACTCTTCAAACAGGGTCTTGTTTTTGATAGTGAAACTTCAGATTTTGGCCAGCTCTGTGTTTAACGAATTATACCTGTAGATGAGGGTCTTGTGGCAGTTTATCTCACCAAGTGTTTCTTTTCCTTTACTTAGTGGACTGACTTAGCTATTCTTAAACTCTGCTCTGTGCCTAAGATGTCTTCACCCAAAAATATCCATTACTCAACCATCTTTATTTTTTTTATTGAGGTATTTATATCTCTTGAATGTTTTTTTAGCCTGAAAGTGAGGCCTCAAATTATGTGAAATGGATTTTTTTTTTAGCCATCTTTGCCTATAATGACCTGTTAAAAAAATTTGAATAGGTGAATATTTACTACAGTATTTGTACATTTCCAATTACCTTTTTGGAAAAGCTTTACTTAGAATAGGTATTTGTTGGAATTACAACATTATTTCTACTTCTTAGGTGGTTATTATTAAACTGTTCTTACATATGTTATATAACACAAAAGCACTTAATTTTTACAAAAAAAAAACCAAGTACAATTGTTTTCCGTTTTTAATATAAGCTTTGCCATTCAGAAAGGAATAACTAAGATCTCATTGTTGATGGTGTAAATAGGTATATATTGTTCATTCTATGTTTTTTTGTCTTGAGTTATTAAAATATTACAAAATAAATGTATATACAGTTTCTGATGGGCAGTCTCCTCCTGTGCAATTTACAGCCTCTGAAAACACAAAGGAGGGTAACTATGAGTTGATTCTGAATCAACATATAACGCATAACAACTACTTCAATTAAAGAGTTTACACTTGAGTTCAAGACTCATATTTCTGATTATTTAAAATATATTTAAACATGAACCTCAGGACATTTTAAATCGCAGTATGCCCTTTAATCTGTCAGTTGTTTTTATCTTTCAACCTCTAGCAAACATTGAGTAAACCAGTTTAGTTACCCTTTATTCACCATGGTCAAATAATGCATTATTTCTTCGTGGCTGTATAAATACCTGGATTGTTCCTCAATTATTCCCTTATTGTAATGATATCATTAAAATGTCATTTTCTTTGTCCCTTTCTGAATTTTTCTTCCTTTGCTTCAGTTTAGGATTAGGAAACAAACTACTTTTGACTTTTTGTTTTTCTTTCACAGTTTTATTTTTTGAGGAGACAGGGAACATAAAACATTTCAAATGCTGTCTTAACCCCAAACGTTTAGGTTTATAGTAGAAATTGGAGATTATAAGCCATTTTTTGTCCTTTTTATTTTAGAGACCCCCATGACTGTTGAATTAAAACTGCTTTTAAGTACCTGACTTTTTATAAGTAGATTTCCAGACTTCTCTAATGCGATTATTTTGGATAGACTTGAATCTCCAATCTTTAGAAGAGCAGCCCAGAGCATTTGCATTGCTCAGAAACTTACTTTCTTACTCTATTTTTGCTTTACTGTACTCTTGTGGGTACTCATGCTGCTATACTAAATGGGACAGCTCACCGATGATTTTAATTCACCAGCTACCCTGCCGGAGAAAGATGGGCAATTTACAACCTCCGGGAACACTGCTGTAAGTCAGTTCTAACTCTTTGGCACTGAATGAGTTTACTTGCTCTCTCCCAGTGAAGCCTCTGAAGTAAAGGCCTACCTAGAGTAGAGATTATAGCCAAGGTAGCCTTGTGGAGCAGTTCTACTTTGTAACACGTGAGGTTGCCATGAGTCTGAATTGATGTGATGGCATTGGATTCCATTTTGGTTGATGTGGGCATATGGCACAACTGCTCCATGGGAGAAGGGTGGGCAATCTCCTCCCATGCGATTAACTGCCCCTGGAAACCCACTGGAGGGTCAGCTGTCGGTCGGTTCCAATTCAATGGTAAACAACAACATGGAACAGCTGTTTTTTTTTTTTTAACCACAAAGAATTGTTTATATTCCCAGACATAATTTGAATAGTAGTTTTATATAGGGGAAATATTTTAAATGTAAAGTAACATTAAAGAGGTTTAAAAAGGCTTGATGCAGTTTAAACCAGGAATAGGGAAGTACAATATGTAATCAAGCAGTCTAAGGCAGAACAACAAACAGGTCTGTCCTAGAGAGAGTGAAACTAAAATGCTCCTTGGAGGCAAGGATGGTGAAACTTCATCTCACATAATTTGGGCATATCAGGAGGGCCCCGTCCTTAGAGAAGAATATTATGCTTGGGAAAGTTGAGGGTCAGTGCATGAGAGGGAGACCTTTAAGATGTATTGACACAGAGACTATAGCAGTGAGACTACCCCAAGTACATTGGAGATGGTGAGATTGGCATAGGATACAGAAGAGCCATTATAAGTTGTCAACACAACAACAATAAGGCAGAACAGATACATTTCTATAGTTACCGATTTTTTATAGTATTAAATACATTCTAATACTTTGGAAAAGTGGGACATTTTAAGTGAGGCTTTTGCTAGGATTAGTTTATACTTGGTGGGATTGATTATAAAGTAGTACTCTTGGGCTGGGGTAAGGGAGGTTAGTCATTTCTATGTCACAGGATATCTTTCCCAAATCATTTGGAAGGAAGGAGACTGCCCACCCTTCGCAGCAGCTGGTGGATTCAAACCTCATGCCTTTGGGACTTTAGGGCAGCTTACCACTGTTGTTACTGTTAGGTGCCTTTGAAGTACAACTCATAGCAACTCTAAAAAGAGCATGGTTTAAGATCTTACCTATAGGTCCCTAGAAAAACTACAATATGCAAAGTCTATGGGAATCACTCAATTTTCACAAGACACCTAATGATAACAGTGGTAAGCTGTGCTGCAGCCCCAAAGGCACGTGGTTTGAAAACACCAGCTGCTGTGCAGGAGAAGGGTGAGCAGTCTCCTTCCATGCGATTACTGCTTCTGAAAGTGTGCTGGAGGATCAGCTGTGAGTTGGCTTGGCCTTGATGGTACACAACAACAATATTTGAAAACCAGCCTGGTCTGGGAGTGAAAGGACTGGATAGCAGCTGATGACTTCTATGAGTCAGAAGAGTCGCCGCACCTGGCTACTTTTATGTTCATTGTGAGGTACACTGAACCCCTCACACTGGACAGATATGTTATTTTAACATTCTAAATGAGTTTTTAAAAAAAAAAATAACAGGAGGTGGTCATGACTGGTCAGTATAAAATTATGAAAAGAAATACTTTTTTCCTGAGAGTATACATCAGCTTGTACTATTGCCATTAGGCATAGATAGTCTTCGGCTCTGGTACTGTATCAAGGCATCCTTTGGATGCAAAATGTAAGTATTAACCGTTTTTCTTTTAGAAGATAGCTTTTGCTTGTCATTTTTGTCTCTTTTACCCCAGAATTAGGTTGTTCCCTGTGTTTTATTTCCCTTGGGCCCTTATATACAAATAATTTTATAATAGGCATTTTAAAATATAGATGCCATTTTCAATAGTGATGTGTCTTAATTCTCAGAAAAGAACTCTGACACTTCTATGATGTCACTAATAGAATGTAAATTGTAAACCCACTTCATGTAAGCAAAGCAATTACACACCTAGGTATTAGATTTGTGAGTTCTTCTGAAAGGTCTTATTTCTGTTTTAATTGAAAGAGTTCTCTGGAAGATGGTTTGTGTTTCTTGAGGGACATCTGGGTGGACAAGAGAAAATTGAACATAATAGTCATCAGTCAAAGACACAAAGTAGAGAATATTTTTTTAAATTAAAATGTTTTATTTAATCAAAAATTAAAATGAGAGTACTTGAACAATGGAATTATTGAATCACTGAAACACACAAGAATCAAAAGTACTAAGTTCTTAAAACTATTGTATCTTAAACTGTTGAACTGTACCTGATTTCATACTTTTAACATAGTTGCATGAGTCAGAATCAACTTGAGAATCACCAACAATAGATTGTATCCTAATTGATGCAACTCAGAGCATTAGGCAGAAATCTCAACTAAAATCGGCAAGTAGACGCTTTGATTTAGAACTGGATTGTCTACCCTGGGAAGTATTTATCAGAATTTAACTGAAACTGGGAAAGGCATGTGTGAGCCTCAAATGCTTTTCATGGAGCTCAGGAAAAACCTCAATTGATAATGGGTTAGAATCCATGCCCTGCGGGCTTGGACACTTCAACCACCTGAAAAAGCTGAGTACCAAATTACTTTACAAAGTGGCCATCAATATAATTGCTTTCTGTGTTGACATTTTATGCCTCTGTAAGTTTCTAGTCATAAGGTCATGGTTATTTTATTTGCTTAGGTCTCAGACACTGAATTTGAGTAATGTCCCATGTTTTTAACATAAAGGAATGGTGTAATCTAGAATGTCCTCATTTCTCATAACTGAGTTAAGGTGTGGTAACAGTTATGTTAATAGTATATGACCTTATATCTGATATATACTATATAATAGTATTATCATTTTTGAAATTATTTTACTTAGATATATAAGTATTTTAAAAGCAAAACAACCTCTCTAAACTTAGTCACTTAATGAAGTCTGCTGGCTTTTCTTACTATACATGATACAGTTAAAATGTGCAATGGAATGATTAAGATGGCAACTAATCATTCCTCTGGTGATCACAGAGAAGCTCTTTTTGCATTTTTTGGGGGGGGAACAAACTAGAGTTTTTTATTTTGAATTCTGCTTTCTTTAATAGAAATAATAAGGACTGGGTTTTATGTGATTCTAGCCTAAAGCAGAGACCTCTGGTGACATAATCTGCAGCAAGATGTACAGTGGAAATAATTTTTTTCTAAAACATGAATGATTATAGACTAGGCTATATATAATTTACTTTCATGAAAATAAAAAGAATGTATCAAGACAGCAGTTGATACGTGACAACACATTAGACAGGTGATGAGTTTGGACATATTACTTCCTAATCCTAAGAAGTTTGCAGGGGTTCCAGGTAAAGGATGATTGCTGGCTGATCTTAGACCTTCAGTGTGCTGGATGCCCGGAAGTAGGAGAGGAATTTATAACACAAGCTCACGATGAAGAACCACACATTTCGAGCCATCTGAGATCTTGCAATGAGAAAGCGCCAGATGATGAGGCAGAAGACGGTATTCAGGAGGTAGTGAATATTTCGGAGCCTGAGGTTCAAACATGCATAACCAAAGTTAGCATAACATCCAATGGAAGTTATATTTTTTGACATAAATGTGTCCTTCCTGGTTATGGCCAGAAAACATATATTAAATTTTCATAAAATATATGGTATGACTGAGAGCCTAGATACATTTTCATTGATTTGGTTTTTATCTTGTTTGTACATCATTCTTGCTGAATAATTAGATTTCCACAATATTCCCTTGACAAATATTTCTTGTATCCTACAAGAGACCTTGTGGTCTCTGGACCACAGACATGTTTACCTTTTCTTGAATACACAAACACGTTTGCCTATAATCTTGATCATATTAGCACAAATTTTCACTGATTTTTGTTCACTCTAAGTAAATTCTAAAGTTTGTAACCTGCATTGAAGATTCCACTCTTCAGTTTACAATCTAAGTGTTAACCTTTTCTTCTCTGTTATACAAATCTTTTGCTTCTGCCAGATATAACACTAGTAAAATAATTTTAGAGATTATTGACCAAAAGAAGCTAAAAATACAAGAGCAGTTAAGTGATTCTCCCAGGTTAAATCCTAGAATTGCTGCTCATCACTGGAGTATTCTTTTTATGTTATTGGGTTTTATTTTGATGGAGTGTGGGAGAAGAAACAGAAAACTTAGATTCAAATCATGGCTCTTGTACTCTCCATGTATTAACAAGAATGAGTTACTTAACTCATTTGAACCTGAGTATCTCTTTTGTAGACATAGAGAAACAGACAAAGAATATCAGACTTGGAGAGATTTGTTGATAACTAAGTGAAACAATGTCTAAAATGGCATAGTCCAGAGCCCAGAGTCTACTACAGTAATGTTCAAAAAATGTTAATTCCTTCTTTCACCCAAATTTTATGTCTTATTTAAAATCAGGTCCACTGTATGTGCCCACTAAATACTGATCGTGCTTACCTTTTGTTGTGTTGCTTTGCTTCTGGGATCGCAGCTATATCCTCTTTCAGTAAGTACATCTTAATTCCCAAAACATAATTTTCAATGTATTCTAACCAATTCAGTGGGCGCATATCAAAGTTGAATATCTGATAGGCAAGAAAAAAGTATGACTAACAATCCTTGGATGGTCATTTTTATCAATTTGATAAAGTCTACTACATTAATAAGTGACGTTTAATTTGAGAGACTGAGGTTGGGACCCTTCCACAAAGATCATTTGGGCTATTCTTTTGAAGCATCCATTCGACACTGAGGAAGTGTTTTTGAAGAAATGCACATTACAAGAATATTCATACATTTAAATGAACTGGAAATACTTAACTGGAGAAAGCTTAAGAAAGTACTTCGAAATTTCGTCAAGTAAGGATTAATTATTTTTAAACAAAGGTTGGAATAATGTGTTAGAAACAACAACAAAAGCTAGTTATGCCCTCCCCCGACTCTGTTTGTCAATTCCACTCTAGTGTTGGTGCCTTAGCATATTTTTTCCAATGTTCCTGCCACATTATGCATATTAGGCTAACTTTTGAGAAGTAAAACAGAATTCACATTTAAAAGTCAGAGAGTGAATGGAAGTGAAAGAGATCCCAGGAAAAACTTGTTTGTTTTATGAAGAAGAGAAAGATCAGTTTTTTTGAGGGAGAAAATTTGTCACAGAGGATACTGAAAATGACAATGAGGAATTTTTCCCCTGCAACTAACAATGTAATTAATTTGATATCTTACTGAAAGGCCAGAGTGAAGAGTTAATACCTTTCAATAGCTATTATTTCTGCCATACTTTATTTGAAGATTATATTACACTGACATTGAATCCTGAAGAAGCCTAGCTTGATATGGAATACAAATGGGAAAAGAATGGGTTTGTAAGACAAGCATAATTTTTGTTACCCAGACATTTCTTCTCAAAGTCTTCATGGTGCTTAATTGGGGGGGGGGCGGGTGGAGGAAGGAGAATAGAGACTTAAAACATGGACAGACTTTTGCTTGACTATAAGTATCTTAAGCAATAACATGTCAACCAGATAGTGGTATCATCTGTGAAAATAGTAAGAATATATAGTACTCCCTGGAGGACTTAAGTGTGATCCTATTAAAGTATTTCAAATTGTCACAATATGATCTTAGTGATATTTGCACATGATAGATTTCATTTTCAAATTTTATATAATGGATTTAGTGAGAATAGCCTGAAATTCATCAAAATGGAATCAAGTATTCAAAATTTTTTTGCTTTGATATGTTTTGTTTTAGAATGTTTGAGTATGACTCATACCAACCCTATGACTAACAGACCCGAACCCTGTGCTGTGCTGTCCCATCCTCATCATGTCTGTTATACTCCAGCCTATTGCTGCAGTAACTGTCCATCCATCTCATTGAAGGTCTCCCTCTCGTTCTCAGCCTTCATCTCTCCAAGAATGATGTCCCTTTCTAATGAAGGCACACGGTTCAAACCCATCAGCTGCTCTGTGCGGGAAAGATGGGCAAACTCCTACCATTTATAGCCTCTGAAAACTCACTGGAGGGTCAGCTATGAAGTGATTATAAATGGCACATAACAACAACAGAAAAACCACCAAATTTTACTTTTTACATGTAGCCTGAGTTTGTTTTGGTTTTTTTTTTTTAAAAAAATTTATTTTTATTATTTGTGTGTACCGTCAAATCTGATTTGATTGGTCCAGGAGGACATTGTTCCTCCTTCTCCAGCAGAGCATGTGGTGGATTTGAACGGCACACCTCTGGGATTGCAGTGCAGCTTCTTGCTACGAGGCCACCAGAGCTCGACATAGCCTGAGTTTTAATGGGGGCTTAAATTGTACCAGATCAAAGACATTTGTTGTAAAAATTGATAAATAAAAAAGTACAAGCCACTCACTATTAAAAGTATTGACTATATAACGCTACTTTAAATGTTATTTTCTTAACTTGGAGCTTCCAGGGTTTGTGACAGCTTATACAGCAAACATCAAACTGCTAAAGAATAAGATTGAATTTGAGACTTTAAAAATGTAGCGACTTTCTTAGAGGTACATTATTTCTGCCTCCTGTGCTTTTTATCCAAACAAGTTATCAATCACAGAAAAACATACCTGTAAAAGGATCTTGGTGAGAAAGTGGCTACATTTAAACACTCTGAGGATTCAGTAAACATTCATTTAATGGCTTAGCACTTTCCTAATTGCTTTTGGTGTTGTTATCCTCTCAATTTACATGGGGAAGATGGGGAGGGAGCAGGGAATGTTTCTTTAGAAATTATTACTAAGAGAAACTTCCTACAGATGGCAGTATAAGGAGCTCTGTATCCCCATTATCCCACATGGTTACCATGGAAAATCCCAGGAATTGGTATGCTCTGTAAGAATCCTGTAAAGTGAAAAATTACTAAACAAATGCTCAATCAGAAAAACAACTGGGAGCAAAATATAGTTGGGAGAAAAACCTTTAGTTTCCACTGACTACACATATATAGTCTCTGGCTTGGTGGCAGTGACAGCAGGAGATGGTCCTCTGCTCTCTGAGGACAGGCCTAAAGTCCTCAGTTCTGGAGGGGGAAAGCCAATGTTGCAGGGGATTATGGAGTGTGCCTGTTCTGTCTGAGGCTCTTTGGAGGAATTTGGGGCACTTCATCCATTTGTCCTACCTTGGAACACACGCCTGGGGGCAGCAAGGAACACCTGAAAGCTGTATTATTTTCAACTAGATCATGTGATCTAAGTAAACAGTGAACATCTGAGCACTAAAGGAAAAGTTGGAGTGAGAATTTCTTTCAGAAATTTCCCAACCCCTTTGAGGGAAAGAAGATGAAACATGTGACTGTACATTAGCAGTAAACATCTAACCCAAGTCCAGTAACCTAAGAAATTGGGACTTGTCAGTTGTATTGATAGCACTGACTGAACAAAAATATCTTCTGCTGGGTGTATAATCTCATATATGGTAATATAAAACTTCTTTCATTTATCAGCTTCTCTGGTGAAATAATTCTAAATGGATACCATTTTTCTGCTTTTCCTTCCAGTCTGTACTTACTTTTTGGTCTTCGGGACTCAGCTCAAACATTAGCATTTCTGTATTGTATGTACTCCATTCCCAACTATGATTGATGAAATACTCTGTGAGGGCAATGGTTTTCAAGAGCCGATTCATGAGCTTTGTCATCCTAAAATAAAGATCAAATAGGAGTAAATATCAGTAGCACAGAGCTTTCTGCTTCTCTGTAATTCATGAGGTTTTCTGATGCATCATTTTTAGGAAATACTTTGTAGAAAATACAAATGTATCCCTCTTGACCCTTCTCCTCCATCCCTCATTATAACTTTCATTCTTTTTCCCCGACTTTAATGCTGTTGAATGAATTTTTAGGGATGAATAAAGGAACATGTTCTACCAGACATTTTAATACCACATTTCCTCATTTTTGTTCCCCATTAAATCTCTCTCACATAATAACAAAGTTAATGTCAATCTGAGCTGTCCACTTTTAGTAATATACCATTTATTATTTTAATTCAGAGGAAGGCAATGAGGAAGCTTCCATATTAGATTTAAAAAGAAGACAGGATTCTTGGAATATTTCTAGCAAGAAGTAAAACTCTGATGGCTTAATGATAAAGAATTTTGCTGCCAATCCAGAGACACACAGTTCAAATTAACCATCTTCTCCAAGGGAGACAGGTGGGCTATCTCCTCTTGTGAGATTTACTGCCTCTAAAAACCCGCTGGAAGGTCAGCTTTGAGTTGGATCTTACTCCACATTACGTATATAACAACAAGAAGTGAGAAATGCTGACTGTATTGAGTATACGGAACTGCAGGTAATGCTTAATTTCAATGCAGATTTAAGGGAGAAGAATTTATTTATTGCTAATTTACTCCTTAAGTTAGGTACATGACTGATACTTATAGCTCTGCTAATTCCCACAGCAATTCTTTATGATGAGTACTTATCTTTCATTTATGAATGGGTAAAGTGAGTTTACAATACACTAGCTATGCTTGTTCTTGTTAGATGCCATTGAGTACGATCCATAGCAACCATATTAACAACCAATATGAACACTGTCCTATCCTGTGGCATCCTTACAATCTCTGACACACTCAAGCCCATTGCTGCAGACACCATATAGACTGATATAGTCTACCTGGTTGAGGGTCTTGCTATCTCACCACCTTTCCAAGCATGATGTTCTCTCCAAGGAATAACCTCTTCTAGCAACATGCTCTAAGTATATGACACTAAGCTTCATTATCTTTGCCTCCAAGGAGTACTCTTGCTACCCCTTTCCAAGGCCTATCTGTTGCTTTGGCAGTCCATTGGATCTTCAGCACTCTTCTCCAACACCACAGTACAAAGTTATCAACTCTTCTTCATCCTTATTCTTGTACAGCTCATAGCAAACCTATGAACAACAGATTTGAAATCTATCCTGTGCCATCCTCACAATTTCCAACATACTTGAGCCATTGCTGCAGTCAGTGTGTCAATCCACCTGGCTGAGGGTCTTGTTCTCTTTCTCTGTCCCACCACATTTCCAGGCATGATGTCCTCTCCAAGGAATAGCCTCTCCTAGCAGCATGTCTAACGTACATGGAACAAAGCTTTTCCATCCTTGACCCAGACACATTCTGGCTGCACCTTCTCCAAGGCATGTCTCTGTTCTTTTAGCAGTCCATAAGATCTTCAGCACTCTTCTTCAACCTCATAATCCAAAGGTATCACTTTTCTTCAGTCATCCTTATTCATTATCCAGCTTTCAGATGCATAGCAAGGGACTGAAAAGTCCATGGCCTAAATCAAGCACACCTTAGTCCTCAAACTAACAACACTGCTCCTCAATACTTTGGATGGAGAGATCCCTAAGACTCTCCCAGTGCAATAAGTCTCTTAATCTCCTGACTCCTGGTACCAAGTGTACTGATTGTGGATACAAGTAAAATTAAGTCATAAACAGTTTCAATCTTTTCTTTATCTTTCATGATGTCACCTATGGGTCCAGTGGTGAGGATTTTTGTTTTAACACTGAGATGCAATCCATTCTGAAGGCTACAGTATTTAACCTTCTGCAGCAAGCACTTCAAGTCCTCTTCACTTTCAGGAAGGAAGGTGTGCCATCTGCATACCGAAGGTTACTGAGAAGTTTTCCTCCAATACTGTTGCCACAGTCTTCTTTACAGAGACCAGCTTCTCAAATAATTTGCTCAGCATATAGATTAAATAGGTATGGTGAAAGGCTAGAGCCCTGACACACAGCTTTCTTAATTTTAAACCACATAGTGTTCCCGTGCTCTGTTCACACAATACGTCTAGGCTTAGGTCTAGGTTTCTCATGTGCACAATTAAGTGCTCTGGAATTCCCATTCTTCTCAATGTTAGCCATAACTTGTTATGATCCACACAGTCAAATGCCTTTGCACAGTCAATACAACACAAATAGACATTCTTCTGGCATTCTTTGCTTTGATCCAAGATACATCTGACATCAGCTTTTACATTCATGGTGCCACGGTCTCTTCTAAACCCAGCTTGAAAGTTGGAAGTTCTCGATGCACTGTTCTAACCTTTTAAAATGTTCATCATTGATATTTTGCTTGCATGTGATATTCCAATGATATTTGAAAATTTCCATATTCTCCTGGCCCACCTACATTACCAAACCAAAGGCACATGGTTCAAAGCTGCCAGATGCTTCGTGGGAGAAAAATGGCAATCAACTCCTGTGTGATTATCTACCTCTGAAAACCAGCTAGAGGATTAACCATGAGTCAGTTCTGACTCAGTAACTAATAGACTAGCTATTAAGTGACAAAATTAAAATAATGGTTCAATTCTGACTACCATGGGTCTCTGCCTTTGTGATATTTCCACCTAAGCAAAAAGAACCATCTCTTTCAATTCATGATCTAGATTTTTGTTAGCTCCACTGTTTTAAGTCTCTAAACTGAACAACTTATAAAAAAATAAATACAAGCCAACAAAACCTTTCAAGTATCCAGTCTTATTTATGAAATGACTAGGATTTAATATTCTTTCTCTCTGGTGGCACTGTCAGTAGAGCGTTGTGCTCCCAACCCAAAAGCAGTTGCTCTCTGGCAGTTCAAACAACCAGCAGCTCCTCAGAATAAAGATAAACAGTCTCCTGTGGAATTTACAGCCTCTGAAAACACACTCGAGGTTCAGCTGAGTCAGTTCCTACTTGAAGGCCATAAATTGAGTTGCTCTCCATATTATAGCATAATTAATATACACAAGACCAATGCTCAAACTCAAGTCTTAACAAATACACATCTCCTTTGGCCAAATTGTCAGGTACCATTGAGTCCACTCCAACTTCTACTGAATCCAGGTGACAGATCAGAACTTCCTCACAGATTTTTCTAGGCTGTAATTTTTTATGGGAGAACATTGCTAAGTCTTATCTCCTGTGGGCTCAAGCCATCAGTCACTTTGTTAAGCAGTGAAGTACTTAACCCAAAAGAAAGGGTGCTTTCTTTTGGTCTGTGAGGTCCTTGATTTTCATCTCTTAGGTCAACTTGTCATGGTGGTGGTATTTCTATAGTTAGACACAGAAATTAATGTAATGCTAGCCTGAGAACTTTGGCTTTAATTCTGGTCAAATTCACATATTTCATGAGTTATAAGGTACTACTTTCATAATATTACAGAAAAGGAGGGATAGGTGATATCTTTGTTTCCTGACTATAATAATGTTTCATTTATCTGTTATTGTCATATCTTTAACTATTCTATGGTTCTGATGCAATTGATGTGATTTCACACAGATTGTATCTTGTGTTCATTTATTTGTCAATTTTATATACATTGCTATAGGAAAACAATGGTATTTTTAGAATAAACTATGCTGTTGTTAGGTGTTACCTAATCAGTTATAGCACATAGTGACCCTATACACAACAGAACAAACCCTTGCCAAGTCCTGGGCCATCCTCAGAATCACTGCTGTGCTGATGGACACTGTTGTGGCACTTTGTCAATTCATCTCATTCAGTGTCTTCTCTTTTTGATGATTCTCTCCTTAACCATTCATAACGTCTTTCCCCATGGATCAGTCCCTCTGGATAATATTCCCAAGTCTTATCTCCCATTCTTCTAAGGAGCATCCTGTCTGAATATCTTTTAAAACAGTTTGTTCTTTGGCAGTTCATGGTATACTCGGTACATTTTACCAACACCACAAGTCAAAGGAATCAATGTTCCTTCAGCCTTTGTTATACAAGCTTCACATGTGTGTGAGGTCATTGAAAGGATCGTGGGTTTAGTCAGGTGCGCTTCAGTCTTCGCAGCCACATCCATGCTCTTCCTCACTTTAAAGAGGGCCTTGAGAGCAGAATGGCTGATTGCAGTATGTTGTCAATTTCTCAACTGCAGCTCCCATGGGTGTTGCCTGTGGATCTAAGTAAAACAAAATCCCTGACGACCTCAAACTTTTCCCCCTTTACCATGATGGTGCTTACTGTTTCAATAGTGAGGAATTTTATTTTCCTTTATGTTGAGCTATCATCCATATGGAAAGCTACATTCTTTAGTTTTATCTGTAAATGCTTCAAGTTTTCTTCTTTTGCTGTAAGCAAAGTTGTGCCATGTGTATACTGCAAACTATTGATAAGTCTTCCGTCAATCCTGATACCACATTCTGCTCCATGTAGGCTAGCATCTCGGATTATTTGCTCAGTATGTAAGTGGTAAAATGTATGATGAAAGGGTACAGCCCTGATGTACACATTTTCTGACTTTAAACTACTCTCATATAGACAAAAGTCTCCTAAAAAATAAAAAGCTAAAAATGAGCAATACATTTTACTGCTTGAAACGATAAAATATCAGGGAGCTCTGGTGGCCTAGTGGCAAGAAGTGGCACTGCAATCCCAGAGGCACATGTTTCGAACCTACTAGATGCTCTGCTGAAGGAGGGACAACTCTTCCTGTACCAGTGGGATCCAATTTGATGGTATACACACACACACACACACGACAAAAAAAAAAAAAAAACAACAAAAAACCTCCAACAACTATAAAAAGGTCTTTAGTAATAGAACCTAACCTCTAAATAGTTCCTATAGTCTAAGTACTCTTGAGAGTTCTGGTAGTCTAGTGAGTGGTTAGGAGCTGCACTGAAATCCCAAAGGCACATGGTTCGAATCCACCGGCTGCTTCGCGGGAGAAGGATGGGCAATCTCGTCCCACGTGATTAACTGCCTCTGAAAACCCACCAGAAGTTCAGCTATGGATGGGTGAGTTCCGACTCAGGGCACATACAACAGCAAGTAATCTAGCTCTGGTGGCCTGGTGAGTTGGGAGTTGCCCTGCTAACACAAAGGTGACATCTCTTTAGTAGTTAGAATCCCTAAGCCACTCCTCAGGATAAAGAAGGGCAATCTGCAGCTTCCAAGTCTGCTAGACGGTCAGTTACGGATCGGTCAGCTATGGATCGGTTCCAATTTAAAGGTAAACACGCTTCTGTAATAGGCTATAAGGCAGACATTTTTAGTATTTCCATTCTATAAACTTGGGTGTTAAGAATGAAAGGGGTTAAGATTTAGAGAGGTTGAATAATTTAGGTCTCATATAGCAAAATTAAGGACTCTTAGTGAGACTTAGCAGGGACGCTCTGGTGGCTTCGTGAGGTGTAGGGAGTGGTGCTGCTGACCAAGGGCGGTGCCTCGGTGCTTGTGGATCCACATGCAGCTAAGGGAAGAAATCTCCCACACTGTTTACAGCCTCTGAAAACCTACTGGGGGGATCAGATACGGCTGGTTCTGACTCAATAGCATGGAGGTTTGCTTGGTGGCACAGGCATTTGTACTTGTCTGTGAACTAAAAAATTGGCAAGTAAAACTCACCAGCTGATCCACTAAAGAAATGTCCAATGCCCATAAAATCTTCTTACTATGTGACATGGAGTTTAAACTGAATCATAGCTAACCTGTCCCCCTTTTCTGGTGAGTTTTCAAAGGTTGTATACTACCTTTTCACACTCAGGGCAGCTAGTAGATTCAACCAAGTACTGTTTGGTTGGCAGCACAATTTTTATCCCTAGGCCATTGTTATTGTTGTTATGTGCTTTTGTGTCACCTGTGACTCATAGGGACCCTATGTGCAACAGCCCTAAACCCTGTTCCATCCTGTGCCAATCGCACTGCTTCTGACACACCTACCCCCAAAACCCCAGTCATGGAATCAATCCGTCTCATCAAGGGTCTTCCTCTCCTACGATGTCCCTCCACCCCCCCCCCAAGCATGATGTGGCCCTCCAAGGATCGGACCCTCCTTGCAACATGTCCAAAGTAGGTCAAAGTAGATCTCCTAGGCCACTAGCTTCCTCATAAAGTCTTATGCCTAGGAAATCCTGTTGAGCAATTATACAACAAAACTGGTTGCTTGATATTCTAGATATAGCCTAGCTTCTGTAGCAATCAGAGCAGTACCAATCAAAAATTATAAAGTGATGACATTCCTTATTGACATTTCAAGTTTGTTGGTACCCCCACCCCCACTGCTTAATACTGAGGGTTAGGGAAGACATTCATACCCTTGTCACAATCTCCTTCCATACAATTAACTGCCTCTGAAAACCCACTAGAGACTCAGCTATGGGTCCATTTCAACTCCACAGCACACAACAACAATGCTGACAGAGCCTTCTTTTAGGGTGGCCCACCAGTAGTCACTGCACTTGATGCCCTTTCAACAATGCCACTCCTCAGCATACTACCAAGACAAAGTGGTAATATGTGCAAATATGCTATATGCACTGTTAATTCATGGCTCCACTGTCTGTAATCTAGAAGAGGAGGCAAAATGCCAGCCAAATGACAAATTGATATTAAGGGAATATTTTTGGTAAATAAAATTTGAACACTTGAAAATTTGTACACACATGCACACACCCAAAGGAAGATTATTATTCAGACCTGTATGACTATGAATGCATAAAAGATCACATACAAACAGGCTAGAAGGGCTTAGTTTAGAAGAACTTTAGCTTTTTCTGTTGTTGTTGCTGTTGTCTTTAGGGGGAAAAAACCACAATCCATTAGCTAAAAACATCAGGATGTAATTTGTTAGGAACAAGATGCATGCAGATTTTTATTATGTTCCTCCTACTTTTCCTTTGCTACTTAGGAAGCTTCATTCTCTGGTCATGCGTTCTTCCAGCTCTGACATATTTTAAAGTCTATTTCTCTACAGTGTTTACTTTTTCTTCTTTTTCAGTATTTTCAAATAAGCCCCATATAAACATTTCCTCCCCAATGTCCTTTTTTTTACCTTGCTCAAGAAAAAAAAGGACGATTGCTGAGTTAAAAGCTGTGTCTAAAAGGTAAGATCTGGTTTCTACAAAGCTGGATAAAGTAAACATTGCCTGAATTTTAGAAATTTGCTTTGCTAATAAAGATGGAAATTAAACATGAGGAGACAGACTTCATCCACAGTAAAGGAACTGGTAAAGAAAGCAGAAGTATCAATATTTATGATTCTCGATCATGGGAATGAAATAATAATGATTCTCTAGATAAGTCAAACTTTATTCAAGTACCACGGAGAGGTAAAGGGACATGTCTATGTCACACACTTAAATGACGGTAGACGGCCTCAGCATCAGCACTGTTTAGTACACATTATTCCTTCTAATGTCTCAAAAACAACAATAACAACAAAAACCTTCCAAATATCTAGGGCAACTCTGCATAGTGTCTCCAAGGCATAAACATGCCTCATTTTTGTCCTGTAGAGCAGGTACTTTGTTTGGTGCGCTAGTCTTCTGGCTAGCAGTGCAGCCTTAATTTACTATGCTGCCAGGGATTTTGTTTTGTTGTTAAGTGCCATGGAGTCAACTATGACTCATAGAGACCCTAGGAACCACACACAGATTGAAACCTTCCCCTGTCCTGTGCCATTCTCACGCTCTGCTATTAAAACCAGTTACGAATTTTAGTCTTGATGCTCAACTTTCTCCAAATTTTTTCTTTGACAGTTCCTTGGAAGCTACTTTAACTTCTTTCTTCCCTTAGTCACTGTTTCCTCATATGTAAAATTGGGATGATAAAATGATTCTCCCTGGGTAGCTGTGAAAATGAGCTTATCCTGTGTGTACAGCTCATAGCCCTACTGATGCCACTACAGGGACAAAGTCAAAATTGTTTTCTTGGAGGTAGGGCATGAGTGGGAGAGGGCATGGTGGGTCATCACTTGCTGAGTTCATCAGCCAACCTGCTTAACATTTAACTTCCTTTACTATGGCAGATGATTCGAAGAGTCTTTTGTGGCTCTCACTATCGTTATTCTGGTCATGTCAAAATTTAAATGTCAAATTCAGTGGTCTCCTTTGATCCCCAGTTGAAGACTGTGCTAAAGATTAAGCTTTAATCTCTAGTGGCTGAGTGGTAAAGAGCTGTGCTGTCAGCCCAAAAGCTGGCAGCTCGAATCCACCACCTGGATTCTTCAGGAGAAAGATGAGAAATCTCCTCCTGTTAGGTTTACAGCTTCAGAAAACCTGCAGAGGGTCAGCTATTAGTTGGTTCTGACAGGTTGGCACAGAACAACAACAACAACAACAGCAATTTCTCATGCCAGGCCGTTCAAAGCATTTGACTGAGCTTCTCACTTGGGCTTCCTTCCTGTGAGCTGCAGGTAGAAGTCGTACAGGATGGCCGGAGCCCGGTGACTGACTGCATTCCAGTACTTGCTTAACAACTTGTTGCTTGTGTAGTTCGCATTTGGCTGCCTGAAGGCTTTTTCAAATGGAATCTTTTGAAGAGTTTCTAAGATTTGTAATCCTAGAAAGAAAACAGAGAAACTGATAAAGTGCTAAGTCTAAGAGTATCTCCCTACAGAGATATTTATTTTTACTAAAGCTTAACAGTAACAAAGTCAAAGAATTTGCAGTCTAGCATCAAGAACTAATTTCTAAGAATTGTGGAAAGGTTTTAATGCAAAGCATGTAATCATCAACATTTGACTTCTTGAATGCGTAAGTAAAGTGAATGACATCTTCAATGTAACGAATTGCTTTTATTAGATTTTTCTCGACATAGTCTTGTAACTCTCACCAAATAACTGTAGTATGTAAATGTGGTGGATTTGACTCACTAAAGGGATGGCATAGCCTGCACATGATGTATAGAAGGGACAGGCATTGTTGTGGGGAGGGACTATGGAAGTAAGGTGTGTAGAATGCTAATTAGGGAGCTGCCATCCCACTAGGCTTCAAATCAATCTCCCCAGAGGTGGACAGGGAATGCTTCACAAGATGATGGGGGGGGGGGGGAAGATGATAGGAGAGTGCTCTTCTGGGTCTAAATTCTCTGCACTGAAAAATTCCTAGATCCAGTACACACACACACACACACACACACACACACACACATGGCTGAGGGGAGAGAAAGAAGGGGTGAGAGACACACAGAGAGAGATGAGAGCTGAAGAATAGTGGCAGTAGAACCAGGACACCAGAGATAGCCCTACTGGGCTTCCTAGCTATGGAGCAAGGCTTGCTCACCTAAGGAACAAGACAGCCTGGTGCCTACAAGGCAGAAGGCTTCCTGGTGGAGTCTATCTACAGCTCTGGACATTTGTCAGGGGAGATAAACAGTCTTGTGAACACTTGCCTGAGCAAGGCAGCAGCCCGGAGGCTGAGAGAGAGTTCTCTGTGTAGGCATGAGTGAGGAACTGACAGAGGAGAATTGTACCCAGAGTCCTTTCTGATCCTGAAATGTAGCATGTTTCTTCTCAATTAAAGCCCATAATTGTGAGTTTGGGCTGCGAGTCCTATGTAGATTACTAAACCTAGCAGAAATGTGCAGAGTGCCACGGGAGGGACCAACAGCATCAGAATTGGTAAGATTAGAGAGAGGTGCTATGTGTCACATTCTACCTTGTAGGAATCAGCCTGGGCTGATGCTGACAGAGATTCACTCCTCCCTCTTGTGAAGTTAGAAGAGCTCAGATGACCCCGTGCCTTTTTTACAATATCGTTTAATCTAAAAATAATTCATAGAAGTGCTGAGGTAGAAAAAAAAAAGAAGTGCTGAGGTAGAAAGGTCATGACATGCATTTCCTATCCTTAAATAGTCAATGTCATGGTAATGGAGACAAACATTCATTACAAAGCAGTGCTTAGATAATATGCTAGCAGCCAGCATGCTAAAAGTTAAAGGATGATTTAGGCAGCCTCTAACTGGTGTTGGATAAGAGTACTGACTGTCCTATGGACTACCAAGAGAACAGACAAAAGACAGATCTGGGAGAAAGTGAAACCAGAACGCTCCTTAGAGACAAGGATGGAGAAGCTTCATGTCACATACTGTGGGCATGTTGTTCAGATGAACCAGTTCTTGAAGAAAGGCATCAGGCTTGAAAGTGAGGAAGGTCAGCAAAGGAGAGCAAGACTCTTAGTAAGATGGACTGACATAGTCACTCTAGCAGTGGACTCAAGTGTGTCAGAGATGAGGATGGGACAGTGTTCATATCCATTGCTTATAGGGTTGCTATGAGTCGTACTCGATTTGATGGCACCTAACAATATCGAACACTCTGATTGATGCTGAGGTGTTGGGCCAGTTGTGTGGGCCAGAAAGGTTTCCTGAGAAAGCTGTGCAAGTAGCAAGAGTGATTAACGTTTATGGAAATGCTTACTGTTGTAGTCTGTCAAGAGCTCTTTGAAGTGGAATGATTAGAATGATTTTCCTATTTGACAGGTAAAAAATAAAGCAAAAGGCAAACATGAAATTGTCTTTATAAACTCATGTAATTAATACATAGTAGAATCTAGTAAATGAATGGCAAAACATAGATCGCAATGTGACTGCCATGAGGACAGATGTCTATCTGTCTGTTTGTACTGGTATTCCAAGTCCCAAGAGCAGTGCCTGTTTAATAATGACTCAACATAAGTAATATGCCAGGATTTGAACCCAGGTCTATCTGACTTCCTGAGAGAGGATCTCCTTGACACATCTTCTTGGAGCTATAACAGGTTTGGCCCCAGACTGCCACAATAAAACAGGCAGCACAAATAAGGGAAGCTCTGTGAATTTTGTGGCTTATAGCCCATAAAACAGTTGTGTTTACCTTACATTGGATGTGTTTATTAAAAGTGCTGATGGCCTTCTCAGAAAGTTTGAAATATTGTGAGAAATACATGCTGTGACACAGAGATAAAAAGTGAGGATATGCTCTTTCAAATTTGTTTGCCTGACAAAGGTTTCCATAGACCTTCTATTTGTGGAAAAACCCATTATTTGTGAAGCACAATGATACAGAAGGTGGTGTCCACTTCACCAGGAAGGCTTCTGTCTTGAAGGCACCAGGCTGCTTTGCTTGTTATGTCAACAAGCCTTGCTCCATGGCTAGGAAGCCCACGAGGCCATCTCGCTCTGGTGTCCTAGTTCTACTGCCAATGTTCCTCTGCTCTGTCCTGTTCTCTCTCTCTGTTTTTTAGTCTCTCTCCCTCTCTCACCCCTCATGTGTTTGTGTGTATGTGTGCTGGGTCCAGGAAGTTGTGCTGAGAAGATGAGAGAGTGAGGTTTGCTTGTGGTGCCTTTGCAGTGGCTGGAATCTGGAGGATAAGTAAGATCCCATGCACATGTGGAATATGCACAACATTTTGCCATGTTTTAAGACATGCAGCAAGTCTCAACGTACTTCAAAGAGTGTTATATAAGTGTAATTCTCTGTCCACAAAAGAATTAAGCTAGTTGATATGAGCATAAATATTAGCTAGGTATTTTATTTTCATTAATACTGAAGTAGTAAAGAGAGGTGGACCTTCCACAAGAGGAATGACACAGTAACTGTAACAATGGGCTTGAGTATATCAGAGGCAATGAGGATGGAACACCCTCAAGCAAAAGACTGATGCTTTAAAGTTTTCAGGTTTCACACCAAAAAATTAAGACATACAAGATTGCACCTCAGGGAAACCTAACCCATAGGTACGTGGTTTGAGTCCATCAGTTGTACTTGGGAGAAAGATGAGCATCCTCCTCCCCTGTGATTGATTAACTGTCTTTGAAAACCCACTGGGCGGTAAGCTAAGGGTCGATTCCACCTCAACTGTACATATCAACACAACAACACATTGCATCTCAGCATCAAAGAAACAGATTCTCACCACCTGGCAAATAGGATTACGGAGAAAAGATTGAGGTTGTCAACGATTTCATCTTACTCAGATCCACAACTGTACCCTTAGCATCAGCAGTCAGGAAATCAAAAGATTAGTTGCACTGGGAAAATCTGCTGTCAAGGACCTTCTTCCCAGAGTGCTGTAGAGCAATGATGTCAGTCTAGAGAATAGGGGACAGCTGATCCAGGCTATAGTCTTCTGAATTACTTCCTATGTATCTGAGAGCTAGACAAAGAATAAGGATGATAGAAGAAGAATCGATGCCTAGGAGTTGTACTGGAGAAGAGTGTTTAACATTCCATAGGCTCTTAAGAGAACAGTATTGTCCTGGAAAGGGTGAAATAAGGCAAGGTGTCTGAAACTCCATCTCACACACTTTGGACATGTTGCCAGGAGGGATCAGTCCTTGGAGAAGGACATCATACTTGGAAAGGTAGAAGATCAGTGCAAGACAGGAAGACCTTGAATGACATGGCTTGTCAGAGATGATTAGGTTGGCTCAGGACAGGGTGAGGTTCAGAGCTGTTGTTTATAGGGTTGCTGTGGATCAGCGTCAACTAGATGGCATATAACAAAACAACAGACTAGCTTATTATTGAATACTATATGGAATAAATTATTTGAGAAACTAAACTCTATGAAGAAGAATGTGGCATCAGAAACAGCGGAAGACTTATCAATAACCTATCTTATGTACATGACACAACTTTGCTTGCTGAAAGGGAGGAGGACTTGAAGCACCTATTGCAGAAATGCATCACAACTTCAAGAAAACAAAATTTCTCACCACTGGACTAATAGGCAACATAATGAAAAAAGAGAAAAGATTGACACTGTCTATGACTTCATCTTACTTTGATCCACAATCAATATACTTGGAACTAGCAGTAAGGAGCTCAGGAGACATATTGCACTGGGGAAGTCTGCAGTTAGGAACCTCTCCAAATGATTGAGCAAAAATAATGTTAATTTGAGGACCAGGGTATGCTTGATTCAGGACATGGTCTTTTAAATCACTTGCTATGCATCTGAGAGCTGGACAATGAATGAGGATGACTGAAAATTATGCCTTTGGCTGTGGCATTGGAGAAGAGTCTCACAGATTGCCAAAAGAACAGATAGACATGTCTTGGAGAAGGAGCAGTCAGAGTATATCTTGGAGACAAAGAAGACAAAGCTTTTTCCTCACATATTTTGGGGATGTTGTTAGGAGAGGTTCTTTCTTGAAGAGAGATTTCATGCTTGGAAAGGTAGCAGGACTATGAAGACGTGGGAGGTGGATTGACACAGTGACTGCAGCAATAGGCTTATGTATGTCAGAGATTGTGAGTATGGCCCAGGATGGGATAGGATTCAGATCTGTTGTCCTTAGAACCACTATCCGTCGTACTCCATTCAGTGGCAGCTAACAACAGCAGACTGGCTAATTCCTATTATATGTAAGGGTAATCACTTCAATTGGACAAGATATTTTTAAGAGTGCACCTTTTGGTAAACAGTATAAATTAATGCAAGGCTTCTCTGACTCAATAACAAAAGTATATTATGATTTTTTTTAAATCTGCTTGATAATTTTATACTCTCAGGTGTTAGGACTGGATAGGAGAGGGCTGTTGAAATAATAAGGAGAAGTATTTTATCACTGGAATTGCTTAACATTTCTGAATTTTATTTGGTTTTATTATTATTATTTAAAAAATATTGAGAGACAATGGATTCCTTACTGTCTACACTCATGTAATTATTTTCACTTGTTTCTTTCCTTGGTTCACCATAATACAGTCTAATTGCATGCAAGTGTTTTGTCTTTAATTTTTTGTCTTTCCCACAACATCCTTAGACCCAGATACACATCATCTGTTGTATTCCTTCTGTGTGTTAACATTCGTAGTTGTGTGGTTACATAGTTACTGAGACTTACCCATTTTACCCCAGTTACAAGGATTGATGGTACCAGATGTGCAGTGGTAGATTAGCGGAGATTTAGGTCTAGAAAGAAAATGAAAATTAGATAAGTACAATAAAATGTAAAACTAATGAGTTACAGAAAACTAAGGGGAAATGACATTTAGACAGGGTAGTTTCATCATTTCCTAGGACTAAGGCAGCTTATGCAATGCTTCCAACTTTTAGATTAATAAGCACAATGAAAGAAGATTAAAAAAAGTGTGTGTAAGACTCTGTGTGTATGTGTGTGTGTGTGTGTGTGTGTAATAGCTTTCAATGATGGAATAAATAACTGAGGTACCACAAAGAAGAGATGAAATCACATTTCTAACTTCTGGATATTGTCAGTGGACAAACAAGTAATATTTTCTCCTAAGTGCAGTAAAATCGTACTGGATTAAAAGACATTTAAGTGTGTGAACTCATAGAGGGAACTTTTAATTGTTCACATTTATTAACAGAGCCAAATGCATAAGCAACTTCTTTTCTCTTTGTACCGGTCATGCATGGTCATCTGGATTTTGGTCATTTACCAGGAACGAGAAGGCCGATAAAATAATAAATATATTCTCATCTCAGTCACTTTTATCTCCTTTGCCTTGGAAAAATAAAACCTTTTTAAAGATTGCTGAGTAGGGGGGGGGGGAACCAAAACAAGCCCTACAAATCCTTTTAAATGACACAAGAATTTTATGATTAAAAGGTTTGTTCCATTATGATGAACCAGTCCCAACCTATACATAGCTCATTTTGTCCAGTTGATTCCAACTCACAATGACGCCCCCTCCAATTTGGTTTACAAGGCTGTAAATATGTCCAGGAGGAGACTGGCAATCTTCCTCCTGCAAAGCAGCTGATCAGCTGATATTACACAGTAGTTCTGAAACAACTCAATGACCAATGGCTATACTCAACCACTAGTATAAATGGCATACTCTGAAACTCACTCCTTCCGTGGAACTGGAATGGACTCCTAGCCGACTCTCCAGTGCACAGGAGGAAATTTCCCGTCTTTCTCGTGCGGAGCAGGTAGTGTATTCCAGCAGCCAGAGGCACCGTGTGAGCAGTGCCTCCGCCTACAGGATGCCCACCAAAGTCCCTATTGGCATACTTGAAAGTATATAAATACTGAAAAAGATTCCCTCTAACGCCTGGAATCTTCTTCGGTAAAGTGCTTACATTTAAAAAATGTGTATCTTCACTCTCATCATCATCAAAGCTTTAAAAGGACGTCTTCGGAAAAAAAGAAAGGAAGTCAAAGGATCTCACCGGTGAAGCGCTGTGTACCACCCTACTGCTAAGGTAAGATTGACCACAGTGTCCACGGGAACTAAATCGGCCACGGCCTTGGGAGTAGCTTTTAAGCATCGAAGAAAACCTTTCCCGGTCTGTGTAGGTAAAAAAAAAAAAAAAAAAAAAAGAAAAGAAAAGAAAAGCGCAGTTTATCAGCTCTTAAGTAATAGCTGGAGCTAAAAGATAGATTAAATGTTGCTGGTATGTGCCTGTCAGGTTGGAACCAACTCATAGCTGACGTTCCATCAGGTTTTCAGAGTCTGCAAATCACAAAAGATGCCCAACTTTCTAGCAGGAAGCAGCTGGTGGATTCGAACTGGCTGCCTATGATTTGGCAGCACAATTCCTTACCCATTAGACTACCAGAGCTCTCTCTATATGAAATAGATAAAAACAATGCTGTTTGTAATAGAAGCTAAGACTGCTTTTTAGGTCACTGGGGTAAGTTGGCCTGATCTCAGCCCATTTAACCTCCCCTGTCGAGTTCATCTCTTCCTCTCTTTAAAGTAATCCTTATTTGAGTGAAAGATTACAAATTATATTAATTGTCTTTGTTTCCAATAATGTGTAGTGTTTATATTTCAATTCATGTGTACCTGGTTCTGAGAATAACAGAGAAAGAGTCGGAGGCATTGGTGCCTATAGGATTTAAAGTCATGGGTTGTTTTTTGTTGTTGTTGTTGTTAGATGCCATTGAGTCAAGTACGATTCACAGCGATCCTATAAACAACAGATCTGAACCCTGTCCTATCCTGTCAATCTGTCACACCTGAGCCCAACTGCTGCAGTCACTGTGTCAATCCACCTGGTTGAAAGTCTTCCTAGTTTTCACTGTCCCTCTCCAAGGAAAAGCCTCTCCTGGCAACATGTCCAAAGTATGTGAGATGAAGCTTTAGCATCTTTGCCTGCAAGGGGGACTCTGACTACTCCTTCTCCAAGACATATCTGCTTGTTAGTTTGCATTGTTGTTGTTGTTATAAGGTGCCATCAAATTGAATCTGACTCACAACAACTCTATGAACAACCTGTTCTATTCTGTGCCATCCTCACACTTCCGGACACACTAGAACCCCTTGTGGCCCTTCAGTACTCTTCTCCAAAACCATGGGTCAAAAGCATCAATTCTTCTGTCATCCTTAGTTATTGTCCGGCTCGCAGATGCATAGCAAAGTAAGTTGGTTCCAACTTGCACAGTGATGACTTTTGGACTTAAAGATGTTCTGGTCCCAGGAGTCACAGAAACTGTGAAGCACTGCCCTGTGGCAAGACTCATATACACAATGAGCAATAAACCAAGAGGGATAATTGAAGATTTTGTTTTCTCCAAGAGAACAACTATTTAAAATTTTTTTCCCAATCAGTTACAGAGTCTGGCAGCCTAGTGGGTAGGATTTCACAATGCCAACTCAAAAGGCAGGCCTTTCTCATGGTTCAAATCTACCAAGTGCTTTGTGGAATGAAGATGGGCAATCTTGTCCCATGTGGAGGGTCAGCTATGAGTTCCAATTAAATGGCAATGAGAAAGATTTTTATATTTGAAAAGTTTACTCCAAATTGTTGGTGTTGTTATTTAGGTGCTGTCAAGTTGAATACAACTCGCAGCAACCTGTGAATAAAAGATCTGAACTCTGTTCTATCCTGCTCCATCCTCACGCTTCCTGACACACAAGAGCCCATTGTAGCAGTCACCCTGTCAATCCACCTGACTGAAGGTCTTCCTCTCCTTTGACGACCCTCCAACCTTTCTAGCATCAATGTCCTTGTCCAAGGACTAACCCCTACTAGAAACATGTCTGAAGTATGTAAGATAAATACTCATCATTCCTGCCTCCAAAGAGCACTCCTGATGCACCCTCTCCAAGACATATCTGTTCATTCTCTTGGTTGTCCATGGGATGTTCAGTGTTCTTCTTCAACACCACAGCTCAAAGACATCAATTCTTTTCCTGTCATCCTTATTCATTGTCTAGCTCTCAGATGCTTAACAAGTTATAAAAAAGACTATGGCCAGAATCAGACACACCTTAGTCCTCAAAATGACATCACTACTCCTCAATAATTTGGGGAGGTCCCTAAAAGCAGATTTTCCCAGTGCACTATGTCTCCTTATTTCCTGACTTCTCATACCAAGGGTGCTAACTGTGGAACCAAGTAAAATGAAGCTGGTGATAGTTTCAATCCCCTCTCCGTGCATCATGACTTTGCCTTATCAGTGCAGTGTTAAGAATCTTTGTTTTCTTGACATTGAAATACAATCCATACCAAAGGCTGCATTCCTTGATCTTCTGCAACAGGTGCTTCAAGTCCTCCTCACTTTCAGTAAGCAATGTTGTGTCATGTGCATAATGCAGGTTATTGGTAAATCTCTCTCCAATCCTGATGCCACACTCCTCCTCGCAGAGTCTAGCCTCTCAGATAATTTGCTCAGCATACAGATTGAATAGGTATAGAGAGAGACTACAACCCTGGCACACCCTCTTCCCAATTCCAAGCTATGCAGAGCGCTCTAGCTGTTTACACAACAGCCTCATAAGCACAATCAAGTGCTATGGGATGCCCGTTTTTCTCAGTGTCAGTCACAACTTGTCATGATCCACACAGTCAAATGCCTTTGCATAGTCAATAAAGCACAAACAGACATTCTTCTGGTATTCCTTACATTCAGCCGGGATGCATCTGACATCAGCAATCATATCCCTGGTGCCACGGCCTCTTCTAAATCCTACCTTTGGCAATTCCCTATCAGTGTACGGTTCCAGCCAAATAGTAATAACTCCATAATTTTTCTTGAATTTGTTAAGAACTAGGTATTGGTGCTTTATCTAAATATATATCTTTCTCCATCTATCTACACATACATAAATGCATATATATATTCTATACAATTCTAAGGAGATTACTCATTTATTGCCCTCAGAGTGGACTATATTATTAGAAGTCTCCATTTGAAAAAGAATATTTGAAAACATGATTTTTTCTACATCCTCAAACTGCACTTAACTGTCAATGTGATGAAAATGATGGAAATGTCTCCATCTTGTGGTAGTTCTTGGGAAAGACATGGACGCAATACCTTTGTACAAGTTTCTAAACTAGAACAGTAATTGATAGGGTATGTTGTTGTTGTTGTTATGAGTTCTCAAGTCGTTTGAGACTCATAGCGACCCTATGTATAAGAGCTCTAAACGCTGTTCTATCCGGTGCCAACCTAGCCATCTCAAACGCACTTATTCCGACCGCTCCAGTCACAGAATCGATCCATCTCATTGAGGGTCTTCCTCTCTTG
>NW_006399907.1:5315128-5317186 GCF_000299155.1 Elephantulus edwardii | reverse complement strand
GTCTGACGTCGTTGTTCTTCAGTACTCTTGAGAGGTCCCTCACAAGCTGACTTTCCCAATGCAATGCGCCTTTTAATTTCCTGGCTGCTGTTACCAAGACTGTTGACTGTGGAGCCAAGCAAACTAAAGCTGTATACAATCTCAATCCCTTCACCATCCATCCTGATGCTGCCAATTGGTCCAGTGGTGAGAATCTTTGTTTTCTTGATGTTGAGTTTTCAATCCGTATTGAAGGCTGCAGTCTCTGACCTTCTGCAGCAAGCGCTTCAGGTCCTCCTCAGTTTCAGCAAGCAGGGTTGTGTCATCTGCATAACGCAGGTTGTTGATGGATAGGGTATAGTATCTCTATTTTCCTGATAAGACAATCAACAAATGAAGACTATTGCATCTTACTAAAATTAAGAAAATTATTGTTACTTCAACTATTGTTAATAAAATAACATTCATAATTTAGGATCAATGAAATGATGCCAACAGTAAGCATTTTATTATTCCTCCACCACATTACAAAGAGTTATTTCTTCATTATTATACATACCGCAATAATAAGTCCAGTAGGTCCATTTATGTTATCAACCCAACCCTGAAAAAGATAACATTGTATTTCTTATTTGTCAGAAAAATGGTATGCTTTGGAAGCATTCATACTCTAATATTAATAAGTCTCCAACAAGAACACGAAGGCCCCAATATTACAATCTCAAGGGTTAATGGCAAAGAACTGGCTATATTCTGTACTTTACCTGTGCAAGTATTACCATTTTATCTTTTTCTTTCTTTTTTTTTTTTTACAGGCAGGCGTCATGAGTGGGATCTTTATGTCCTTTATAAATCATTTATGAGCTAAACTAGAATCTTGTCTTAATGTAATGATCAGCAGATCAATTCATCTACCATAATTCATCACACCCTGAGGCTTGGTTTAAAGCCCACTGGGATTGATTTTAAACACGTTTCTTGAAAATTTTAACAATCAGAGAATTCATACCGATTAAGGAGTGTATATTTGTGTGTGTGCAAGTACTTGCTTAGAGATATTCAAGCAATTAGAGGGAAATATCTTTTCATTTCTTTCTTAAGCCCTAAGCATGTTATTTAATCTTATTATGTCTGCTTCTTTATCTTTAAAAGCAACAACATATGTGAACGATGAGAGCAAAAGAATAAAGGAATGAATATTTGTACAGTTCTTCATATTTATAATTTTGTGACACCCTCCCATCATGGTTATGTTAGTCCAATCTTTATAGATGAGACAACTCAAAAGGTTTTATTGCCTTTAAGTAGAAGAGTTTGACTTTAAGTGACCCTAAAGCATTTCTGAGTTGCTTTGAAGAAGATAACATAGTTCAAAGCCACTTTCAAAAAGATAGAGCAGTATGCAGATGTGAAGATTTAGTACTGCTAAGCTGAGGGCCTTCTGTGATATTTGAGAATGTTTTCCCTGCAGTTGCAATATGTATTATTACTATGGTCATCTAGAACATTCTGCTATATTTAAGCCACACTTGGAAAGCAAAGAAATTAAACTATCTCCCATGGGAGTCACGAGGTTAGAGTTAAGAGAAGCAGATTTGAAATATCCATCGCATCACCCCCATATCAGTGTCATTGCCAAAGGATGCTTGTGGTGGAGAAATTCTAATCTAAGCATGAATTTTGCCTTATAAAATGGATTTCTAGTTGGTTTGCTACGTTCAGCTATAGATCCTGAGAAGGAAAAAGAGAGGTGAGGTCAGAAAATACAGTTGCCCAACCATGAAATGTAACATCTATGAATGGGATCTTCTGAAGTTTAAGTCCCTGTGTGCATCAAAAAATTTTCCAATGGGGTAAATAGAAAACCTACTGACCGGGAAAAAATATTTAGCAATGCCATCTCAGACAAAGGTCCCATGGCAAAAATTTATGGACTGCTTCAGAGTCTCAAGGACTGCAGCCTACAATATGGTTTGAGGCTCACTGTCAAGAAGACAAAGATTCTCACCACTGGACCAATTGGCAGCATCAGGATGGATGGTGAAGAGATTGAGATTGTACACAGCTTTAGTTTGCTTG
>NW_006399907.1:5302365-5314643 GCF_000299155.1 Elephantulus edwardii | reverse complement strand
GGGAGCGTCAGAGACAGTGCGATTGGTACAGGACAGAGCCGAGTTTAGGGCTGTTGTACATAGGGTCGGTATGAGTCGAAGTGACTCGACTGCACATAACAACAACAACAACAACAACAACAGGGTTTCCACAAGAAAAAGACTGATAACTCAATTATACAATGGGCAGATGTCCAACAGACACATGAAGAAATGCTCAAAGTCACTGGCAATAAGTGAGATGCAAATCAAAACCACAATGAGTTATCATCTCACCCCAACTACAGTGGCAAAGTTTAACAGGACAGCAAGCTATAATTGGAGAGGATGTGGAGAGACTGGAGCTCTATTACACTATGTGTAGAATTGTAAAATGGTACATCCACTCTGAAAGGCATTTTGGTGTTTTCTCAAAAAGCTGAACATAGAGATTACATATGATCCAGAAATTCCAGTGCTAGGAATATACCCCAAGGAAAACCGAAATGAGACACAAGCAGAGATTTGTACATTAATGTTTACAGCAGCATTATTCATAATAGCAAGAACATGGAAACAGTCCAAATATCCATCAACAAACAACTGGATTGAGAAATTATCAAACATTCACACAATGGAATACTATGCAACACTTAGGAGCAACGATTTTAAAAAATACTACGTAATGTAGAAGTGGGTGGAAAATATTACTTTGAGTGAATTCACACTGATGTTTAAGAACAAATACTATATAAGACCATTATTGTAAAGACAGAAAGATAGTAAGATGTGCATGGATATCCAAAGAAGGAAGGGGAAGGGGCAGGAGGGCTTAAGAGTCGGAAAGGGGTAAAATCACAGGGTCGCACTGTTTGGTGGGTTGAGGGAGGGGGTGAAATAAAAACACACCAATGCACATGAGTGACACACCAAGTAAATAAATTATTGCATGTAAACCAAGACAATTTTTTAAAAAAGATAAATACAAGACATTCATTTTAGATTATTTAGAAATAATTTAATTAGACTCAAAGGAATCTATTTTAGAAGGAAAGCATGAAATCCACGTGAGTGGCTGAATGGACTTACGGGGAAGGGCTCCTGCCAGCTGGCTCCCACGATGGAGGGCCGTATGATGGCCATGTTGATGTTCCCTTTCTCTTGTTGGAGCAACATTTCTGCCAAGGCCTTGGTGTAGACGTATGTATTGGGCAGATCCCCAATCAGCTTGGGTGTGATCTCTTCAATGATAGAGTCATCTAGCCACCTGAATAAAGTGAGAGTTAATAATAATTATTTATATAATTATGTAAATAATATATTAATTAATATATATAATGTTTTATATACATGGAGTTAAACAATAAGCCAAAAGGGAAATGTAAGATCCTGAGAGACATGCATAACTTTCGTCTTCCTTTAGTTGGCTTTGTAATTAGGAGCAGTTACGGGAATATCAACGCGTTTCTGCCTAAATCGCCCTCCATGAGTTCTTTGTTTACGATCATGAGGTGCTGGCAGCTCACTTAATTGGTACATAGTCCAAGTAAAGCCTAATGCACCAGTCTCAATGTCTTCAACTTTGAATTTTTCAGAAACACATCCAATGCATCAACAAGTGAAAGGCGCTACATTTGACAGGCTTACAATCATTTTGAGCAAGAGTACAGGCTCTATTTTAGAGGTCTGTTTAAGAGTCTATGCTAAGAACGTAGCCATTATTTCCAGGGATTTCCAAGCAATCCTGAGCGCTTTATTAACTCCTAGTAGTCTTGTTGAGTGGGGTGATTAGAGTTCTCCGAAGCAGAGTTAACAGCACATTTACAAAATACTCCCACCCACAAAGGAAACAAGGATCAGCAGAAACCAAGTCACCCTGGCATCATCTATTTTAAAAAGATGTCAGAACCATTTTAATCACCACAAAGTCTAACACGCCTCTGAAAAAGCAACACAATTATCCTCAATTAGGTATTTCATATTTCTCTCAGCTGGTAGGTCTATTTGATGAAACTTTTAAGATAGGCTTTTGAAGAACTATGCTTCCTGCGTATTTCCGTGGAATTGTTATCATCATTGCCCTCGGTACACTGATTCCTCTGATACAGGGAGTACAGAGTATAAGAATGTAATTTTGATTAGAGAAAATCTGAGTTGTTAGTGCTATTTTACTCCCACGCCAAAGTGCTGATCTGTAAGATTTGCTTAATTTCCACAGTCAGAAACACAGCTCACAATTCCAAAACTTCCCTGTGGTATTGAGGGTGGGACATGGGCACTGATTTCCATGTGCCTCTACTCGGGCAGTGCATTCTAGATGTGTAAATGCGATTTAAAGGAGATGAAATCAAGAAAAGTTGATAAATTCTTAGCATTAAAAATAGCTCTAAATACTTAAACAAATGGGAGATATTCCAAGTTTATGTCCACACTGTGTTAAGAAGAGTGTGCGGGCCTCCACTGCTTCTCCGACCTCATCTCACTGGGGGCCAGCAGCAGAATGACTGATCTAAAATAATTTCTCTACAACACAAAGTATCTCCACTCATAAAAATTAGATCTGCAAGAGATGGAACTTAATTTTTTTTTTAAGATAATAGCAAAAACAAATTCCAAGAAAACATCACAATTGACCTGTGCATTTGGGGCATATCTCAGGGATTGGAGTTTCTAATGTTAATGTGAATAGAAAGAGTATTATTTTCATATATTTCCAAGACTGAAGTACAAACACGGTTGTAATGTTCTGTGGAGGGTCTGCCTGACCACCTGTTAGGTCCACGCCCACTCCACTATGCTATCTTCTTGGTACCTCTATTTTACTTTTTGAAACAAACAAACAAAAATTACCATTTCTGCCAAATTCTTAGTTTTCATTAAGACTTAACACAGTGGCAGCTTCCCCAAACACTGCATGACAAAATAAAATGAGACAGTCCACTGAGCTTCCAAAGAAGAGTTCTTAACTTGAGCAAAACAGTTAATGAGCATAGATTCATCCCTTTGTGTGGTTGCTACGTGCCGAGTTGTATGTGTCGAGGCAGAAGTGCCTCAGAGTAGCCCCTTGAGAGGGTTTTCATGGGCAGTAAACTGCTCAGGGAGAGACTGTCTATCTTTCTGCTGTGGAGCAAGTGGTGGATTCAAACTGTGTGCCTTTGGGTTGGCAGCACAACTTCTCGACCAGAGGCCATTAGAGCTTCTTATATCCATATATAGAATATCAAACACAAAACTACTCCCTTTAAGTCAATTCCAACTTCTGGTCATCCTTTTTCGTGTTTCTGAGGCTGTACATCTTTAAAGGAGAAGATGGCTCACTTTTTTCCCATGGGGCAGCTGATGGTTTCAAACTATAAACAACCTCTTGGCCAGCAAGCAGCTTGGTAGATTATATACTATGTTATCACCTTATATCACTGGTTCTAAACCACCTTTTGTAATACAATCTGAGGGTGAAACCAAGTTTCTCCTTGGAGGCTAGGATTATAAATCTTAGTCTAGCATACTTTAGGCATGAAGCTGGAAGAGATCAATCATTGGAAAAAGATTTCATGCTCGGAAGGGTGGAGGGAGAGTGCAGGAGAGGAAGACCTCAGGTGAGATGGATTGATACAATAACTGTGGCAATGAGGGTTGGTGTGTTGGAGTCAGTGAGCCTGGCTTATGACAGGGCACACTTCAGAGTTGCTGTACATAGATAGGGTTGCTATGGATTGCAGGCAACTTGACAGTACATAACAACAATAACAACACAATCTGATAAACCTTATGCTGCCCTATCTACCCTAAATCAGTGGCAACAAATCTAGGGACACACTGTTTGAGGGATGCCCTCTTCAGACCCACACTCAGTTCATGCTCTTAATCATCGTTTGAGTTGCTGCTCATTTGTTCTCCATCCCATTGTAAACAATGTAAAAATTATAGGAGACATTATATCAATCACAGTATATTTCTGAACTTAATAAAATTCTCAGTGTGCTAAAAAAACGTTTCCGATCCCTGCGCTTTTGTGGGTGAATTCTAAACTTCTTAAATTGCTTCAAAAGAAACATACTCACTGATTCCAGAATACAATCTCATCTCATCTCATCTCTCCCTCTCTCTCTCTCTCCCTCTCTCTCTCCCCTCTCTCTCATTTTCTCTCTCTCTCTCTCTCTCACACACACACACACACACACACACACTTACGTAAATGCCATTGTATTTTTGTTTGGAACTTAATGACTCAATCTCAAATTCTTATGAACAATTTACTCCTTGCCAGATGAAGTCACAAAAGGAGTATGTGATGGGGGGTTAATCATAGGGTCGCACAATTTGATGGGTGGAGGGAGGGGTGGGTAAAGGAAAGGGGGATAGATCTGGTGTGAAAAAGAATGTCTATGAACTTTGTAAATAAACCAGTATGAAAGAAAAATTTTACTTAAAAAAAAAAAAAAAGGAATGTGTCCCCCCCCCCGCCCTTTCGTGGTGAATCAGGAAAAGCTTTTCCTGATTTCTAGGAGCTGAGCAGTGGACACACTAGGAGGCCCATAAATCTCGCTTTGCCGTAACCTTGTCTGAATCATGTTCTTACCTTGATCAGCATAATTTAGAATAATTGTACTAGGTACCAGTGTGTGTTATGGGTTGAATTGTGTTTTCCCAAAAATAAATGCTGTAAATGCTAACCTCTATGAATGTGCTAATTACCTGATTTATGATGGGATGGCATTTATTCTGTACTGAGGCAGTGTTAAGGTGGCTGCTGTGCTTGTTAAGTGTCTTCTCGTTGAGTATGATCCATAATGACCCTATAATCAATAGTTCTGAACTCTGACATGTCCTATCATCCTTGACATATTTGAATCGATTGCCATAGATACTGTATCAATTCATCTCACTGAGGGTCTTCCTCTGCTTTGCTGACTCTCCACCTGTCCAAGCATGATGTCTCTTTCCAAGGACTATCTTCTCTAAACAACATGTTCAAAATATGTGAGATGAAGTTTCAACATCTTTGCCTTCAAGGAGAACTCTGATTGCACTTTCTCCATGATATATCTATCTGTTAGTTCACTTTTCTATCTATGAAATAATCAGCACTCTTCTCCAACACTACAACAAAAATGCATTAATTCTTCTCCTTATTTCTAGTCCAGCTCTCAGATGCATAGCAAGTGATTGAAAAGACCATGATCTGATTCATGACCTTTACCTTAGTCTTTAAACTGATACCATTGCTCTTCAGGACTTTGGCAAGATCTCTGACAGCAGACTTTCCCAATGCTATACATCTCTTGATCTCCTGACTGTTGGTACCAAGGATGTTGACTGTGGATCCAAGCAAGATTAAATTGTTGGAAATTTAATTTCCCCCCCCCCATTTATCATGATATTGCCTATTGGTCCAGGGAGTGAAGATTTTTGTTTTCTTGATGTTGAGATGTAATCTGTATGGAAGGCTGTAATCCTTGATCTTTTTCAGATCCTCTTCACTTTCAGCAAGCAAGGTGTGTCATCAGCATAATTCAGGTTGTTGATGAGTCTTCCTTCAATCCTGATGCCACACTCATCTTCATAAAGTCTATCTTCTTAAATAATTTTCTCAGCATAAAAATTGAGAGGTACAGAAGAAGGATACAGCCTTGACACCTACCTTTCCTGATTTTAAACCTTGATGTATTCCTTGCTTTATTTGGGCAATAGTTTCCTGGTCTAGGTATAAATTTCATATAAACATAATTAAGTGCTCTGCAATTCCCACTCTTTTCAAGCTTGTCATAGTGGCTATGATCCACACAGTCAAATGCCTTTGCATAATCAATGAAACACAGATATACATTCCTCTGATATTTCTTGCTTTCAGTCAAGATCCATCTGACATCAACAATGATGTCCTTGTGCCATTGCCTCTTCTAAACCCTGCTTGAACTTCTGGCAATTCTCTGTTGATGTATTACGTGTTTCTGGGTGATCTTAAAAAAATATTTTTGTTGCTTGTATGTGTTAATAAAGATATTGTTTAATAATTTTTTTCATTCTGTTGGATTGCCCCTCTCAACAGTCTGTGCCTTTACCTGGCCAACTCACTGGAAGAGATCCCTATTTGTTCTTATTTTTAAAGAAGCATGATCCACAAGTTAAAGAAGCATGTATTTTTGAGTCCATTTCTTATGAGATTATACAAAACCCTGGAAGAGTAGAGATGGGTTAAAAGATATGCCAAAGCCCATGGAGCCCAAGGAACCAGGAAGCTGAGGAGGCACGGACCTTCCTCCAGAGCCATCAAAACAAGAGCCTTCCCCACAGATGGCACTCGGAGTTTACACGTGGAGTCTCCTAAACTGTAAGAACATAATTTTGTTAAAAACTTGGGATTTTTGCTATAGCAACACTTGGTAACTAAGATACATTCATGCACTTGTCGTATGTATTTGCTAGTGTTTCTGTGTTCCCATTAGATGATGATTTTAAGGAAAGTGTGGTTTCCATCTTCTTTTGGTCATTGTTTAAAATCACATTTTTGTCCCCAGGAACCAGCGAATCTGTTTAATAAATAGATGCTCTCCCATAAGGTAGTCTTGTTTAGCCAATTTATGCCTCACATAAGGTTTGAGGAAGAGAGAAGAAAAATGATGAGAGAGAACAGGTCAACTTGAAAAGGAACAATGTGGTGAAGGAAGGAAGATGAGAAATGGGCAGATCAGGAAGTAAGAAGTGAAAGTGTGTCAAGGTGGTGGTGATCAGTGAAGCTGAGAGGCCAGTGATAGACAATCTCAGGGGACTAGTCGGCCTCACAGTCTATTTAAACTCTATTTAGCGAATAAATGTTCTAAGAGATGACCTGACCTTGCTCTCATTTACATTTAAGGCCTGGTAAAATATTAAGCTTCACAGCATTTTTCTTCTCTCTTTTGCAGGCCACTTAGATCCCATCTTGAAGACAGCACAAAATTGCAAGTTAAAGCCCAAATTCAGAAGTTAGAGTTTTTGTTCTTTTCTCTAGGATGTACGGATATTTTTAGTGTTAACAATGTGCTCTTTAGCAGACAGGAAAAACTACAGCTAACCTTCTTTCCTCTTTCCCAAAGGGCCATTATTGGGGCCAGGGTTGCAGGCTACAGACAGTCTTCGTTTCCCCTGATTCTTACACTCTGTCTCCATACACGCACTGCAGCCAGTTGCCCTCAGGGGTTAAAAGACATCTTTTCTTTTCACATGCTAGATTAACTGTGTCACCTAGTGACTGGATAGCTTCAGAAGTGTGATTTTTTTAATAGGTACAAATCTACTGGGAATTGTTTTATTCCAATTAAAGTATCTAGGAGTCAAAAGCCAAAGAAGGTGAAGAGAAAAAGCAAATCGAAGTGCATTGATTTTGTGAATTAGAATGTTGTGTTGTTGTTGTTGTTGTTATGTGCCATTGAGTCACCTGTGACTCAACAACACTATGTACAACAGCTCTGAAGCCTGCCCTGTTCTGAGACAGTCTCACTGACTCTGATACCCTCAGTCCCATTTTCCCAGTTATTGTGTCAATCCATCTCATCTGGGGTCTTCCTCTCCTGTGCTATCCCTCCACCTTTGTAAGGACTGGTCCCTCCTAGTCATGTGCCCTTATTTAAAACTAAACTGCTAAATGAAACAACGTTGAAGGACACTATGTATGAAACTTGATCACAATAAATGCTTCCAAGGACTCCTATTAAAAATTCACCTTTTTCAATACCAGTCTTAGAACCAATTCTCAGTAAGATAGTCTGATCACTTGAATTTTTTACAAATGCTGATAGATTTTATGGTCAGGTAAATTAGGAAATCACTAATTTAAAAGAATTTTACTACAATAACTTAAGTTATTAAGATTTGAACATGGTATGCGCTGTTGAACCAGAGTAGCTGACTCTCCAATAGATTTTCAGAGGCAATTAATCACATGGGAAGAGATTGCCCATCTTTCTCCTGCAAAGCAGCTGGTGGATCCAAGCTAAAGAAGTTTTTACTGATTTTTACAGTCTGAAACTAACGAAACATGCAATCAAGATGCATTAACAATTATTAATGGGGACTGGAATACAAAAGTTGGAAACAGTGAAGAAGGAATAGTAATAGTATGGACTTTGTGACAGAAATGAGGCTGGACATCAAATGATCAAATTTAGTGCATTCAATGATTTATTCATAGTAAATATTTTTTTAAAAAACACAACTGTTGACTTTACACATGGACCTCACCTGATGGACTGCAGAGCAATCAGACTGACTATATTTCTACAAAGAATAGTAAGAGAAATATAATATCTGCAGTCAAAACCAGACCATGTGCAAGTTTTAATTGAAACTGAAGAAAATGAAAACTACTTCACAGGAGCCAAAATATGGTCTGAGGCTTTTCCAGGTGAGGCATTGAACACCAAGATGGAAGGCCAGAGGAACTGTGGGAGGATATCAAAGATATTATCCATAAAGAGAGAAAAAGAGCATTACAAAGAAGTTAGAAGAAGAAAAAATAAAAACGGATATTAGAAGAGGCTAGGAAAATTGCATTAGAGCATTGAGAAGCCAAAACAAAAGGAAGAGATACCAAAGTGATGAGAGAGAGAACAGTTTAAAAGCAATATATTACAGGGTATTATGATTATCATAAGAGTCTGGAATGAAGGTTGCAGAGTGGAGTATATTGGGGTGGGTGTGGGGCAGGATGCAAGGGGATTGTATATCAATGAAGGAATTTTTTTCTTTTACTTTACAAAGAGAAGAGTGAACTGGGGGTGGGGGCAGGGAGAAAAGTGCAACAATGATTGAATGGCAATCCAAAATCTCTGTAAATGTTCATTAAAATTAATAATAAAAAATGGAAAAAAGATATAAAACCTGAATGGCACTGTAATTATTAAAAAAAAAGAGCTGAACAGAAAATTTCAGAAGGCAGCTAGAGAGGATAAAGTAAAATATTATTATGAAATGTACAAAGAGGTGGAGTTAGAAAATAAAAAGGGAATAACTCGCTCACATTGCTTAAGCTGAAAGAATCGAATAACACATTTAAGCCTCGAATTGCAATACTGAAAGATGCTTTGGGCATAGTCTTCAGTGATCCAAGAAGCATCAAAAGAAGACAGAAGAAATATACAGAATTGCTATATCAAAACTTGTTGACACAGAAAAATTTCAGGAAGTACCACGTGAATAAGAGCCAAAGGTGATGAAAGATGAAGTTCAAGCAGCATTGAAGGCATTGGCAAAAAATAAGACTCCAGGAATCTATGAAATACCAATTGACATGTTTGAACTAACAGATGCTCCCCTGGATGTGCTCACCAGTTTATGCCAGAGAATTTGGAGGAGATATACCTGGTACACTGACTGTAGGAGATTTATTATTTGTCCTCATTCCTCCAAAAAGTGATCCAAAAGAATGTGGAATCTATTGAACAATATCATTAATATTTCATGTAAGCAAAATATTGTTGAAGATCACTCAAAAGTGGCTGGGAACAATACATTGACAGAGAACTATCAGAATTACAAGCTGGTTTTAGAAGAGGCTGTGGTGCCAGGGATATCATTGCTGATTTCAGATGGATCCTGGCTGAATATGGGAAGAATGCCTATTTATGTTTTATTGCCTATGCAAAGGGCTTTGATCATACGGATCATAAAAATTATAACTCACATTGAGAAGAATAAGAATTACAGGACACTTAATTGTACTAATAAAAAATCTGTACCTAGACCAAGAAACTGTTGTGTACAGAGCAAGAGAACACTGCATGGTTTAAGAACAGGAAGGGTATATGTCAGGGTTGTATCCAGACTCTGTGAAGAGAAGCGTGGCATCAGGGTTGGAGAAAAACATCCACAACCTGTGTTATGCTGATGACACAACTTATCTTGCGGAAAGTGAGGAGGATATGAAATGTTTGCTAGCTTTCAGTATGGATTGCATCTCAACATCAAGAAGACAAAGATTTTCACCCAACAGTCCAACAGTCAATATTATGATAGATGGAAAAAAGATTGAAGCTGTCAATAAGCTTGTATCAACAATCAACACCTTTGGTACTAAGAGTCAGGAAATCAGGAGATGTATTGGGCAAATCTGCTGTCAAGGACCTCTCAAAAATGCTGAAGGGAAATGTCAGACTAAGGTGTAACTTATTCAGGCTGTGGTCTTCTCACTCACCCGCTATGCATCAGAGAGCTGGGCAATAAATAAGGATGACAGAAAAATTTATGCCTTTGGGTTGTGATTCTGGAGAATAGTACTGAACATCCCATGGACTGACAGAAGAAAAAACAGATATGTCCTGGAAAGGATGGGTCCAGAGTGATCCTTGGAGGCAAGAATAACAAAGCTTCATCTTTCAGACTTTGGACATGTGACTAGGTGAGGGTATTCTTTGGAAAAGGACATCATGCTTGGTAATTAGAAAGTCAGGGAAGGAGAGAAAGACCCCCTAATGAAGTGAATTGACACTGTGACTTCAGCAATGGGCTCTCATTGACTCTCTCATTGACTCAGAGTCAACCTCATTGAGTCAATCTCATTGAGTTAAAAGTGACTCAGAAATAAATGAGGCACAGGATAGGTCAGGTTTTGGTTGGCTAGTCCTTGGGACCCTATGAGTTGTACTCAACTTGACACATCTAACAACAACAACAACAACAACTCTAAAACTGGCTTCAGTCCTTGAAGTAAATGTTTTGATAGAATGGAACTTCAACTCCTGCAAGTTATACACCTTCTAATACATATAGTTACCTACTACCTACCACTGTCAAGCTGATTCCAACTCGTAGTGACCTTACAGGACAGAATAGAACTGCCCCGTTGAGTTTCCAAGGCTGTAAATCTTTACAGGATCAGATTGTCTTCTCATTCTCCTATGGAACATCTGGTGGTTTTGAACTACTTCCCTTTACCCAGTGTTTAGCCTATAGTGCCATAAGGGCTCCTTGTAGCTGATTAGATATATGCAACTCCAAAAGTAAAACAGTGGCCAGGTTGTACTGCTTTCCCACCAAATCCATAGAGATTCTTTCTCTTTCACCCAATTCTGGCACTCTACACCACTTCACCTCGGTTTATAGATCCCTCCTTGCATCTAACTACTCCTCATGGTAATCCATTCTGAATCCTTCCTACCATTAACAACCTCTTCCATTAAAGTTTTTCTTTGCTTAAAACAGAACCAAGCTAAGCAATCAACCTCTACCTCCTAGCCCTCTGCTATACCCTACCACCCCAAACACAACTGTCTTTCAACAGTTCCCCATTTTCTATAAAAATAAACACAGTATATCTGCAAGGAATTACAAATCTCCATGGTATGGATTCAGCTTTCTCCCCTCACCCCAGTTTGATCTAGAATTGCTCCTCTACACATAATATGTATGCTGCCAAAATCGTTGTGCTGTACTCAACTCAGCAGCACTTAACAGATCCTAAAAATGTCTTAGGTTACACAATGGAATACAAAATGCAACCTTCAGGAGCAATAATCTGAAAATCACTACCTAACTTGGGAGATCATTATGCTAAGTGAACTAACTCAGTCCCATAAGGACAAATAGTATACAAGACCATTATTGCAGAAATAGAGAACTAGTAAAATGTATATCAAGATACAAGGGGGGGGGTAAGAACCGATGGGTGAGAATGGGCACGGTGGGTAATTATAGGGTCACACAATTCGATGGGTAGAGGGAGGGGTGGGTAAAGGAAATGGGAAAGATCTGGTATGAAAAACAATGTATACAAACTTTGTAAGTAAACCAGTATATAATAAAAATGGTATTTTAAAAATAACCAAATCAAACAAAACACTTAATCTGTTCAGGTATACCTTATACAGGAAAGGGAAAGCGGAGGTTTCTCCTAAACAAAATAAAATTAGTAAAAAAGAAAAAGAAGTCTGAGGTTTTCTTGCCCCACGTGGTTATTCTAGCCTCTCCCCTTATCTGCACTTATACACCCTGTATCCATCCTTCCAACATCTATCTTACATAGGGATCTTCACGTAATCTTTCTACCACCTCCACCTTGACCCAACTGATATGTCCCCTCCCCCCTACGACACCACATTTACAATTCTACCTTGATGTATTGGGGTTGAATTGTGAGCTCCTTGAGACCCATCTTAAGGCTGTTGTTGTTGGTATTGTTTTTGGGTGTCATCAAGTCAGCTGTGGCTCGTAATGATCCTATAAATGACAGATTGCTTTTTTTTTCTTTTTATATAATTATATTTTATTAATTTTCATAAACATTTACAGAGATTTTGGGCTTCCACTCATTCATTGTTGCACTATTCTCTCTACCCTCCTCCCAG
>NW_006399907.1:5301699-5302265 GCF_000299155.1 Elephantulus edwardii | reverse complement strand
TCCTTTGCCATTCCCTATCACTCCTCCCTGAGAGAGACTTCAGATTGCTTGCTCCTGCACCATTCTCATCTCTGATATATTCGAGTTGCTCTGCCAGTCCTTCTTACTGAGGATCTTCTTCTCTTTTTATAACTCTCTCTCTTTCTGAATATGGTATATTTTTCAGAGGACTGGCCCCTGCTGACAACACGCCCAGAGTGTGTGAGTCGAAGTTTCATTACCCTTGCCCCTAAGGAGCAGCCTAGTTGCATTTCCTCCAAGACAGATTTCTTTACTCTTTTGTCAGTTGGTGGGACAGTCAACAACTTGATTCTGAAACCCAAGGTCTGACCAATAGATGCACATTCCAGATAACCCTAGAGGTTAAAATGTACAGGCTGGCATCAGGGTGGGGGTAAGACTGAGAAAAACTGGATGAAATATGTTTACGGCATTGAAGTAGACTCTTCTACAACATTGTAATTCAAAGGCATTTTTTTCCTGTCATCTGTAGTATTGTTCAACTTTCACATGCATAGGAAGAAACTGAAAAGATCATGTACATTTTTTTAAATATTTTAATTTAT
>NW_006399907.1:5293088-5301279 GCF_000299155.1 Elephantulus edwardii | reverse complement strand
GCTGCTCTATCCTGAGCCAACCTTATTGCCTCTGTCACACCTACCCCCATGATCCCAGTTACTGAGTCAATCCATCTCATTGAGGGGCTTTCCCTCCTGAGCTGTCCCTCCATCCTCCCAAGCATAATGTCCCTCTCTAAGGACTGGTTCCTCATTGTAACATGCGAATTAAATAGCTATGGATAAAAATGATAAAATGAAATAAAGTCATAAAAATGACTTTATGACTCTTAAGCACAAGAGTGACAGCCTTTCTGACCTTCTATTCCTTTATCAACATGACAACAATAATTTAGTCAACTGTGCAGCTTTATGTTAAGGAATGAAATGTCTATGACAGGGTCTTGCTCACAGTAACTGTTCAATAAATAGGGCACCTAAGCAAGGTAACTGCAGTAGCCTGGTGGGTAAGAGGTTTGATGTTATCCTAAAGGCAAGTGTTTCAAATCCCCCAGTTGCTTCTCAGGAGAAAGATGGGCAATCTCCTCCATTGTAACAGCTAGCCTCTGAAAACTGGCTGAAGGGTCAGCTATGAATATGATTTGACTTGATAGCAATAAGTTTTGAGAAGCCAGGGAAGACCTTCAGGGTATTTTTAGGAATTAACAAGGAAAGGAGAGTGGAGAAAAGTAATTTCCAATAACAGGAGCATTGTAAACCAAAGTGGGCAGAGGGGTAATTACTTCAGTGTGGCGGCAGCTCAGGTAAAAGATAAGGTTTTTACTTGAATATAAAGTTTTGAATTATGCACACATATAAGGGCTTGACTTAAACTTTTACATATGAAGAATTTTAATATAAATTTTTTTCATTAACAAATGGTGGTTATTACTTCCCCTCCTTCTGTGTGTTTTGTTATTGTTTACAACAACTTTAATTCCTTAATGGCATTCAAAATGTTGTTGACAATATAATTTCACTCCTGCTTCTGTTGGACTACATATCTTTTTTTAATAATTGTTATCTTCAGTGTGGTAGATGACCCATTTCATTGGAAAAAATGACAACAATGTTAATCAGTGTGGTAATAAATCATGCAGCCATGACTTGCCTTCTGTGAATGACAGGGTCTGTGGGGTTTAGGAAGCAAGTATCTGAAGATGTATCAATTCCTTCTCCTGGAGGTAAGAGGCTTCTTTACAGAAACACAGACTTAGTGTCTGAAATTAGGCTAGAGAAGAAGGTTGTCTGGAGGACTTGGAGAAGCCTACCTATAGGAGTTAATTTAACCTTCATCTTCTCTCTCTTTTCTCTGGCTGAAGGGAGCTGGGTAGTGTAGATTGGACGATGTTGCCCTGCTAACCAAAGGCTATGTGGCTCTGTCATTTTAAATCCTGATGCTCTGTGCGAGGGAGGTGGGAAATTTCCTCCTATAAATATTTACAGGCTCAGAAACCCGAGGGAGGGTCACTATGAGCTTCTCTGGAATTCAAGAGGCTTCTTTGCACTGTAGGGAGGGTCACTATGAGCTTCTCTGGAATTCAAGAGGCTTCTTTGCACTGTAGGGAGGGTCACTATGAGCTTCTCTGGAATTCAAGAGGTTTCTTTGCACTGTATCTTTCAGATATTAGAAGGATCAGCAATGCAAGAATTGCTGGAACTTCAGTGGCATGGCTGAGAATCAAAGGGATGGCCTCCTCCTATCTGGGGCATACGGACTATGTAGACACGGACTTTAACAGAAGACAACACTGTAGGGAGGGCTGCTAAATGAGAAGTCAGTTTTGCCACAAAAACACTCCTAGCCTTTAAATATAATGACTTTCCAGCATTGACTTTGCACATCATAGCATGTTTTCATTTTCTCTAATAATCCCGACAACCTCTGGGCTAAAAAAAAAAATGCTTTTCCATCAGCTAAGTAAATCATCATTTTTTAGCAGTTTTAATTAACCTCTAGGCCCTTTAAATGACTTTCATTTTTCTTTGTCCTGGATATCTTTAGATGACAGGTAAAAATATCTGCTCTTGGAGCTATAGGAGTTAAAAATTATTGCTCTGAAGGGAGAATACTCTTGATTTAGTAGAATTTTCATTTTACCCAGTTTATTTTAAATGAAAATAATAGCATTAAAATCTGATAAGGTCACTGCTAAACAGTGCAGGAACCAAGTAGTCTTCGTATGCCGTATCAACAGTGACAAATAAACAACAGCAAAAAGCAAAGTAAGTAATGATGAAATGAAGAAGAATAATGAATATTTAAATGGAATCAAAGGTTTTTGGAAACTAGGGTCACATTCTTAGAACAAAGTACGTTCCTGTGACAAGAAGAGAAAATGGCCAGACGCTACTTGTTCACATGTACAACAGGACGAAAGAAAATGTGTCGGCTAAATAGGTCAAGGCTGACCTTCCTGTCCTCTTAGTTGTTCTTTGCCTTCTGATTAACCTGTATTAAACTCAATTGATAATTACAACTATAGACTAAATGGCATCGAGTTTATTATTACCGTCTCCCAGCCTATTCTGCAGATAAAGGAACTGAGGCTCAGAGTGGCCAACTAACTTTCTCAAGGCCATGTGAGTGTCATAGTCAAACTCTTTCTTACTCCAAAACCATATTCTTTAACAGTTATACTGTATTGCTTTTGACCAATGACAATCCTGAGGTAGGTAGAGAGTGAGAAACCACTGCTACATTTGTATATAAAATTCTATCTGCAACCCTAAACTGTAGAGCCTTAACTTTTGGAATTTTCTAGTCCCTCTCCCTACCTCTTCACCTTTCCACAGTTATATATTCCCCATTTGAGGATGAAGCAAAGTACAGGAACAGAGCACCTAAAACTAGCACCTCTCTAAAGCTCCTATTTCATGAATGACCAATTTACTAACCCATATATTCAAACCTGAAAAGAATCAGCAATATTATCACTTTTTGGACCCTCATTTGACCCAACTTACTCCATAGAGTCAATGATTTTTTTTGGCTCCACAGGGCAGGCATAGATCACTTCATCAATGTGTTTCAGGTTACAATTTGAGTAGGCTGTAGACATATGGATGAAGGCTTCCAGTTTTGTCATCTGATTGGCCATAAGCAAGAGCTGCTGGGTAGCAATGACATTCAGCTGTACAGCATATCTGGAGAAGAACAGCAGAAGGAGAGGCATTGAGGGAACTCAACATCTAGCCTTAATACACTTGCATCTACTCCAGTAACAGTATACCAAATAGATTCTACCTTCAACTATGAGGAATGAAAACATGTGTCAAAGCTGAAATTATGTGAAACTTGGAATGTTGATGACATATTCTGCATACATAAATCTATTTATGATTTATAATCATCAAATAAAAAAGTAAGATCATGTTAAAAAAAGAAGCCTGAACACAACAAATACACAGTTGACAATTCTACCTTTGATCATTTACTCAAAAGAGAGACCACAAAAGTATTAAATAAATGTATGCACAAAGATGTCTATTGCAGAGTTGTTTGTAATAAAGTAGAACGACTTAAACGTCAGTTTAAATAGTTCTTGTTGAGAATATATCATAACACAGATGTATAATGAAATGCCATGTAGTAATTAAACACAATGACAAAATATTTTTTGACAATGAAAGATCCCCCCCCCCCCAATATGCTTGTGCTGGTTACAAAGTATCGGGGCTGCAGAGCCCTTTCCTTCCTCTCCTGGAGTGGCTACTGAAATGATCCAATCACAGGAAGCAGCAGCTGTGCTTTTTCTCTCTGTCAAGGATGTGAAACCCTGCCTTTCCATCTATAGTTATCTGAGACCCCAGCCCACTTCCCTATCTTGTAGAAAACATCTGTGAGCATCCCCTTCCCCAAGTTCCTTGTAAGATAATATAAAACCCCTCTCTGACTTTTAGTGTGGGCTGGTCTTCTGCTTGAGAGACAACCAGACAATTTCTCCTCAATAAACTGTCTTTCTTGGCCTGAATTGGGTTCTATCCTTCCTCGCTGACCTTACACAAATGTCCTTCTCAATACAATGCTATCTTAATCAATAATATATCTATATTTTATGAATGCACAATGAAAAGTTGAGATGAACGTTCTCTTACAATGTTTCATGATCACTGCAGGATGGAGAGATTTTAGAGAAGCTATTCATTCTTCTTTATGGATATTCAGATTTTCCCATTGAGGAACATAACATTACTTCATAGAAACAATTAAAAAATCCTATATACACAAGCCCCCACATGCATAACCCCCCCCCCACAATAAGTAAAGGGGAACATACCTCAGATGGACATCAAAGCGCACAGTGGCAGCACAGTGGAAGATAATATTTGTACAGGATAGAAGCTCTTGCAGGTCCTCCTTGCTAATGGCTAAGTCACTCTTACTGAGATCTGCGTAAATAGCCCTGATCTTCTCGTGCACGTTGGGGCAAGTTTCTTTGACTTTTTCAAACAACTGAAACACATTTATAGAACAGCACACAGAGATTACCATCACATTGGTCATTTTTTCCGCACTGCTTCATTTCACTATATGGCTGAATCGTTTTTATTGTATTCATAACACCCAGGAAGGCATGAGTAGCCATCTGCTTCGTTTCATACAATTCAAAGCTACAATAGCTAACTCCCTCTCAACTTAATGAACATAAGGGAAAAAAACCACCTCATTAGTTCAAATACCAGAATGACAAGACCTGCATTTGAATTCCTGGGGCTGGTAGTCAACCATCTGCACTCTACTCTTGTCTCCACATGCACTTTAAGGTAGCTTTGGTTTATATGTGGTTATAAATTTCATTTTTTGGCAGAGAAATGATTGTTGTTGTTGTTTTTTAATCAATTTTTGTTTTATACTTGATTGTGTACAAAGTTTGTATACATTGTTATTCACACCAGATCTTGAAATGATTGGTTTTGTGAAAAATGACCAGATTTTACACAACCTTTCCAATTATCAGTCTTTCAAACTTGAGTTTATTAATTATGAGTTCCAATTTGGTTAATTGGTTTAGATTAATAAGGAGGGCAGACATCATTTTAAAATCAAGTTTACGGCAGGTAAAAACCAAATAAAGCTTTATGTCAGCTCATTTTAATATCAGTAGCAGTTATTGGCTAGTAAGAGAATTATATGAATCCATACACGACCGAGCTGCCAACCCCAAGGCACGAGGTTTAAATCCACCAGCTTGTAAGGCCAGCTATGAGTCTGTTCCAATTTGATGGCTTGTAATACAACACACAATAACAATTTCTTTATAAAGAAAAAGAGGGAAAGCACTGGAATTTTAGATTTTATTACAATTATTGAGATGGAGCAGGTTCTTTTTCTTTCTACATAAATTTTTAAAGTGATAATTCCCATTTTTTTTTCCAAATAAAACATTTTAATAGAATTATCTTTATTATAAATTATAATGAAATGGAACTTCCTAATTGGTATGGCATGGTAGCAGTGAGGAGAAGACAACTATGGTTAAATATTTATAAAGTTAACAGTGGAGAAATTAGTCAATGGTTTTACAATATACTATTGTAGCAAAGACGGGCTCAAAGGGCCCCCTAAAGAAGAATATCTTCATCTATTTTTGATCCTTAGTAACAGACTTCTTTCTACAAAATCATTTACTTGGGCTTTTAAAGTTTTCAGAGGGAGCTGTGATGGTGACATAGTCTGTAGTGTGTTATGCTTCTAATCAAAAGGCTGTGAATCTCCAGTGATTCAGATTCACCAGGGGCTCCCACGGAGAGTCTCAATGAATTGGAATCAAGCTGATGGCAGAGAGTTTGAAGCTCTTCTCAGGACATCAGAGAAATCTTATCCCATTTGATTCAGGAATGATAACCTTCACAGTCATTCTGGAAATTCAGTGAGGACAATGGAAAGGGATTTAAATCCACATATTCACTTGGCAAGTTCAGTCACTGAGCTATTTTTCCGCATTGTGGGTTAGCCTTTTCAGTAAGGTGTGGCAGCAGGCAGGTAATTTTGCAATGCTTTTTGACATCTTAGCTTGATAGTTGATAAAATGTCCCAGATACATACTTCAGAACAGCTCTTCAAATCTAATTCATCATAAGCATGCTAAATATTTGCTTCACTGTTCAGTGTTTTCCCTCTTGAAATTCCTATAAATTGTGCAATGAACATAAGTTGGATTTTGGACAAATCATTCCTCTTAAATAATTTAACTTGTTGATTTGTGCCATTGAGTCACTTGAGACTCACAGTGTCGCTATAGACAACACCTCTGAACTCTGCTCTATCCTGAGCCAATTTCATTGTCTCTGACACACCTACCCCTGTTATCCCAGGCACTGAATCAATCCATCTCATCCACCTCCCTTCCTCTCTTGCCCTGTCCCTCCACCTTTCCAAGCATGATGCCTTTCGCCAAGGACTGGTCCCTCCTGAAACATGCCCAAAATATGTGAGGCAGAGTTTAAAAGATCCTTGCCTCTAAGGAGCAGCCTGGTTTCACCCTTTTCAGGACAGACCTGTTTGTTCTCTTAGCAGTTCATGGTATGTACAGTACTTCTCCAGCACCGCGATTCAAAGGCATGGTTTTTTTTCAGGCTGTACCAACTGGAATCATATGCCCTGGAAATGCTGAGTTCAGTGGACTCTTTGGCCTGAAATGACTCCTGGCTATTGGAGAGCAAGAGGGGGTGATGGCTTAGGTCTCTATTCTCCCAGAAGTAGAACTCCTCACATGTGGTGGAAGCTATTTATCTAGATTTTCTTTGGCCTTTGATTTTTAAAAATGTCTTTACAAGGTGAGGATACTTTTATACTGTGTTATATTTTCAACTAACCTGTGCAATACTGGAAAGCACCAAGATGCTTCTGTATTGCTATTTTAGCTATGTTCTATCTATAGACACACATTTTCAAATAAAAAGGGATATCCAAATGGATATAGTGTAATTAAATAAGGTTTATGAGGTTTCTGATTCAAATAACAAAGAAAGATGCTACACAAAGCAGGCCAGTTCACCTTTCAAGTATACTGTAGTATGTATGGGCCTAAGAGTATTTTAAAAATCTAGAGCAAAGTCAAAGTACATGACAGCAGGTGGAGTGAACTTCTCTGAATGTAAAACAATATCTGCTTGCATTTTTCAGAAACAAGAGGACTTCAACTGGCACAATATCTCCATCCCAATCTCCTTAATATTGTCTGAGTGGCCCAGTACAACAGTGGATGGCCAAGAGCAGGGGGCTCAGAGTCTGGTAGTTGTTGCATAGGATGTTGAAGTAGACCGCTCATCTTCAGAGGAACGGTAGAAGAAAGAAAGAGCGTAAGACCACATTAGCTGAGAAATAGCAGTAGCTGTCAGGGATGGAGGACTGGTTTCAGAAGGCATGGAGGACCCTAAGCCATAAGATCCTCCTCAAATTGTGTTGTGAAAAAGACCTGGCATCTGGCAGTATCTGCAGTGGCACCTTTGTATGCTACTCTATATACACAATCTATGCAGCAAGTGTTCTATAGCAAAATCCACCTCTAAAGCCTACAACAGAGCAGGAAAAGAAAAGATAAATAAATTAGAGTCCTGATTTCTGTTTTTGCCCAGAGTAGTGCCTTGATAGTAGTGAATTGACTGGAGGTAAAAGACTTGTGAAAGCAAGCCTATCTGATGAGCACAATTTCAGATGCTAGGGAGCACTGGTCACATAGTGGCAAGAAGCTGTGTTGCAATCCTGAAAGCATGCGGTTCAAACCCACCAGCTTCTGTGCGGGAGAAGGATGTGCAATCTCCTCCCATGTGATTAACTACCTTTAAAACCCACTGGAGGGTCAACTATGTGTCCGTTCCCACTCTACAGTACACAGCAGCAACAACAACATTATCATGTGTCAAGAAGCTAATTTACCTCATTTTAAACCACATATGAGATGCTGATCCCATTTTACTCTTACTTTTTTGTGCCTTAATATCATGACTTGCCAGAAATTGATGAAAGTTTATAACAAGAGAATAATTTCTAAATAATGTAGTAGCCTAAGTAGAGTGCTTGACCTAAGAGGTAGCTGTTATCCAAAAAAGCCAAAGCCTCCTTAAGTGTTGGGAATCCCTGGGTAGTGGAAATGGCTAACAATTTCACCTGGTAATTAGAAAGTTAGGAGGGCTGAAGCTGACTCAGAGGCACCTCAGACCAAGACTGAAGCAAGTCTGCTTCTGAAAAATCAGTCATGGAAAACCTTTCTGAATGCAGTTCTACGCAGGTACACATATATATATA
>NW_006399907.1:5271678-5290948 GCF_000299155.1 Elephantulus edwardii | reverse complement strand
ACATATTACCTATGAGGAGAACCTCTCTAGTAGGAATGTTAACCTGAACAATTGCTTATGACTACTTGCCTTTTAAATATGCTCAAAGCATTATCCAAATCACTGTTTCTCAAATTGCATAGGCACTGATAATTTTAGAAACTGGCTACAATTGATTCCTTCCCTCCACTTCGAGGCATTCTGACCCAGGAGCTTGCGTCTCTTAACTGGCTCCTTGGGTGGATCTGACACAGCTCCGGGAACCACCTTTATCACATCCAGCTCCAGAGCTGGTTAAGGAGTGCAACTTGGAGGAAAAATGGACTCTAAAGGTTCATGTCCATTATTAAACTCAGAACTTACAACACTCTTGCTAGCTCATAAATTCCTTGAGCCTTTTTCAGATGAATAAGGATAGGCCCCACTTCTTTGAAAAGGAAGTGGTGTGGAATTAATTGAAAGTAATACCTCTAAGAATAGCAATAAAATCATAGCGATTCTTGAAACCGTTTTATTACTACCTCTTTTATGTCTGTGAGATATAAGACCACATATAATTTCTGCTGAAAAAGTACATGGTGTGTTTCCATATGTCCTCTGTGTTAACTATCAAAGTGAATTGAGATAGTTCTAAACAGACTTATTTAATAATGAGAGAAGACAAAATGGGCAAAGAGATCTTGGTTGGACATCTGCTTTGCTAAGGGTTTCTTTTGATGATATGAGTCATTAATTAAAATTAAAGACAAAATAAATGGAATTTAAAAAATGAAACCACTTAAAAATATAAACTAATTGCTGTAGAATCAGAATGGACTCATAATTGACCCTCTTTTCAGAGGCTGTAAATCACGTGAGAGGAGACTGCCTATCTTCTGTGAAGTAGCTGGTGGATTCAAATTGTCAAACTTGGGTTGGCATCACAACTTCTCACCCACTAGGCCACCAGAGTAAAAGTTATAAAAGCTGGAAGGTATGTGAGGCAAAACTATTCAGAGGAGGAATACTCAAATATATTTCACTAAAATGAACTATAGAAAAGTGCTAAGACTGCACCCCTTCAAAAGGAGAAAATTTGCAAGATCTTTAGTTCTGGTTTACATAACTTTCACTCCATTAAAAAAAAAACCCTTGAAAACAAACCAGTAAAGAACTTAAAGTAATTGTGTTAGGTTTTAAGAGCTTAGCATCTTTCATCTCACTGTATAAACTCATGATTTCTTTATTCAAGGAGATAATAAAGTGTTGAATAATCACTTTCCACTGTCAGATCTTTAGCAGACAAAATGTATTCCCTGTGGTGCAGAAGTCATACCCATAGTTTTTTAAAACCAAACAATATATCATGACAGAATTTTCTTAGAATTTGAAATCTAGGCAATAGTTATGTACAAACCATTGCTATATATAGATGCTATACATATCTGGAAACAAACTAAGGATAGTGAAGTACTTTCCATGAAACTCAAATTAAGGGGAGGATTTTCAAATGTTCTAAGGGAAAGGTTGAGCTTTGTTACAAGTTTAAATTACATATATCATTTCTCTGTTGCTATCTTTCAATGATCACAGAAATGTTTTTTTTTCTCTGATTAGGAACATGATGTCAGAAAATAAGAAACATTTTCTTGGAATTCTTAGATTTTTATGCAGTTTATCAAAGTGCTCTTTTCAAATAAAATGATGTTACAAAGTCCCACTACCCTACCAAAATTTGCTCAGTATTTTTATTGTGTGTGGAAATAGCTAAGTGTCTTAAGCTATAGTGCAGTTTATGTGACCTAATCAATCCTTTTTAACAACAGTGACCTTCTTTCCTCTTCTAAAAACTGCAAAAGAGAAAGCCATTTTGTGTGCACATGTGTGTTCATCCTAAAGTTTCTGATTATGTCTGTCATTTCATTCTGACTGACAAATTATTCTAAAGTGAATTATTCTAATATGGCTTGGGTAACTCTTTAAGAGAAATGTGTACAGGCAACTTGATACCTTTAAGGAAAAACATGTGCTTAAAAGAAAAGAAAATTGACATGTCAGTAACTAAACCAATTAGAAAGACAATGAAAGAGAGATTGTTGTAGTTAGGTACCATCAGGTCAACTAAGACTCATCTGCTTCCTAAACAAAATGTTGTCTGGAAACTCCATGAACTTTGATAAATGTTGATAGTTATGAAAGGTTTCAGGCCTTTTGTTCATAGGGTCACTATGAGCTGTGCTCGACTCTACGGCGATCAACAACAACAATAACAACAGGAGCAATAGATCTAAAGCTTGTCCTATCCTGTGCCATTCTCATGACTCTGTGCCATTCTCATGACTCCAGCATGCCTGAGCTCATTGTTACAGTCTATGATCTTCAGTAAGTGCTTCCAGTGCCCGCTTAAGAAGCACATACATTAAGATTGGAGTGATACAGAGAAGATTAGCATGTACCCTGTGCAAGGATCACACAGAAATTCCTGTAGCGTTCCATTTTTTAAAAAAGTGCTTTATGTCTTCTCACTTTCTACAAGCAATAATATTGTGTCTTCTGCATAATGCAAGTTGTTGGCAAGCCTTTCTTCAATCCTTATGCTACATTCTTATTCACAGAGTCCAGCTTCTCAAGTTACTTGCTCAACATTGAGGTTGAATAGGTATGGAGAAAAAGATAGAGAGCCCTGATGCACATCTGTCTTGTTTGTTTTTTGGTTTTTTTTTAAAAAAGAGAAAAATTTGTATATAGAATTAGCCAGCTGGCCTCAGTGGAGATGATCCCAACTTTGTTGACAACATCCAAAGCATCACAGTCAGGAGCATGTAGACATAGGCCTTCTTCTCTCCATCAGGCCTAATCGAAGTGTTGACTGGCAGGCGGCAGAGCTGCTCTCCCTCCCTTTCTCTGAATAGCCACAGTAATGATCAAAGCAGCAGCTGCAACTCTGTTTATCTCCATTAGGGCTGCAAAACTCCTCCTCCTCCTTTTCCCAGGAATAACGATCCGCCACTCCCAACCTGCTCTCTTATCTGGTACCAAGCAGCTGTCCAATATCTAACTCCTCAATTTCCTTGTAAAACAATACAAAACTCCAGTTTAAGTAAGGGCTGGTTTCTGCTTTAGAGCCTGCCTGGAATTTTCTCCTCAATAAACCGTCTTTCTTGGCCTGAACTGGGTTCTGTCCTTCTTCAGTGACTTTTCATTGACCGTAGCCATATCAATGTCATAGAGCTTCTTTACAGCTTGTTTGGCTTGATCCTTGTTAACCTTGACATTTACAATGAACACAAGTGTGTGTTGTTATCATCTATCTTTTCATGGCTGACTCAATGGTCAGGGAAAGCTTGATGATGGCATAGTGGTCAATCTTGTTTTTCCTTGGGGGGCTCTTCTGGGGGTATATGGGCTACCTTCAGAGTCTCAGTGTCTTAGGCCGCTGGAAAGTGGGTGACATGTGGATCTTCTTTTTTGCTGTGGATGCCCTCCAGGACTCCCCTCCTGGCCTTTAATGCCTTTGCTTTGGCTTCAGTTTCGGGAAGGACAGGGCCTTCCTTCTTCATTTTCGGTGCCATCTCCATAGAAAGGACCTATTTTAATTTTCAATCATTCAGTCTTCACTTGCTCTGTTCAAACAACATCTTGTTGGTCTAGGCATAGATTTCTTATGAGCTCATTTAAGTATCCGAGATGCCCATTTCCTCAATGTTAGCCATAATTTGTAACGATCCATGCAGTTAGATGTCTTTGCATAGTCAACAATACACAGGTAAATATCCTTCTGATATTCTCTACTTTTAGCTAAGATTCATTTAACATTAGCAATGATATCGCTCATTCTCCATTCTCTTCTAAATCCAGCTTGAATTTCTGGTGGTTCCTTGTCAATGTACTGTTTTAGAAAATTTTAAGTAATCTTCCTCCAGCAATATTTTTCTTGTATATGATTGTTGTTGTTGTTGTTATGTGCCGTCGAATTGTTTGCGACTCATAGTGAACCTATGTACAACAGCCCTAAACCCTGCTCTATCTTGTGCCACCGCATTGCCTCTGACACACCCATCCCGATTACCCCAGTCACTGAATCAATCCACCTCATAGAGGGTCTTTCCCTCCTGCGCTGTCCCCCTACCCTACCAAGCATGATGTCCCTCTCCAAGGACCTGTCTCTCCATACAACATGTCCAAAGTATGTCAGACGAAGCCCCAGAATCCTTGCCTCCAAGGAGCAGCCTGGTTTAACCCTCTGTAGGTTGAATCTGTTTGTTTTCTTGGCAGTCCATGGAACATTCAATACTCTTCTCCAGCACCACAGCTCAAAGGCGTCAATTCTCCTTCTATCCTCCCTAGTCATTGTCCAACTCTCTGATGCATAACAAGTGATTGCAAAGACCATGGCCTGTATCAGGCACACCTGAGTCTCCAGAGAGACACCGTTGCTCTTGAGTGCTTTAGAGAGGTCCCTAACAGCAGACTTTCCCATCACAATACGTTTTTTTATTTCCTGGCTGCTGGTGCCAAGTGTTGACCGTGGAGCCAAGAAAACTGAAGCTTTGAACAATCTCAATCTCTTCGCCATCCATCCTGATGCTACCGATTGGTCCAGTGGTGAGAATTTTTGTCTTCTTGACATTGAGCCTCAGTCCATACTGAAGGCTGCAGTTCTTGACAGTGAGCCTCAGTCCATATTGAAGGCTGCAGTCCTTGACCCTCTGCAGTAAGTGCATGAGGTCCTCCTCAGTTTCAGCGAGCAGGGTTGTGTCATCTGCATAACGCAGATTGTTAATACATCTTCCACCAATCCTGATGCCACAATTCTCCTCATAGAGCCCAGCCTCTTGGATAATCTGCTCTGCATACCGGTTGAGAAGGCATGGAGATAGGACACGATAATGTTTGTTCATTTCTACACTCTGTTCAATCAACTGTACTTGGAATGAGAACAAATATTAGTCTCTTCCAGTCAGTTGGCCAGGTAGCTGTCTTCCAAACTTCTTAACATTGTAAGGAATAGTTCAGATCTGGTAAGCATGTCCAGGGCTGCATGTGTTTGTTGAAATACCTCAGTTGATATTCTGTCCATTCCTGAGGCCTTATATTTTCCAATATCTTCAGTGCAGTTTGAATTTCCTTTGTTAATATTGGTTCTTGACTATCTCCTACTCCTTGAGAAGGTTCAATATCCATAAATTCTTCTTTATTTAGTACAGTGACAATCTCTATCTATTATCTATCTATCTATCATCTATCTATCTATCTATCTATCTATCTATCATTATCATCTATCTCTATCTATTCCTTCCATCTTCTCTTAATTCTTCCTGCATCATTCAATGTTTTGTTCATAGAACCCTTCAGTATTGCAACTCGACGAATTTGTTCTTCAGTTCCTTCACTTTGAGAAATGTTGAGTCTGTTCTTCTTTCGGTTTTCTAATTCCAATTCTATGCACATTTTATGATAACATGTTGTTTTCTCGAGCTGCCCTTTGAACTCTGTTCAACTCTCTACCTCAGCATTTATTCCACTTGTTTTGCCTTTTTTACATTCTAGTATAAGTTTCAGAGTTTTTTCTGACATCCGTTTTGGTGTTTCATTTCTTTCCTGTCTGTCTTTCCTGACCTCTTACTTTCTTCATGAATGATGCCCTGCACGTCATCAGGTCTGGTCTTTGTTCATTAGTGTTGAATGCATCAAGTCTATTTTTTAAACATTCAGGTGGGGTGGTCTCAAGGTCATATTTTGGTTCATGTAGACTTGTTCTCATTTTGTTCAACTTCAATTAGAACTTCACTGTGATCAGGCCCACAACTAGCACCTGGCTCATTTTGACTGCTGATACTGAGCTGCTTTATTGACTCTTTTCACAGATGTAGTCAACTTGATTCCTGTTTAAGGATTCATCAGGTAAGGTCTACAAATTGCTTTTGTTTCTGTATCCCAGGCCCAGGATACTCTCAGAAACTAAGTAGTTTAGTAGTTTTGTGTGGGTTGTTTTTTTTGGTTTTTTGTTTGTTTGTTTGTTTGTTTGTTTTTTGATAAAGGAAATAGCCCATTTGGGAGAAGTTGGATAACCCTCAGCTGAACTGAGCTGAATAAGCCTCTAAATGAAGACCTGTTAAAAACTTCTAAAAGTGCACCATTGTTAATCAGGGGACTTTTAAATTCCTGGCAAGGGTATCCTTTGTAGTAATCCCAAATTCACAGAGGTCTTTTGCTTTTTTCGTTGAGTAATAAAATTGTCAGGAAAAATAAAAAAATAGTAATGAGACAAACTCAGTTTTAGAAGTTTAAAATACAACCTTCTTTTCCCAAATAAGTTTATTTTAGAAAGACCTTTCACAGGATCTTTAATGTCCATCAGAGATTCATATTTGGAAACTAGTAACAAGTAGCTTTTGTACGAGGTGGCCTGAACTGAGAACGAAAGTATTTTTGTCAACCCTGTTAAATTCTTCAAAAATTAAAATGGGACATCTGTGTAAAACGAAATCCCGTCTGTTGGCTGCCAAAACTGTCTTCATCCTCCACAATGTGACACCATTGCCCTTTTCTCAGGTGTTATTTAGTTCCAGCATACTTTAAAAGCTCATAGGAATAAATGATGATAGTCCCCGAAGAGGATTAATAAAATATTCTAGAAAATGTTACTGTTGTCTGTCATGTTTACTCATAACCCTAATCATACGTAGGCAACGAAAGACTCAGCCTGTAGCCCCGCGTGACCTGGAGATCTCCAGGGATCTTTCCTCAGGGCAACTGAGGGCTTATTGGGCAATCCACATTTTTCCAGGGAAGCTCACATGAAGTATTCAGTGCAACTTGCCAAACTCTGTCTTTATTTACAAATCTATTTCCGAGTAGCATCAGACAGGATATTCTATACCTGGAAACCTTCCCTAAGTCTGCTTAATGAACATAATGGGCAATTTTTTTCATTTTTAGATTCTACTCTTATTATTATTCTTAATTAACTACATTTGTATTAACTAATTTCAACTATTTGAGTTTTCATTTTGCAGTTGTGACCTGATGTGTCTTATGTAGTTAATCAGCAAAACTTATCACTGATTTAAGAGCCTTAATAGATACACTCAGACGTGACTGTTGTAAAAAGAAACGGTTACAACACTGTTGTTTGCTTTTAAGTCAATTCTGACTCATTAGCAAGCCTCTGATATAAAGTGGAGCTGCCTCATACAGTTTCCTAGACTGTAAATCTTTATCAAAAAAACCCCAAAAAACAAAACTAATGGGAAATATCCCTGGGACCTGAAAAGATGTGGTAATGGTGAGTATAGTTTTATGTAAATTGATTTTATAAATCATAATGAGTGTGAGTTATTCTATAAAACGCAATGTGAATGAAGGAAAGTGTGAAACACAAGGAAGAATTTTGAATGCAAACTAATATAAAAGAAACATTTTTTTAAAATGCTTTCTTTTAAGTCCAGAATAAGAGTAAAGTAGTGGTGGTGGTGGGACTATATACCTTTTTTCCCAAAGAAAAAAGCTAACTTGTGGGGAGGGAGGGGAAGGAGAGACAGGGAGGAAAATGTGTAACAGAAAAGAAAAAAAAGTATACCTTTTCTCAAAAAAAATGCTTTCTTTTCTTTGAACTGCACAAACTGATTTATTTACAATTCATTATCTCTTACAGTAAAGCAGGAGGCATCTCTTTTTTAAGCAGAGCCTTAAGACAAAAATTTTCTAAACCATTATTACACACATGAAAGAAATATTGTTTTGCTACAATGGAAAGCTGATATATTCATAACCATTTCTCACAAATAAGAGAGAGTTCAGCTAAAGAGGAAAAACCCTAAGACCACAAAATGAATAGCACTGGCCAATGGAAAGCACATTCATGTCACAACCTATGTAATCTAGCTTTTTTTCCTAAGAAACTCCTCATATTTTGTGAAAAAAAAAACCAAAACAAAACCAAACAACAACTCGAATGTAGTTTATGACTATAATGCTGAAAATGTGTGTCCATATTTCTAAGAAAAGCTATAATTATTTAATTTTTGGAAGTAGTTTCAGAAGGAAAAATGAACTGCCTCTGATGATGTAATTTTCAAAATCCCTGGTGGTTTTTCCTTATTATGTTATTATTTAGAAAGATATTAAAATTATGAATATTATCACTAGTATAAAAGTGAAGCATGTTCACGGAATTGTATTTGGAAAACTTGGAAAAAACAGATTGTTGTTGATGATTGTGTGCTGTCAAGTTGCTTGTGGCCCATAGCGACCCTATATGTACAACAGCTCTGAACTCTGCTCTATTCTGTGCCAGTCTTATTATCTCTGACACACCTATTCCCACTACTCCAGTCACTGAATCAATCTATCTTATTGAGGGTCTTCATCTCCTGTGCTGTCCCTCCACCCTCTGAACCACGATGCCCCTCTCCAAGGACTGTTCCCTCCTTGCAACATATCCAAAGTATGTCAGAATAAGCTTCAGAATCCTTGCCTCAAAGGAGTAGCTTGGTTTCACTCTCTCTAGGACAAACCTGATTGTTCTCTTAGCAGTTCATAGTATATTCAATACTCTTCTCCAACACCACAATTCAAAGGCATCAGTTCTTGTTCTATCCTCCCTAGTCATTGTCCAGTTCTCTGATGCATAGCAAGGAATTGCAAAGACCATGGCCTGTATCTGGCGCACCTTAGCCTCCAGACTGATATCACTGCTCTTCAGTACTTTGGAGAGGTGTCTGATAGCAGAGTTTCCCAATATAACACATCTTTTACTTTATTTTTCTTAGAGTTTGAAATCTAGGCAATAGTTTCGTACAAATAGTTGTTATATATAGATATACATATTGGAAACAAATTAAAGACAGTCAAATATTTGCCATGAAATTTAAATTAAGGGTAACATCTTCAAATGTTCTAAGTTAACAAATCTTTTGATTTCCTGGCTGCTGGTACCAAGATTGTTGATTATGGAGTGAAGCAACTTAAAGCTGTTAACAATCTCTATCTCTTCTTCACCATCTGTCACAACAATGTCAATCAGCCCAGTTGTGAGAATCTTCATTTTCTTATGCCAGAGATGAAAAGGTGAGGAAAAATGGGGTTGCTTTCATTGTTAAAAAAGTCATTTCTAGATCCTTCTTGAAATACAATGTTGTTAGGGACAGGACAATCTCCATAAGCATAAGAAGTCCAGTGAATATCACTATCATTCACAAAGCAGATTACTCTTCTTAATTTTTTCACTATTAAAAAGAGTACTTTACCCTTCATCACGAAAGGAAAACATCCTAATTATAATTGAATAAATTTGAAAATGCTTCCAGGAAAATCAATGCATGATCAAATTAGCACTTAGTGTTATTAATTGAGAGGATAGAGAATATATACGGCTTTCTGTGGTATTTTTTTTGGAAATAAAACATATAACAAACATTTTCATGTGCCACTTGATATTTTAAAAGTATAATTTTTATTGCCTCCTTACTTACTTGGAAGTGTCATTGCTTATGTTGTCATTTATTGGTTTTAGCTTTATATTACTATTAACATTTAAATTTGATGTTTATATTTTCCCCCTTTAAATGTAACCAAGATTTGCAAGCCTCTGTGCTCAAAGAAGAGTGAGATGACAAAAAAAAAAAAATAACCCCAAGTTCTTTATTGTTTGATACATTTTCAGACAGCCTGGGCTCCAAGCCTGGTAAATGTTGTCATTTGGTTCATCCTGCCTTACCTGATAATTTTTAAGATTTGAGGAGAGAAAGGAAGGTCCAGTTTCAGTTATTTCAGTGGGACATCCAAGCAAACTTTCTTTTTTTTAAAAAAATTATTTTTTGTGCGTGTACTACAAATTGGATCTGACTGGCACAGGAGGAGATTGCCCCTCCTTCTCCAGCAGAATATCTGGTGGATTAGAACGGCATACCTCTGGGATTGCAGTGCAGTTTCTTGCCACTAGGCCACCAGAGAGCCCTCCCAGCAAACTTTCTAATACAAGATTATTGCTTAAGGATATATACTCATAGAATCTTCCAGATCCTAGTAACTGTTTGCTCTTATGGTCTCCTAATTTAAGAACTGGTGAGACTAGAAGCCATCTGTGTTTGACAAATAATACACCAACTTATTAAATGTTTTCAATTTGTCAAAATCAACGTATTTACTACCAAATTGTCTCCCATCTAACTTTCAAAGCAAAGATTCTTTCATTGTCATGTGTTACAAGCATTGTACTGTTTAGCACATAGTTGTAATTATATACTGGCAAGCTGGGACTGACTCATAGCTCATCCTCCAACAGGTTTTCAGAGGCTGTAAATTGCACAGGGGGACACTGCCCATCTTTCTCCTTCAGAAGTGATGGGTTTGAATTGCCTGCCAGTGGGTTACCAGTACAACTCCATGTCAAGTAGACCACTTATTGTTGTTGTGTGCCATAAGATTGGAACAGACTCATAGCTGAGTTTTTATGGATTTTCATAGGCAGTAAATCACACTGGAGGAGATTGAAATTCTTTCTCTGGCACAGCAACAAATGGATCTGAACTGCATGCCTTTGGGTTGGCAGTGCAACTTCTTATCATTAGTCTACCAGAACTCCCTCCTTAACACATGTTGTTGTTGCTATGTATCAGCAAGTTGCCTGCAACTCATAGTAACTTTATGCATAGTAGTTCTAAAACTTGTCCTATCCTGAGCCTTTCTCACTCTGCCCATTAAACACACAGAATCCTTATTAACAGTTACTTTGTCAATCCATCTTATCTAGGGTCTTCTTCTCATGTGCTGTAACTCCATCCTTCCAAGCATGGTGTCCTTCTCCAATGACTAGTCCTTCCTGGCAACATGACAAAAGTATGTCAGAAGGAACTTCCAAACTCTTGCTTTCGAGGAGCAACTTGGTTTTACCTTCTCCAGGACAAATTTGTTTGTTTTCTTTGCAGTCTATGGAATTGTGCAGGACTCTTCTAAAGAACCACAACTCAAAGGCATTGATTCTTTTTCTGCCATATTTAGTCATTGTCCAGCTCTCTAATGCGTAGCAAGTGATTGTGAAGATCAGGGCCTGGATCAGGCACATCTTAGTCTCTAGACTGACATTGTTGCTCTTCAGCACTCTGGAGAGGTCCTTGACAGCAGATTTTTCCAGTACAATTTGTTTTTTTGATTTCCTGACTGCTGGTGCCAAGAATGTTGATTGTGGAACTGAGCAAGCTGAAATTGTTAACAATCTTAATCTTTTCTCCTTCAATCACAGTGCTGCCAATTGGCCTAATGGTAAGAATCTTTGTCTTCTTGATGCTGAGCTTCAATCCATATTGAAGACTGCAGTCCTTGACCTTCTGCAGTAAATGCTTCAGGTCCTTCTCAGTTTGGGCAAGCAATGTTGTATCATCAGAATAACACAGGTAATTGAAGCATCTTCTTCCAATCCTGATGCCACACTCCTCCTCATAAAGTCTAGCTGCTAAAATGATCTGTTCTGCATATACATTGAAAATATATGAAGACAGGATGTATGCCTGATTCACTCTTTTCCTGATTTTGAACAATGCAGTGTTTTCTTGTTCTGTTCTGATTACTTATTCCTGGTCCAAATAGAGCTTTCTCACGAGCACAACCAGGAGTTCTCATTCTTCTTAATATTAGCTACAATTTGTTGTGATCCACACAGTCAAACACCTTTGCATACATAGTCAATGAAACATGGTCAATTGAGGTAGACATAGGGATAGACACTCCTCTGGTACTCTTTGCTTTCAACTAAGATCCATCTGACATTGCATATATAATGTTCCTACTGCCAAAGCCTCTTCTAAACACAGCTTGCACTTCTGGAAGTTCTTTGTTGATGTACTGTTCCAGTGTTTTTTAAATAATCTTCAGCAGGGTTTTGCTTGTGTATAAAATTTGTGATATTTGAGAATTTCTATACTCTGATCATCTTTTTTTAGAAATAGGAATAAATATGGATTTCTTCCAGTCACTTGGCCAAGTAGTTGTCTGCTAGACTTCTTGGCACAACCTGGTGAGCACATCCAGGGAAGCATCTGTTTGTTGAAATATGTCAACTGGTATTCCATCAATTCCTGGGGCTTTATTTTTGCCAAGTTCTTCAAAGTAGCCTGAACTTCCTCCTTCATCACCATTTCCTATTTCTTTCCTTTAAAAAAATTCTTAAAATGGAGCACTTAATGAATTTGTGTGTCGTCTTTGCTTAGGGGCCATGCTAATCTTCTATTGTATCATTTTAATTTTGGTATATGTGCTGCTGAAGTGAGCACCACCATTGCTTCTTGATCATAAGTTGTGTCATGAAATTCTTCTGTGTCAGCCAATTCCTTATGTATCAGTGACTCTGTGTATTCTTTGCATCTTTTTTTTTAATGCCTCCTCAATACATAGTAGATCCTTAATAAATATTTGTTGAAAAAATAAACTTACTGTTAGCTCTGGTGGCCTAGTGGCAAGAAGCTGCACTGCTATCCAGAATGCATTCAGTTCAAATCCACTACCTGCTCCATGAGAGAAGGATGGGCAATCTCCTCCTGTGTGGTTAACTGCTTCTGAAAACCCTCCAGAGGGCAACTCAATGGTACTCAACAACAACATAACTTTCTACCCACTAGGGCACCAGGGCTCCCTCAACAAGCATTTTGAACACCTGTACTTCCCTCTTATTCTCTTATTGAACTTGAGTTGAACAAACTTTCAGTTGATACTCAGAAGCTGTAAATCACACAGGAGACATAGCTCACTTTTCTCCCATAAAGCAGCTAGTAGATTTGAACTGCTGGCCTTTGGGTTGACAGTTCAATTCCATACCCACTAGGCCACCAGAGCATGATGTCTTAGAATTAGAGTGCTGGGAAACCGTACTGAAAATCCCGTGAACTGCCACAAGCACATCCCATGAACTATCAAAAGCACAAACATGTCTTATCATGGAGAAAATGCCATCCGAGTGCTCCTCAGATGCAAGAATAGTAAAATCTAGTCAAACATCATTTGGCTATGTCGTCAAAAGGGGCCAGTTCTTGGGAAAAGATATCATGCTGAGGTAGGTGGAGGGTCAGCAAAAAACAAGAGGACACTGAATGATAATGATTGACACAATGACTGCAATAATGAACTTGATCATGGTGAATATTGTGAGGATGGCACAGGATAGAGCAAAGTCTCTGTCTGTGGTTTATATGCTTGCTGTGAGTCATAGCAGACTCAGTGGCACATAGCAACACTAATAGAGTTCAATATTAACAAAATGGTAATTCACAGGAATACTATTTGATTTCCAAAGCTTTTACTCTTAGAGGGATGTACGGAATCATATAGTAATATGAATATCAACTTTCCACTGGTAGAATACATAATAGGTAAATATTGTGGAGTTTAGGCAACTGAAAGTATTATTAGCAATTTCTCTACTCCAAATACAATGGAGTAAAATATAATAGATGAGTACCCAAAGATTTGGGGCAGACATCTTTTAAATCTGAGTGAAAATCAGAGAATAATTTAATTTGTGACAAACTTCAAGTTTGGAGTTTCCACTCTGGGAATTTTACTATTGTGGGTGTTACATAATAATTTTTAGAATATACATACTTCTCTCACACTCTGTACACAGAGTTTAAGTACTTTTTTACCTCTTAAGTGGCAATACCACAGATTCCAATGGGCATAGTTTAAAGTTGATATCTTAGTTTTTCTCCCCTAGGTATTGTGAGGGGTTTTTTTTGTTTATTTTTTGTTTTTAAAGTTATTACATTCTACCTGCTACTTGCAATTAGGGACTACAAGGGGACATTGTAGTAAATATCTTGCTCCAAGACATTGCCCATCATACAAGGCCCTCCCCATAATCCTACCTTACTGTTTAAGATCTGTGACACCCTCTCCTGCAGGGTCTGGCCAGCCTTGGGTCTTACAAGGATGTAAATGGTTTTCAGATTTGGGCTGGTGCGTAACAGCTTCTCCATCAACACTTTGCCCATGAAGCCTGTGGCCCCCGTGATGAGAATGGACTTGCCACTATAGAAAGCTGAAATCATAGACATGCTTCCTTCCTTTATCTTCTTTAGCGCTCAGAAAGAGTTTTCCTAGAAATAAAGAAAAATAACCAACAATTTCATTCTTAGTAGCTCTGAAAGGCAAAGACATTGAAAATGTTTCTGGTGCTTCCAGGAGTTCTGAGGGTAGAAGATTGGTTGGTTGAATGAGTGCACCCTTTTTGAAGACACGTTTTATTTCAATCAATATTTATTAAACTTACTTTAAATGCCCAAGCCTATGCTAGGAATTGTGAGGAAAAGTAAAAGAAATTACCTATTGTTTAATGAAAGAAGTAGACACATATAGATCATTAAATTTAATATGGAGAGTCCAAAACCAAAGGGATACAGAGGATTTGCAGGATCTGAGAATTTGGGGCGTGCTCTTGGGGGTGATGACCTATGAGCTGAAGCAGGAAGGCAGCGAGAAAGGTTAGATTAGGGCATTGAGACAGGGCAAAGAGTATGAGCACCGACTAGAAGTGTGACACAGCACTGCTCTGTATGGAAGAAAGAAAAGAAATTCAGTGTCATGAGAATGTAAATGATAAGGCTAGGTAGGCGTGTTCTCACAACCTGGGAGACCAAAATGTAGAATGGTCTTCAATCTTTTAAAACATTTCTGATGTAATTATTATTTCTTTTGCAATTTTTCTTTAGATAAAACATCTGAGCAAATAATTTCTAGTTTCACTTGAACCAACTGTCCTTGGTCTTCACAATCATTAAGTAAATAAGCTATTCTCCCTTCCTTGAGCTTGAAATGGGTTGATGTCTTCCCTTTGTTCATATGCTATTCGTGGGGTTGAAACACTACAGTAGTTAAGGGCAAAGCAGACAGAACAAATGAGACTATGAACCACTGGCTTTTCTACAAGCTTTGGGCACAATCGTTGGTTTAGGTTGCCCAATTAACATACCTGTTTCATAGGGAAAGTGAAACTTTGACAGTGAGAAACTGGATGTAGCCTAAAAATCCTAATGAAAAGTATCACGTGCTCTGGAAATGCAACATGAAGTATTTTTGTTTTTAAGCTTAAGTCAAATGCTGGTGACTGTAAACAACAGGAGAATTCTTGAACTAGTCCTGCACTTCAGCATTTTCCTTTCTGTCCACTGTTGACTGCAGCAAGTCCCGAGCTGCAAGTTAAGACAGGAATTAAGGAAAAAGAGAAAACAAAACAAACCCATAATCCAAACAAAACAAAACAACCTCCAGAGAGCTGGGCTTGATAGTAGAGCTTATAAAGAAGAGGGGGAAATAAATGAAAGAGTGAAATTCATGCTTCCTCAACTTTAGTCAAAACAGCCCTACCACTAACTCCTTACGAAGTAATAACTTTCCACAGCCATTACATGTACTTTAAGAATACTGAAGCTATGTTCTCAGAAATGAATTTTTGCCTTTAACTGTTCATTGATTCAAGTATTTGCTTTTGTGGTGAGTTGCTATCTGGTCAACCCCTGACTCATGGTAACTCCAAGCACACGCAGAGCTATCAAACCTTTGTGAATGGTTTTGCAGAGCTTCACTGGCTGTTATTGTTACTCAAGCAGTTGACCTAATTACTCTTAGAAGCTCTGCTGAACCTGAAACCAGTTCAGCATCATAGCAACTCCCAAGCCGGCAGATGTGTGGTGGCAGCTCCTGCAGTGCATAGGCCAGGAGATGAACCTGGTCTCCACATGGAGAACTTTGTCACTGAATCACCATTGTCTCTAGTCATGAGGAAATATTTTTTTTAGCACCTGCCATACCCAATCTATGCTAAGCATTGAAAGGATACAGATGAAAAAGAAGATAAAGTTCTTGCTCTCACACTAGCCAGGGGAGGCTGGTGATATGGGCAAGAAAATACATAAGAGAACTGCAGACTGCTACAAATGCTATGAAGTAAATAAATTCACACCAAATCTTCAATGCAATTTATTGGGTTTCAAATCATATTAGCAATGTTTGCTAAGTTACTGTTTAAACTCCTTTAAACTTTTATTGAAAGTTTATTGAAAAGTTTTATTTTGAAGAACACATTATGATCATGTGCAGAACAATAAATAATGACATGAATTTTTGTGTGTGTGATGTTATTGCATACATAATACTATTTGCTCATATTAAGACTCACCCAATAACATTTCCAAGAATTTAGCACTTGGAAGATTTTTGGCTTGCATGCCTTGAAGGTCAGAAAAATGATGTCATCAAGTTTGGCAAGCAGTCAATGTTCATGTTCTAAGCCAAACTAACTGAAATAAAATCTTAGTTCCAGCACTTATTAGCTATGTAAACTTGGGCCTATCATTCATATCTCTATGATTCAGCTCCCTCATCAGAAAAATGGGGCTAACAAAAGTACCCACATTACAATTCTGTGATAAAGATGAGAAGAGTCAACACATAAAGCTTTTGGAAAAAAAGATAAGCTATTATTATTGTTTCTCATGCTATACTTTTCATCTTAACATTTTATTTTCCCATTTATTTTAAATTTTCTATCTTAGATTTTTGATTAAGCTTTATTTTTCTCTGTGTGTGTCTTAGAAAGAATTTAAAAAAAGCACCTCAAAACCAACTGAGTCATTTCCATCAGAATTACTTGCTATGCATCAGAGAACTGGACAATGACTAAGAATGAAAGAAGAATGGAACATAACAATCACAACAGTATTGGAGTATATGCAACTCTAGAAGGACAAATATGTGCAGAACAGCTAACTGGGTCATGGTTTCCTTTTCATAGATTCTCATACTACCAAGATAGATTGTGGATCCGAGCAAACTGTAAATTGTTAATAACCTCAATCTCTTCTCCATCTAATATAGTGCTGCCAACCAGCAGTCAGGAAATCAAAAGACAAATTGCATTGGGGAAATCTGCTATCATGGACCTCTATGGAGTTCTGAAGAGCAACAATGTCAATTTAAATACAAAGGTGAACCTAATCAAGGCCATGGTATTCTCAATTACTTGTTATGCTTCAGAGAGTTGGACAATGACTACGGATGACAGAAGAAGAATAGATGCCTTCGAGTGATGGTTCTAGAGAAGAGTCTCAAACATACCATTGACTGCCAAGAAAACAAATCAGTCTGTTTTGTAGAGGATGAATCCAAGTCTCTCCTTGGAGGCTAGTATTTTGAAGCTCTGCTTCACTTACTTTGGACACATGGCCAGGAGAGATCAGTCCTTGGAGAAAGACATCATGCTTAGAAGGGTGGATGGATAGTGCAGGAGAGGGAGACCCTGGATAAGATGGATTGATACAGTAACTGGTGTGATGAGGGTTGCTGTGTCGGAATTAGTGAGATTGGTTCAGGACAGGGAAGGGTTCAGAGCTGCTATACACAGGGTAGCTGTAATTGTTAATAACCTCAATCTCTTGTCTATCTAATAAATATACATCTCAGGCAACTCAATGGCACATAAAAGCAATAACATACTATGACAGATTTGGATGCAGGAGTGACATCCACTTCCTAAATAATATGCTCTAGAAACTCTATGAACTTTGATAAATGTCGATAGTTGTAGAGGGGCTTCAGGCCTTTTATTCATAGGGTCACTATGAATCATGCTTGAAGGCAATCATCAACAATAGCAACAACAACCAATAGAGCAAAAAATTACTTCCTATCTCTCATGCTGACGTAAAATGTTGTGAGACAAGTCACTTGAACAATGTATGGAATAATAAGTCTCCAAATAATTTTATATAAGGAAAGATACTTGATGCTTGAATAATAAATAAAGGACAGAAGAAAGGACCTTTGAGAGTCAGTTGATGTCAATTATTATTAAATACCTATTCTGTTATAGGCACAGTCTAAACACTGAAAATAGCAGTGAGCAGCTCAAACTTTGTCATTTATGTAGACTTTAGATTCTTTATTTTTATTTGTAAATAGATTGCCAGTTTTATAATCATGAGTATAGTTTTTACTTTCCTTTTAGTTGTAAAATGAGATTGTTAAGAATATTGAATCATGATAGTTGTGTAAAATTGTATGTGCTTGCTGGGATTTCAGCATATAGGAGACCTTAAATATCTTTTGAAAATTTCTTCTGGAAAAGAAAACATTAGGATTTAAATATCCAAGGGAGAAACCTTTATCCAAATATCTTGGATGTTCATTAGAAAGAAATATTTTGAAAAAGGAAAAAGGTCTTTTTGACCTTTCAGTGTTAATCTTGACTAGGATTTTTAACATCATCATGATGAAAGAGTTGGCTCTGGAAGGCTATTCTGAGCACTGTAGGATGGTTAACTGCATGTCAATAGCAATGGCCCCTACCTCCTATATTAATTGTGAATATAAAACAGGCTCTCCCACAAAAATATATCAACAAACTAACCAAACCATGTTTTCAAGTCAATTCTAACTCATAGCGATTCTGCATTGGCTTCCAAGGATGTAAATCTTTAGGGAAAAGACTGCCTATCTTTTCACTGAGGAGCAGTTAGTAGATTCAAACTGAAAACCTTTTTGTTTTCACTTTACACATCATGCCATCAAACCATGATAATTGTGCTCTACAGGGTGGGGGGGAAAAAGCCTTTACCTCTACCAATAACAATTGTTCTAGGGCCTTCTTTAGTTTTCATTTGTATGTCTCTTTTTTGTTACAATTTTACTCATATCCACAATTTACTTCCAAGGAAGCAATAGTCAAGAAATCAAATGACATGATGCATTAGGCAAATCTGCTCTCAAGCTCTTGAAAATACTAAAGAGGAATGGAGTCAGTTTAAAGACTAACTGTAGCTGACCTGAACCATGACATTTTTGATTGCTTTCTATCTATGTGAAAGTTGGGAAATGATCTAGAAGATAAAAAGGAAATTAATGGCTTTGAACGGTGGTGTTGGTGAAGAATAGTGAATATACATGGGATTCCAGAAAAGTAAGCAAATTTGTCTTGGAAGAATGAAGCCAGAGTGCTACTTAAAAGCAAGAATGGTGAGACCTCAACTCACATACTTTCAGTATGTTACCAAGAAGAGCCAGTTGCTCTTACAAACGATATTGTGCTTGGATAAGAGAAGAGTTATGAAAGAGAAGATCTTCAATAAACTGATTGACAGAGTGATTGCAACAGTAACCTTAAGAGACAGTGGATGGTATAGGTTTGGGAATGATTTAATTCCATGGGAAGGATTTAATACCATGAGTTGGAACAGAATCAGCAGCAAATGTGTTAGAGTCAGTGAGACTGGCTCAAGATAAGGTAGAGTTCAGTACTATTGTACATAGGGTCACTATGAGTCAC
>NW_006399907.1:5268498-5269858 GCF_000299155.1 Elephantulus edwardii | reverse complement strand
CTTGGGAAAAAACATCATGCTTAAAAAGGTGAAGGGTCAGCAAAAGAGAACAAGACTATCAAAGAGATGACATGACACTGGACTGCAGCAGTGGTATCAAGTGTGTTGAAACAATGAGGATGGCATAGGATAGGACAGCGTTCAGATCATTGGGTTGCTATGAATCATATTTAACAACAGAAACAATAATAACAGATTACTGGTGGGTTTGGGTCTGGTTTGTAAAAATGTACTTTTGTAGGGTAAAGTCCCCCACGTTAAGATTAATGCAAGAGATCTGTCACTAATTTCTTTGACAAAAATAATACACTGAAAATATATGCACTTATAATGGAATGACACAACTTTGCTTGCTGAAACATATGAGGATCTGAATTAAGCACACTTGCTGCAGAAAGTCAAGGGCTGTCGTCTTCAAAATGAATTGAAGCTCAACATCAAGAAGACAGTGATTCTTACCACTGGGCCAATTGGCAGCACCATGATAGATGGAGAAGAGATTGAGGTTGTTAATACTTCAGCTTGTTCAACTGGCTCCACAATCAACACTCTTGGCACCAGCAGAAAGGAAATCAAATGAGGAATTGCATTGGGAAAATCACCTAACAGGGACCTCTCCAGAACACCGAGAAGTAGCCATGTCACTCTAGAGACTAGGATGCACCTGATCCAGGCCATGGTCTTCATAATGACTTGACATGCATCAGAGAGCAGGAAAATGATTAAGGATGACAGAAGAATTGAAGCTTTTGAGTTGTGGTGCTGGAGAAGAATATTGACCATACCATGGACCACCAAGAAAACAAAAAGGTATACTTTGGAAAGGGTGAAACCAAGTTTCTCCTTGGAAGCTAGGATTTTGAAGCTCTGTTTCTCGTACTTTGGACATGTGACTGGGAGGGACCAGTCCTTGGAGAAGGACATCATATTTGGAAAGGGGAAGGACAGTGCAAGAGAGAAGACCCCAGGTGAGATGGATTGATACAGCAACTAGGACAATGAGGGTAGATGTGTTGTAGCCAGTGAGATCAGCTTAGGATAGGGCAAGCTTCAGCTGTTCTACATTCGGTCTCTATAAGTTGCAGGTGACTTGATGGCACACAACAATAACATAGAATTTTATAAACACTATCTGAGTTGATTCTGACTAATGTCATTCTTCCACTGGGCTTCTAAGATTGAAAAATTTTCTTTTCATTTATGAATTCAATCTGTGGATCTTTCAGTTAGCAGTCCAACATGTAAGGTACTAGTTTGCCAGGGTTTGTTAAAGATAGAATGTAATACTAATAATGAACAAACTTATTCTGGCATGAAGGTTCACACACACACACACACACACACACACACACACACACAC
>NW_006399907.1:5243265-5253494 GCF_000299155.1 Elephantulus edwardii | reverse complement strand
GTGCGATTGGCACAGGACAGAGCAGAGTTTAGGGCTGTTGTACATAGGGTCGCTATGAGTCGCAAGCAACTCGACAGCACATAACAACAACAAAAACAGCAACTGTTAATTATTGTTGTTTTGTTGATTTCCTTTGAGTTGAGCACGACTCATAGTGACCCTATGAATAAGAGGCCTGAAGTCTGTCTACAACTTTCTATATTTACCAAAGTTCATAGTTTCCAGAGGCACATATGCAATAGAAAATTATCTAATATGCTAAAGTATTATAAGCCTTATTTACTCATGGTAGTTACTGATCATAATCCATGCCATTAAATGGATAGTCTTTAGATTGGCATCTGAATACATGTAAATCCGCCACTCTGAAAAACATAATTGAACCCTTCCTCAAGACAAACTAAAGCTAATTGTATCCCTGTCACATTTCTTGCCCTAGAATCTTGTTTCATGTCAGCAGAAAATTAAGCCACAAACATTAAGCACTTTTCTTTTTCTCTGAGCATATTTAATTAATTCTATGAACAATCAAAAAAAAGATTTTAAGGATGAAGAAAATGTCCTTCTAAGTCTCAAAAAATTACTTAGTATTCATATTAAACTATTGGTAGTAGCTATAGAACAGGAGAAGTAAAATATAGGTCTTGTACAACAAAGTACAAGCTATCAAAAAAACCCATAATCCATCAAAACTGAATTTGGAGTAGCTTCCTGTGCCTAATGGTTTCTCAGTACTTTAAAAAGAAAAAGTTCTTTGTCCTCCCCTTTGAGTATTTACTAATGTTACTTAAAAGTCTATGAAAAACCTTTAAAATGTCCTTTTTAATGTCGGTAAATATATACTATACAATCAAATCCTCCATTTTACAACCTATTCACAGCATTTACTGGAACTGTAAAAACAACATTCTGTTCTTTTTACCATCGATGGGTTGCTATCCAGTTGATTCTGACTTGGAAGTAGAATCATTTTTGTAACACTAATGCTACTATTTCTCTCTAACCTCTGCCATTTAAGTTTAGTCTTAATCTAAACTACTGTGGCATAATTTAAAATCCAACATGGTTTTTTAAATCTATTTTGTTCCTGGGGACAAATATCGATTTCCCCATTCAATAAAAAAGAAAAAAATTCTTTGAAAAAAAATTCAGTATCTCCTAATTTATATAAAAATAAAATGAACAAAGAGAAAGATATAAGAATTTCCGAGTCTGGATTTCTGCTTGTTTTCTAAGACTCTGTCTCTCCAATAAGGGAAATAGTACTTGTAACACTATGTTAAAAGGGAAAATATAGCATTTATCATAAAAAATGAAAATATACGAAGTACCTGCCAGAGTTTTAACTTTTGTTTTAGAGGAGGGTTCTCTCTCTTATTGCTGTCAAGTCCGAACCCCACTCATATCTGAACCACCATTGAGTATCTGAGTTTATAAATAACACAGGAGATTTCCCATCTTTATCCCACAGAGTTGTTGTTGTTGTAATATACAACTGAGTTAGAACTGACCCATAGCTTGACCCTCCAGTGGGTTTGAGAGTCAGTAAATTACACCAGAGGAAATTGCCCATCTTTCTTCCACAGAGTGGATTCAAACCACATGCTTTTGAGTTAGCAGTACAGTTTCTTACCATTAGTCACCAGAGCTTGTACAGAGGTGCTGTTGTTGTTGCTGATTGCCATTGAGTGGAGCACAATTCATGGCAACCCTATGAACAAAAGGCCTAAAGCCTTTCTATAATTATTGTCATTTATCCAAGTTCATAGAGTTTCCAGAGGTATGTTGTTTAGGAAGTGGATGCCACTCCTGCTAGTGGATTCAAACTTCCAGAGAGGTTAGGTGAGCAGCTAAACTCTTTAAGGACAACACTATGAGAGCTTCAGGCAGTAGGGAGCATTGCAGCATGTACAATCAGTGTTATTCTGATTATGTCAGGCCCAAGACGTGACTGTAACATCTAACTGAAATCTAGATCACATTTTACCTCAAGATTTTGCATTTTAAGATCTATCTTCTGCCATTCACTAAAGTCTGTAATTTCTGTAAAACTTCTACTGTACCTTTGACCTTTTTTTGTTTTGATCTGTTTTGTTTTGACAAACAAAACAAATAAAATACATTCTATCTTGCTTATTTTAATGCTCTTGTCCAAAAGGGCCAAAAGGGTCTCATGGTTAATAACCACTATTGTAAAGACAAAAAACTGAGGAGGACTTGAAGTGCTTGCTGCAGAGGGTTAAGAACTGCAGCCTTCAATATGGTTTGAGGCTCAATGTCAAGAAGACAAAGATTCTCACCACTGGACCAATTGGCAGCATCAGGATGGACAGTGAAGAGATTAAGATTATTCACAGCTTTAGTCTGCTTGGCTCTACAATCAACACTCTTAGCACCAGCAGCCAGGAAATTAAAAGACGTATTGCAATGGGGAAGTCTGCTGTTAGGGATCTCTCTAAAGTACTGAAGAGCAACGGTGTCCCTCTAGAGACTAAGGTGTGTCTGATACAGGCCATGGTCTTTGTAATCACTTGTTATTTGTCAGAGTTGGACAATGACAAAGGAGGGTAGAAGGAGAATTGATGCCTTTGAGATTTTGTGTTGGAGAAGAGTATTGAGGGTATTATGGACTGCTAAGAAAACAAACAAATTCATCCTTGAGAGGGTTAAACCAGGCTGTTCCTTGGAGGCAAGGATTCTGAGGCTTTGTCTGACATACTTTGGTCATGTTGTAAGGAGAGACCAGTCCTTGGAGAAGGACATCATGCTTGGGAGAGTGGAGTGCAGACACAGGAGGGGAAGGCCCTCTATGAGATGGATTGATTCGGTGACTGGGGTAATCAGGATGAGTGCATTGGAGACAATGAGATTGGCACAGGACAGAACAGAGTTTAGGGCTGTTGTACATAGGGTCGCTATGAGTTACAAGCGATTCGACGGCATATAACAACAACAAGAACAAAGACAAAATTATTCAAGTAACACAAGCACTGAAATATGTGACTATGGGCCTTTGTTGCTGTTGTTAGGTGTCATCAAGTTGAGTAAGACTCATAGCAACCCTGTCCTATTCTGTGCCATCCTCACAATCTCTGACATACTTAATCCCAATGCTGCAGTAACTGTGTCAATCTATCTGGTCGAGGTCTTCCTCTTTTTCCTCAACACTCCACCTTTCCGTCAATGATGTCCATCTCTAAGGAATAGTCTCTCCAGCAACATACTCAAAATAAATGAGATTAAGCTGTATTATCTTTGCCTCTGAGGAACACTCTGGATGCAGTTTCTCCAACATATTTGTTTGTTCTTTTGGCAGTCCATGGGATACTCAGCAGTCCATTGCAACACCACTGCTCCAAGGCATCACTTTTCCCTCTGTCCTCCCTATTCATTGTCCAGCTCTCAGACGCATAGCAAGTATTAGAAAGACCATGGTCTGAATCAGGACCCTTAGTTTGCCTTCAAAAAGTGTTTTCAAACTATTTCTAGTTCTTTCAAAAGTCATATTTTCCCATAACTTTCTTCTAATCCTTCCTCTAAGCTTTATAAATATCATCTAATTAAAAAAAATTTGTAGCTATACCTTTCTGCTTCTCTTTATAGTCCTTTACAAAAAAACAGTGCCCAAATCAATTTGACAAAGCATCTTCATTTTATGCTTCTCCATTTTGGTGGGCTTTTTTTTAATTTAAAAACTGGTGTTAATAGTGTTTGGGAAGAACATTTTCCAAGCGGTACAGCACTGGTCTGTCAGTTTGCTGTACCGAGATAATTTGGGGTTGCTGTGATACTGAACAATGTGCCATTGGTGTGTCAAATGCCATAATGGTTACCTATGATGCACTATGTTTGGTAGAGCTCCCAGATTAAGACACACTTGGAAGCAGGATTGGCATCCACTTCCTAAACAACATGTCTTTGGAAACTCTAGGAACATTAGAGAAATGACAATAGTTATAGAACTGGGTTCAGATCTTTTGTTCATAGGATAACTATGAGTTGATCTTGACCGCACTTAACAACAACCACCATTTTGCAAAATGCTCTTTTACTGAAGAAAAGTTTGCTTTTTATTTAAAGGAGACTTGCAGTTTATTTCACTTTATCAATTTTGATCAAAAGTGGTATCCGATCTGTAGACAACCTCTTCTACAGCCCACAGAAGACTCAGTGGTAAGGTCCTGCATCCACCTGAATCAATTGAGCTTTCCTTCTTGCTATGGATCTTTGCGAGCTGCCTTGGTAAGTATTTCTCAGATCTTTGTAACTGACTTGCTTCTCATGAGGTTCAGCGAAATATTATTAGTGGTTTATTTTCATGGTTATTAACTTATTTTCATTTTTTCCCCATCTGGATTTATTTTATCTTTATTCACTGTTTTGAATTCTATACAAATAATTCTACTTCTTGAACCTCTGGGTAGTCAGAGTAGATAATTTTACTTTCAAATAGTTCAGAATGATTTGGGTCTATTGTGACCACAAGAAACCTGAAAGTAGTGTTCCACTTGATTATTTATGAGCTTTAAGTTACCTCTGGTAGCCCAGTGGTAAGAAGTTGTGCTGCCAACACAAAGGCACATGGTTCAAATTCAGCAACTCTTCTGTAGAAGAAAGATGGGCCATCTCTTCCCATGTGATAGACAGCTTCTGAAAACCCACTGGAAGGTTGGTCAGTAATGAATTTATTCCAAGTTGAAAGCACATAACTAATATAACTACTATTGAGAAGCTGTTAGAGAAAACTGTCCTTAACTTTCCACCGGCAAGTGTGGCAAATGTTTTCCACTAACATGCTTGGGTTAAAACCTGAGATTTTTGTGTCCACAGAATCTTGCGTCCTTTTGGATTTTATTCAAAAGCCATATTTGGACCTGTTTTATGCATACAGAACATTTAATCGGGAACTAAACTCACAGCCCTTGATTTCTTTTCAACTCACAGTAATCTTCCATCATGTTTGCTAGGTTGTAAATCATTACAAGAGGAAGCTGTCCAGTTTTCTCCTGTGGAATGACTGGTGAATTTGAACTGCTGATATTTTGGTTAGCAGCCTAACATGTACTATTGATAAAAAGAGAGACTTTTAGGGACTTTCACATACTTTAAAAGCTAATATTTTGGTCCTGCTTTGTAAATGGCAACAAAACATTATAGCTTTACCCTTGGCAATATCTGTAAATAAACAGTTCCCCAGAGTACATTGTCAAGAGCATCTTGACTGTTTCCTCATTTTGCAAAAAGCTCTTTTGTCACAATAAACTCTTTGTTTTTAGTTTTAGATAGACTTATGGTTTTTCTTTTTTTTAATGGAGGTTTTAATGAAAGTTTATAGAGAACTTGGATTTCCATTCATTCATTTTTGCACATTTTCCTCCCTGTAACCCCACCCCAGTTTACTTTTGTCTTTGAAAAAAAAATTCTTTCATTGTTGGACATGTTCCCACTCCCACCCCAGTCCACGTTACTAGGCAGCTCTTATTCTGGACTATTGTCATGCAAATAGTACCTCATAATATATTCCTTTTAAGCAGTTCTTCTATTCCTCATCTGTTTCAATGCAGTATTCTTTATTTATCCTCTCCTTTCTAAGTTCCCCCCAAACCCCAGTGTCAGTCCTGTTTTATGACAGTGGCATTATGCAGTATTTTTCCTTTTGTGACTGATAATCCAGCATAATGTCCTCCAGGGTCACCCATTTTGTATAATATTTCATGAGTTCCTTGTTTTTCAATGCTGTGTAGTATTTCATCGTGCGAATATACCACAGCTTCTCTATCCATTTATGTTTTGATGGGCATTTTGGTTGTTTCCAGCTCTTTGCTATTGTGAATAACACAGCAATATACATGGTTACAGTACACAAATTTAATGTTGTGGGAGTTTTATTTTTTAACATTTTTTTTTCATCATTCACATACTGTGTGTGAATTGTTTTTGTTTTTACTTTTAAATAAGGAGTATTACTGACAGTGCAGAAATTCAAGTTCTATCTGGAGCGATAATGGTAAAGCAAAGATGAATACAAAAAGTCCAAAGTGTATTTTACATGCTAGTATGGATGTAGAAAGGATTTCCTAACAGAAAACAGGGAATATCAGAATCAAATTCAAACTCATTGCTGTCTCTCGGAGCCGACACTTAACTGGGATTTCAGAGGCTGAAAACTGTTTGGGAATAGAATGCCCATCTTTTTTCAGTGCAATGGATCTGAACCACTAGAGAGGCACCATTTTTGGATTAGCAGTGCAGTTTCCTACTGCCTAAACCACCAGAGCTCAGGCTAGAAGAATAGCTCACATTATGGAAACTTCAATGTCTAGAAAAAAGATAAGTCACTATAGAAACTTTATATGGAACACGTGTTCGCTTTGGTGTGTTTGTTTGTTTTTAACATGATAAAGAGGGACTGAGGATATGGGTAGGAAAAATGTATACTTGGAGTTTACTATACTATTGTAGGCCAGAGGTAAGGAGGAGTTGAACTATTAGTAAGGCACTAGTATTTTCACCCTTAAAAAGAAAATTCAATTGCTATCCAGTCAGTTGATTGATGGTAATGACATATATGTCTGAATACGCTTCATGGTGTTTTCAAGACTTTATGGTTTGGGAGTCATCAGTCAGGTTTCTTTCTTTCCTGATAATTTTGAGTGAAATAAAGCATCTAATCTTTCCGTTAACAACCAAATGTGTTTGTTAACCATTTATGTCAGTTGGGGACTCCTTACACTTTTATGCATATCAAAATTATCTGGGTATTTACTTATTTAAATTAGAGACTCATGCTCCACTCGAAGGCAATCAATAATAACAACAACAAGACTCTCTTACTTCATTCCACTCAGATTCAGCAGCAGATCTAGATCGGGTAGTTCTTGGATCTTATGTGGAAAAAAATTACTCATGAGAGAATTAAAACCTAAATAAGACAGATGTGTGTTTTAATTTTACCTGTATCACTTATTAGTCATGTTTCCAGGGAAGTAATTAAGATATCTTTTCCAGGTACTATTTTCTCATTTGAAAATGGAAGCGATATATTTGCAAGCTAGGATGAGAGTCCACAGAACTTGGCATAGTTTTCAGTTGAACCAATAAGGCTAAATGGAAAAAATGAATGGTAGAAAAATTGGAAAGTAATTTTAGCTTTTCTCTTATACTTAACTATGTGCTATCTGTATATATGACATGAATCTTCTTCTGGATCAGAGTATAAATTCTTTAAGGGCAGAGACCTTATTCATTATATTGTGTTCCACGTAATGTAACTGAATAAAAAATTCTTTTGGAGTTTTGTCTTCAGCCAAATTTGCTTTCATCATCAATTCCACAGCACACTGCAAAGCTCTCTGAAACCAGAAACTTTTTCCCCCCAATGCTTGATAAACTCTAGGTGTTCAATTAATGTTATCTAAGTGGATGAATAAACAAACAAATAAACAAATGAGTGATGTTTCAATGGATGGATGAAATGTACAGCAGTAATGCTAATGCAGCTTGCTTTTCTGAAGTCCTGATCTCCAGAGACCCACTGCAATAGGATATGCAAGGAGACCTGCCTGTCACTTTGAGATACACAGCCCCTGCCAGACCATGCAAATCACCTGGCTTGGAACATATTTCTGTAAAATCATTTGAACAACTTAGCAATTAAAGTTCAAATTCAGCACCACTTCACATGGATGCTAATGAGAAGTAATCTTTCTTTCCTGTTCATTGAACAAGACTTTAGATTTCCATTTAATGTATTCATTGACACTTTATTTCCAGAATGCAGAATTTTAGGGAGTAAAGTGACCAAAATAGTCATCCTCAATGTTGCCTAGCAACCTAAGTTCTGTGATCAATGATTTAATTATTGTTCAGCATAGTCAGAAAGTAGGAACACAGACTAAAAAAGAAAACAGGATTATTGAAGTTATATGCCAAACAGCAGGCAAGGTAATGCTATGTTGACAGTAGGTGTTAGATTAAGTTGAGAAATCCATTAGTTTAGGAAAACTGGAAGGTTGGCATCTCAACTTTACTAGTCATTCCATGTGTAAAAAAGTGAGCAGGCTTCTTAAATAAGATTTATAGTCTTGGAAAAACATATATACATTGTTGTTGCTGTTGTTGTTAAGTGCTGTTCTGTCATAGACAACTCACAGCGACCCTATGAAGAAAAGACTTGAACACTTGTATTATTTTTGTTGTTTCTCCATGTCCATAGAGTTTCCAGAGGCAAGACATTTCAGAAGTGGATGCCACATCTGCTTCAAAGCTTGTTGTAATTTGGGAGCTCTACCAAACACTGTCCACCATGGGTAACCATTATCATATTTGACAGTGTTTGGTGGAGCTTCCCGATTAAAACAAGCTTGGAAGCAGGAGTGGCATCCACTTCCGAAATAGCTTGCCTCCGGAAACTCTATGAACGTGGAGAAATGATGAAAGTTATACAAGAGTTTAGGTCTTTGGTTCACAGGGTCACTATGAGTCGTCTACGACTTGACAGCACTTTGCAGCAATAACAACAGCGACAAGCTCTGTGGGCCTAGTCGATAGAAAGTGATGCCACCAACCCAAAGGTGGGTGATTTTAATTGGCGGCCCTCAGGCATGGTTTTAATTGTTTTTGGTCAAACATTCTTCTATATGATATAGCACTGGTCTGTCCATTTGCTGTACAGAGGTAACTCATGGTTGCTACTAAGGCTAAACACTGTGACACTGATAATGTGTCAAAAATGATAATGTGCAAATGATGATATACACATTAAGAGAGAAAATAAAACTGGATAACATCTAAATAAAAGGAATTTAAAACTCACAGAATTTCTCCTTAGCTTTTTTGTGAAAGTCTTTGATTTAATAAACAGTAAAATAAAAAGTCACAGTAAAACCAAAAGATGCAAAAGAAAAATGAAATATGCCTTAACATGTATACATATATATGAAAAGCCTTAACTGAAAGAGCAGGTAACTGAAAGGTTGGCAGATTGAAATATCTGTGCTCATAAAAACCTTTCCAACAGGATGAAAAGCAAACCTACTGACTAGGAATGAACATTTAGCAGTGCCATCTCAGACAAGGTTTATAGAATACTGATGGGCCTCAGAAGAAAAAAGATTGATAATCCAATTACAAAATGGGCAAAGTACATGGAAAGACTTTTTACAAAAGAAAACATTCAGATAGCCAACAGACACATGAGGAAATGTTAAAAATCACTGGCAAAGAAGAGAGATGCAAATCAAAACCACAGTGAGATACAAACTTACCCCAGTGACAGTGGCAAAGTTTAGCAGGGCAGCAAGTAATAAATGTTGGAGAGTATGTGGTGAGATAGAAACTCTTATACATTGCTGGTAGGATTGTAAAATGGTACAACCACTCTTGAAGGCAGTTTGGTGTCTCCTTAAAAAGCTGAACATGAAATTCCATATGACCCAGCTATTCCACTGCTTAGAATATATACTGAAAAATTGAGAACTGAAGCACAAATGGATATTTGTACACCAATGTTTATAGCAGCATTATTCACCATGGCAAGAACATGGAAACAGCCCAAATGTCCAACCACAATGGAATGGACTGAGAAATTATGGTACATTCGTACGATGGAATACGGTACATTCATATGATGGAATATTATGCAGCACGCAGAAGCAATGATTTTGTAAATGACTACCTAACTTGGCAGGGCATTATGCTAAGTGAACTAACTATGTCCCATAAGGACTTACTGTATAAATACTGTATAAAATAAATATTGTAGAACATGTATGAGGATCCAAGGGTGGAGAGGGAAGCAGGAAGGGGTGAGGGGGGTTGGTTAATTATAGGGTCACACAATTTGATGGGTGGAGGAAGGGATAAGTAAAGGAAAGGGGAAAGGTCCAGTGAGAAAAACAATGTATAAGAACTTTGTAAGTAAACAAGTATATAACAACAAAGTTCTTATATGTTGTTTAAGAACTTTGTAAGTAAACAAGTATATAACAACAAAGTTCTTATATGTTGTTTTTCTCACTGGACCTTTCCCCTTTCCTTTACTCATCCCTTCCTCCACCCATCAAATTGTGTGACGCTGTAATTAACCAACCCCCCTCACCCCTCCCTGCTTCGCCCTCCACCCTTGGATCCTCATACATGTTCTACAATATTGGTTTTATACAGTATTTATATAGTAAGTCCTTATGGGACATAGTTAGTTAGTTCACTTAGTATAATGCCAAGTGAAT
>NW_006399907.1:5227191-5241646 GCF_000299155.1 Elephantulus edwardii | reverse complement strand
TATATTTTAATGTCAACTAAATACTTCAACTAAAAGAACTAAAATTGTATTTCTTATTTAATATGTCATTGTTAGGTACAGTTGGTTTTGACTCAAAGTGATCACAAGTGCCAGAAAAGAATAGGCTCATAGGACTTGCTAGGCTGTGGTCTTTCTTTTTAAAAATACATTTGAACCTACTAATCCATAGCATTACACAGATGATATAACTTTGCTTGCTGAAACAGCTGAACTTGATGCTTGCTACATAAGGTCAAGGACAATAGTCTACAATATGAATTGAAGCTCAACATTAAAAAGACGAAGATTTTCACCACTGGGTCAATTGGCAGCACTGTGATGGATGGGGAAGAGATTAAGGTTGTTAACAGTTATAGCTTACTAGGCTCCACAATCAACACTCTTGGCACCAGCAGTCGGGAAATCAAAAAATGAGTTGCATTAGGTAAACCTGCTGCTAGAGACCCTTTCCTGAGTACTGAAGAGCAGTGATGTCAGTCTAGAGACTAAGGTGTGCCTGATCCTCTCCATGGTCTTCACAATTACTCGCTATGCATTAGAGAGCTAGACAATGACTAAGGATGCCTTGGAGTTGTGCTGGAGAAGAATCTTGAACATACCATGGACTGTCAAGAAAACAAATAGGTCTGTTTTGGAGAGAGTGAAACCAAGTTTTTCCTTGGAGGCTAGAATTTTGAAGCCCAGTCTTACATACTTTGGGCATGTGGCCAGGAGAAACCGATCCTTGGAGAAGGATATCATGCTCTGAAGGGTGGAAGGACAACGCAGGAGAGGAAGACCCTGGATGAGATGGATTGATACAGTGACTAGGGCAATGGGGGTATGTGTGTCAGAGTCAGTGAGACTGGCTCGGGACAGTACAGGCTTCAGAGCTATTTTACTTAGGATCACATAACAACAATAACAATCCACTATGGTGAAGTACTGCTTTTACATGTTAGAGATCTGTGTAAAATTTCACTTATTTTAAGGTAATTTGGGTCTATACAACAAATGGCTTTTCTATTTAAACAGTCACTCATATTTTGCTTTATGATGTTAATTACAATATCCACACTGTAACAAGGGAGCTCTGGTGGCCTAGTGATAAGCTGTGAATCCCCAAGAAACAGTTAGAATTCATCAGATGGGCAGTCTCCTCTCACGTTATTTACTGCCTTTGAAAACTCCCTGGAGGGTCAGCTATGGGTCTGCTCCAACTACACAGCAGACCCCCCCAACAACAACAATGTAATCACATTCTTCTGCTTCTTCCCTAAGATCCTTCTTCCCATTAATCCTTTTGTCTTACTCCTTACAGCCTCCTGAGCTTTATTCCTGGACAAATGCTGACCTTTTGACCTTGATGGTTCTAAGACTGAGTGCCTCCCTAGTGTTATTGTTCACTGCATAGGCCTCATGCTTGACTGCAAGCTGAGCCACAGGAGTGAACTTTGTTCATGGGGTGAAGATGACTAAGGGAGATTTTCTCACTGGTTGTCTTTATGGAGAGTTTTTAAGTTTAGTTTCATTCACACCTCCCACCCCTCACTCTTTCTAGGATCTTCTACTGTGATCCCTTTTAGGGCCATCAGCAGTGATAGTCGGGCACCATCAAGTTTTGTTCTTTGGGTTGTGGAGGTTGAAGTTCCTGTGATCCATTAGTGTTTTGGACTAGTGGAGTCTATGTACCTTTCATTCTCTTTATCGTTCTATGTCCCAGATGGAGTGGGACCAATATTTATTCCTTAGGTAGACACTCAACAGCTTTCAAAGATATATTAAGGTAAAACTGGCTTCATTGAAAAGAAAAATAAAACTCTGACTATTTGTATATTTTGGTACTATTTCCTTGACTTACATTCATTTCCAATATTGTTATTGTTATGTGCCGTCAAGTTGCTTGCGACTTATAGCAACCCTACATATAACAACCCTAAATCCTGCTCTATCCTGTGCCAACCCTCTTCTCTCTGACACACCTGCCCCCATTACCCCCAGTCACTAAATCAATCCACCTCATCAGCAGTCTTCCTCTCTTGCGCTCTCCCTCTACCCTCCCAAGCATGACATCCCTCTCCAAGGATGTTGCTGTCTTGCAACATGTTAAAGGTATGTCTGATGAAGCTTCAGAATCCTTGCCTACAAGGAGCAGCCTGGTTTCACACTCTCTCCAGAACAAACCTGTTTATTCTCTTAGCAGTCCACGATATATTCAATACTCTTCTCCAACATTACAGCTCAAAGGCATCAATTCTCCTATCATTCATAGTCACTGTCCAGCAATCTGATGCATAGCAAATGATTGCAAAGATCATGGCCTGTATCAGGCACACCATGTTCTCCAGACTGACATTGTTGCTCTTCAGTACTTTGGAGAGGTCTCTGACAGCAAACTTTCCCAATGCAATTAATCTTTTAATTTTCTGGCTGCTGGTGCCAAGAGTGTTGATTGTGGAACCAAGCAAACCAAAGCTGTTAACAATCTCAATCTCTCCACCATCTTTCATGATGTTGCCAATTGGCCCAGTGCGAAAATCTTTGTTTTCTTGATGTAGAGCTTCAATCAATACTGAAAGCTGCAGTTCTTGACCTTCTGCAGCAAGTGCTTCAGGTCCTCCTCAGAAAATTTTAATACAGCATAAATGGCAAATAACATCTTAATACTTTTATGAAAATAGTTTTGAATACTTTTATACTCACGTGTGGACACCTGACTGTATTTTGTAGATCCAGATATCTGAAAAGAACATTTTGAGAAGTGCTGATTTCTACTGTTCATGAACAGTGAATTTCTTACTTTTAGCTTATTGCACAAATGCACTAAAATAAGGCAGAAAGGAAAGTATATTTTAGAAAAGGCTAGTAAAGCTAAAAGAGAGCTCTGGTAGCCTAGTGGCATGGTGCCGCACTGTCAACGTAAAGGGCCACTCATGGCCACTAAACTACAACAACAGGAAACCCTGTGAGACACTTTTTATTCTATCACATGAAGTTGCTATAAATGGAAATGGACTTGAAAGCACTAACAATAGTGATCAGCAATACTTAGAAATGCTTTTTATATTGCACAGTGGCGTGAAATTGGGGGGAAGGATTGTATAACAATGAAATAATTTGTCTTTTACTTTTCAAAGAGAAGAATGAACTGGAGGGGAAGGGTGGGCAGGGAGAAAAATGCAACAATGAACAAATGGAAATCCCAAATATCTGTAAATTTTTATTAAAATTAATAATAATAATAGACAAGGAAAAAAGAAAGGCCTTTTATGATGACCAATCCAACTATTTTTAACTAATATAGTTAAAGCTAAAGATGATAACAGTTTACTGTGGTCTATGCTCAGTCATGCTGGTTTTCCTATATTTCAAGTTAAGGAATTTTTGGTTGGTTATTCCCCAAACCAGAAAGTAAGTCACAGGCACCAAAGAAAACAACATCCATATTTTTCTTAGCTATGCCCAGGCTTTTCTCCTTGGTTCAGGGTATACTTTGGTATTTCAAGAAGTTAAGATCAATTCTTTGTCAACATTAAGGCTTTAATAAGGAAAAACATATGTCTTGCAAACAGGCAGACTGACTCCATAAAGGAAGGATTCTTACTTTCTAAGTCAATCTAGAATGTATTGAAATTATTGGGAAAGAAGTATGGTTTTGACAAGCAGCACTTCTTTTCCTGGCAAAAATCCAACCATGTCTCATTTGCTCCCAGAATCTACTGCATTCTATATTCCCTACCCCCTAATCCCAGAGTTGGGCACTGACCTTCGTATAGCATAATACCTTGGTCATTGTAAATGGTCAGCGATGTTGGAGGAATTTACCGCTAACCAAAGTAATGTGAAGTAAAAGATTCAAGTATAACTTCCAGGCCTATTTCAATAAGAAAATAAAGAGCCCAATTTTTTTATAATTGTACATTTGTCATAGATTATTTTCTTACTGTAGTTCCGACTCCTCATTGAGCCTCTTGGCCAATCATTTAACTTTGAATGGTTGGAAGAAGTAGCTTATGCAACAATGAATGAATGGAAACCCCAAGTCTCTGTAAATGTTAATGAAAATTAATTAAAAAAATAAAAAAGGAAAATAATCTGCAAATATTAAAACAATTCAATTATTTAAAAAAACCAAACAAACCCAAAAGAACAAATACTTCACAGGGTCACTGTTGTAAAGAGGTACGGACTTTGGAGTTGCTGGGGGGAGCTAATAGGAGATAAACAATATATAATGCATTGAAACAGATGAGGGAGAGAACTGTTTGAAAGGGATATATGATTAGGTATTATTGACATGACAAGAGTCTAGAATGAAAGCTGCATAGTAAAGTGGGTTATTGGGGTGGGGTGGGGTGGGGGTGCTGTATAACAATGAAATAATGTTTTCTTTTTTTTTACTTTTCAAAGAGAAAAAAGAACTGGAGGAGAAGCGTGGGCAGGGAAGAAAGTGTGCAACTATAAATGAATGGAAATCCAACGTCTCTGTAAAAGTTCATTAATATTTTTTTAAAGGAGTAGCTAATTAATAGACAAGTGGATGAATTGTGGGAATAATACAGAGAGACGTACATTTCCATCCACAAAGCTGCTAAAATTGCATTCCCGGCATGCATCACAATGAGAACATGATGAGATTGTCATAATTTGCACTTTAAAAATCCTAATTACTGCTTATTTTGTCAAGATTTTTATTTCCAGAATCCTTATTTTCATTCTAATCCATTAATCCTAGCCTAATCCTCCATAGGCATCTTTATTATTTCCTAAATACTAAAAAGAATTAATTAATGCATTTTTTCAGTACGTACTTATTGAATGCCCAGTACATGCTAATCAAAAAATAATAATCATGAAGAAGAAAGTTATAATCTCTGTTACATAAAATGGGATACTAATTAATACTGAGAATTGATTAAGTCTGGATAAGTCATAAACTGAGCAATATTTGGCACATTGTAAACATGTTATTATTTTGCTGAGTTTACATGCTGACAAACACTAAAGAGAATACTGTAATAAACTGAGACAGTACAGTAGTAGAAAAGTGATAAGATGTTGTAGAAACATCGTAACCTATTGCCACTGAGTTTTTTCCCAACACACAGGACAGGGTAGAATCATCCCATAGTGTTTCCATGACTTTACACAAATAATGGGCTCATTCTACCTTTTTTTGTCAACTCTCCCCCTCCCATGCCTTGGAGTATGTTTGTAATCATGCTAGGCTAATTATTTTTATTTTATAGCAACATATAAAAAGTAAGCATATTGAGCTTACCAAAATACCTAGCGGCAAAGAGCACAGTTAGAAAAAAAACAAACGTGGGACACATTAGTTACTTGTTTAAACAGCACAGGCGCAGACTGCCAGATCTTTCTCCTGAGAAGCAGCTGGTTCAGTCAGTAACCAAGTGCTTATAATCACTGCACTACAAGGGCTCCTTCCAAAGAAACACCTATTTGGGCATGAAAGCTAAGGAGGCCTCTCTGAGAAAGGGGTAATGATACTAAACCAGAAGGTTAAGTAAGCTTGGCATGTCAGGAAGGGCAAGGGAATGTAGAAAGAACAGCATGTGCCAAGATACCCAGGTTTGAAACTATGGGACATTTCAGAAATAGAAGGAGCTCAGTATACAGGAGAGAAGGACATGAGATGAGGCTGGAGGGTCAACTGGCAAAAGACTTTGTAAGACACATTAAAATGGCATGGTATACTACTGAAAAATTTAAGTGGGGGAATAGTCCTTGAGTTTTTGCAAGTTTAATCTGACACAAAAATGGAAAAGATGCTACCAGTACTCAAAAGAAGTTAATGGTCAGATAAGGGAGATGAATATGCAATCTAGGTGGGAACAAAATGATAGTGGCAGCTCTAAAATAGGGATTTTTAAAAAAATGGAATTGGTTTTAAAAATGTAAGAGGCAGATTATAATGAATATAATAAACAATGGAGTGAGAGAGGAGGAGGAGGAGCCAAGGGTAACTCCAAAGCTTTAGTTTGAACAATTGGTTGGGTGAGTGATGGTGTCATTTAAAGAGCAAAGATCTTGTTGTGTTTAAAGTTGATGTATAATATGAAAGCAGAGATACACAGCGGTATCTCTGAGTGGAGCTCAAAACTGAACCTGAGACAAAGAAAGAGATTAACAATCATCAGACTTTGAGCTGTGGTGCTGGAGGAGAGCACTGAATATACTAGGGACACCTAGGAGAACAAACAGGCTCCTAACCAGGAGGTTAAACCTTGGAGGTAAGGATTCTGAAGCTTCTCTGACATACTTTGGACATGTTGCAAGAAGGGACCAGTCCTTGGAGAGGGACATAGTGCTTATGAGGGTGGAGGGACAGCACAGGAGAGGAAGACCCTGGGGTAATGGGGGTAAGTGTGTAGGAGACAATAAAGACAATAAGGTTGGCACAGGATAGAGCAGGGTTTAGGGCTGTTGCAGGCAACTTAACAGCACACAACAACAACAACAACAACAGTATATTAAACTCTGAGAGCAGGAAAGAAAGCTTACAAAGTGTATGTGGTGAGAGGAGAGCAGACTCTAAAGTTCCACATGGTAGTATTTCAAATATTTTTATAGTTAAAATATAATTATGTTTTATGTTGATTTTTAAAGAAAATGACAGAGATAGGCTATTGATATTGCAGAGAAAGCAAAAATTGATATAAAGAAGTCCCCTCAAATAGAAAAAAAAATGCCAATAAGAGCCAAATCTAAGAAGTAATCTTTAACAGGAGGAGGGACACTTATTAACAATGAACAGAAATGTAAATTAGTGAGTTTATGTATGTACTAGGCAAAGGGTAGTAGTGAATAGATTGTGCAATTTATCCCTTGTTTTTAGGTGCTGTCAAATCACATATGACTCACCGTGTCCTTATGATTAACAGATCTGAATCCTGTCCTATCCTGTGCCAGCCTCATGATCTTTGATATGCTTGAGCCCTCTCCTGCTTTCATCGCGTCAATCTATATTGTTGAGCATCTGTCTAACCTTTACTGACCCTCCACTTGTCCTAGAATGATGTTCCTTTCTAAGGGATAGTCTCTCCTCACATGTTCACAGTACGTGAGATGAAGCCTCTCGCTGCACCTTTTCCAGGATATGTTTCTTTGTGTGTGTGTGTTTGTTTTGTGTTGTTTTTTTTTTTGTCAGTCCATGGGCTACTCAGTGCTCTTCTTCAATACCACGACTCAAAAATTCTTTTTCTGTCATCCTTGTTCATTGTCCTGTGGAGTATAAAGTTATGTATTAAGATTCTTAGAACAAGAAGGGAAATCATCTAAAGAAAATGTTAGAAAACTGAAGCCTAAGCTGTTTGAGAAGGATGGAAGAGAAGGTGTTGTGAAGACTGTGTGAGGGAGATGAGGAGGTAGGTAGAAGTATTACTGAGTAAGATTGGTGGCCTAGCCAAGATTGGAAACTATTGGTGACACCAGTCTGCATAGGCATATTTTCCCATAACTGTGCTCTGTGGTGTATGAACAAGTTCAGAAAGGTTGAATACCAGTAGCAAGAGAATTGATACACTATTTGGAAGTCAGTTTAGAAGAATGATTAAAAACGATGTAGTCCAACCTGGTTTGGATTGGAAAAGAAGCAAGGAGGGCATTGATGGATGGAAGAAAATGGAGGTCAAGTTAAGTGGTTTCCTACATGATGATATAAAGCAAAGAAGTATGGTGGTAACACAGAAGGCTACAACTTTTCAATAGGAGACTACTGTCAGAGAGTACAATACTGGAATTTATTGTTATAGATTTGAAACAGCTCTAGATTACTAGGTTCAGGATGTATCCAGAGGGATACCTAATGAGAAGAAGGTCTGAAGATCATTGGAGGTAAACAGGTTCAAGAACATTGAAAGGTAGGTATATATTTTTATTATCTTAATTGAAGCATAAGGATTTGCAGTGATGAGAAAAGTGGTATCTCAGGTGCCAAAGTTTATGAAGGAATGTGGAGAAATAATCCAGATATTGATGGACAACAGTGATGGTTGGTAGAATAATAATCATACAGCATAATCTACAAAAATGATGTTGTTGTTGCAACCCTATGTACAATAGCCCTAAACCCTGCTCTATTTCTTGCCAAGCTATTGTCTCTGACACACCTATCCCTGTCACCCTAGTGACAGAATCAATCCATCACATTGAGGGTCTTCCTCTCCTATGCTGTCACTCCACCCTCCCAAGCATGACATCCCTTCTCCAAAGACTGATCATGCCTTGCAACGTGCCCAAAGTATGTCAGATGAAGCTTCAGAATCTTTGCCTCCAAGGAGCAGCCTGTTTTCACCCTCTCCAGGACAAACTTGTTTGTTCTCCTAGTAGTCCATGGTATATTCAATACTCTTCTCCAAAACCACAGCGCAAAGGCATCAACTCTCCTATCATCCCTAGTCATTGTCCAGCTCTCCAATGCATAGCAAGTAATGGCAAAGACCATGGTCTGTATCAGGTGCACCTTAGTCTCCTGGCTGACACCATTGCTCCTCAGTACCTTGAAGAGGTCTCTGACAGAAGACTTTCCCAACACAATTCACCTTTTAATTTCCTGGATGTTGGTACCAAGAGTATTGATTGTAGAGCCAAGCAAACTAAAGCTGTCAATAATCTCAATCTCTTCACTATCTATCATGTTGCTGCCAATTGGCCCAGTGGTGAGAATCTTTGTTTTCTTGATGTTGAGCTTCAATCCATATATGAGGCTGCAGTCCTTGACTTTTTGCAGCAAGTACTTTCAAGTCCTCTTCAGTTTCAGCAAGCAGGGTTGTGGCTGAGGGAATATAGTATTTGGGATGTAGGAGAGTGCCAAACAACATCCAGACAATAGCAAAGAATGAAAACCCTCAACAGGAGATAGCTACAGGGAAAAACAGTATCCTAGAGAAATATTTAAATTTGTTAAAACAAGGAGATAGATGATTAGGGAAGGGCTTAAAAAATGATATGAAGTTTAGGAGAAAGTAAGCAAGGGTAAAGGAGCACTGGTAATACAGTCATTAAAGTGTTTAACTACCAACCAAAAAGTAGGTAGTTTCATCCCATCAGCTGCTCCATGAAAGAAGCATAAAGGAGTCTGTGTCTGTAAAAGTTCATAGTCTTGGAAAACCCAGGGGACAGATCCACTCTATTCCATAGGGTCACTGAGTTAGAATTGACTCCACGAGAGTGGGTTAGGTTTCCTTTTATGTAATCACTGGAAAGAGAAAAATCATCAAGAAGGGAAAACCCAGAAAGGAACATAGAACTGAGGGTGTAGGGGAGAGCAGATGCCTGAGGAAGTTTGCATTTTGGTTTGTGACTAAGAATGTAAAGACTGAAATATGATAGAATGAAGTTCAAATGTAAAGCAGCTGTAAAATATGCATGAATCTAGAGGACATTACACTGAGTGAAATATCAGCCATAAAAGGACAAATATTAGATATTGAGGCACAAATGGAGATCTGTACACCAATGTTCATAGTGGCATTATTCACCACTGCAAGAGCATGGAAACAGCCCAAATGTCCAACCACAATTGGATGGATTGAGAAATTATGGTACATTCACAAGATGGAATAATATACAGCACGGAGGAGCAATAATTTTGAAAATCACTACCTCACTTGTGAGGGATGGGAGAGCATTATACTAGGTGAATTAACTCAGTCCCATAAGGACAAGTGCTATACAAGCCCATTATTGTAAAAATATAAAGATAGCTAGTAGTTCTAGTAATTTATTTATTTATTTATTTATTTTTAGGATCCTAGGGGTTGAGGGTAGGAGCAGAGAGATGAGGATGGGCAGGGGTGGTAATCATAGGGTCGCACAATTTTATGGGTAGAGGGAAAGGTGGGTAAAAGTAATGGGAAAGGTATGGCGTGAAAAACAATGCATATGAACTTTGTAAGTAAGCTAGTATAAAATAAAAATTTTACTTTTAAAAAAGAATTTTAATTTAATTATTGTTATTCAAAACATGTAACAAATCATATAAGTAAACGAGCATAAAATAAATATTTGATTTAAAAATACATAAATACGAAGATAAAGAAAAAATATAAAATAAATAATAAGTTATTCTATCATACAAATTTCAGATGTACTTCTGATATATTTATATAACTTATATATTGACATTTGATCTGAAGGAATTGACTAATATTCTTTAGTATAGATCTATTTCCTTTTTGTCATTGATTTTCTGCTTATTTAATATACTTATTTGAATCCTGAATATTAGGTAAAATGGTTCCCTGTTGAACTGGCACACTCCTGTTTATCCAAGGGAATTTTTTTTTTGTTATTTCATTCAGTAGTGTGAAGAATATGAAATGAAAATTAATATGCTAAGAAAAAAAGGAAGCCAGTGTTACTGACTTTACCAAAGCACATCTGTGACATATTCACAGATTGTAGCTATTATTCTCTTCTTTGTGCTGTCTAGAAAAGCACAAATCAATTGCTCATTGGACTATAGAGGAATCTCACTGATTTTTGGATATTAATCTTATATGCTCTACTAAACTGGATACTAGCTCAAATAGGTTTATTTTGTTTAATCCTTAGAATTTTCTGTGTACACTGTCATATTATCTACATATAGCTGACAGTTTAAACACCTCTTTGCTATTCTGGATGTCTTTATTTCCTCTTTTTGTCATATTGCCCTAGCCAAGTACTTCAAATACAATATTAAATAGAAATGGTGACAGTGGGTTTGCAAGGAAAATACTTTCAGTCTTTCTCCATTAAGAATGCCATTGGCTCTTGGTTTTTCATATATACTTTTCAATATGTTGAAGAAATTCCTTTCTATGCCTATTTTTCTGAGTGTCTTTATCAGGAAGGGGAGTTGCATTTTGTCAAATGCCTTTTCTGCATCAATTGCTATGATAAGGATCCACATCTCACATCATACACAAAAATCAACTCAAGGGGGATCAGAGACCTGGGAGTAAAATCCAAAACCATAAAGTTCATATGAGACAAACTAGGATCAAGCTTACAAGGCCTGTCTATGGTATAGATAGACTGCCAAACACAGCCAGAAATGCACACTCTGGAGAGGATAAAAATGATTGTGCACATAAAAAATAATTTCCCAACAGAGTGAAAAGAAAAACCTAAGGACTAGGGAAAAAACATTTGGCAATACCATCTCAGACGAGCATCTCATATCAAAAATTTACCAAATCCTACAGGGCCTCCACAAGAAAAAGACTGATCACACAATTAGAAAATGGGCACAAGACATGGAAATAATTTTCACTGAGGAAGACATTTGGATGGCCAACAGAAACATGAATAAATGCTCAAAATCACATGAACAAAATGGTAATAAGAAATATGCACATCAAAACCACAGTAAAATACCTTCTCACCCTGGTATCTGTGGAAAAGTTTAACAGGGAAGAAAGTGATAAATGTTGGAGAGGATGTGGCGAGATAGGAACTCATACATTGTTGGTGGGATTGTAAAATGGTAGAACCAGAAGGCAGTTTGATGTTTCCTCAGAAAGCTGAACATAGAAATTTCGTATGACCCGGGTATTCCACTGCTTGGCATATACCCCAAGAAAATGAGAACTGAGACAAATGGAGACTTGTAAACCAACGTTCACAGCAGCATTATTCACTATAGGAAGAACATATAAACAGCCCAAAATGTCCAATCACAACTGAATGGATTTAGAAATTGTACATTCACAGGATGGAATACTACGCAGCATGCAGGAGAATCGATTTTATAGTGATTTTATCACTAACTTGGGAGGGACTGGAGAACATTATGCTAAGTGAACCAACTCAGTCCAATTAGGACAAATACTGTATGTTGTTGTTGTGTTTACCATAGGGTCAGAACCGACCCATAGCTGATCCTCCAGTGAGTTTTCAGAGGCAGTTAATCTAAAGGGAGGAGATATTTCCTTCTCCCACAAATACCATATAATGTGATTATTGTAGAACATTTATGAAGATCCTAGGCGAGGGAGGATGGGAATAAAGGGGTGAGGATGGGTGGGCGTGGGGGGGTTATTCATAGGGTCGCACAATTTGATAGGTGGGGGGAAGGAGTGGGTAAAGAAAATGGGAAAGATCCGGTATGAAGAATAGTATATATGAACTTTAAGTAAACCAATATAAAATAGAAACTTTATTTAAAAAAATCAATTACTCAGGTAAATGGAATATGACATAAAATTAATTGGAAAGGAATTTTTACTGCCATCAAAAATATTCTTTTTCATTTGTTTTCCTTGACATTATTTTATAATGTTATTAAAAAAATATTTACAATATCAGACAAAACTACCTGATAACAACTAGTTGTCTGTGTAAAAGTTGAATATAAAAATTAGTAAAATGTTGTTGAAAAAAACAGGGACAAATGCTGTAACTATCTTCGCTCTGCTCAATAAAGCAGCAAATTGGGAACAGAAAAGACCAACTCATTGTTCACTAAGAAATATGAAAACGAGAATGCATAGTTCTTGTTATAAGTGGTAGAGAAAATGATGAATCGTTATATCAGAAGCCAATATTTACTTATATTTATAAGTTTCTATTGCTCCTTGAGGCAAAATTTGAAACTGTCTCATACTTTGGGAATGTTGCCAGGGGTGACCAGTCCTTGGAGAAGGACATCATGCTTGGAAGGGTGGAGGGTCAGTGCAGGAAAGGAAGACCCTGGATGAGAGGGATTGACACAGTGACTGTGGCAGTGGGGACAGGTGTGTCAGAGTGAGATTGGCTCAAGATAGGACAGGTTCAGAGATTATTCATAGAGTCATCGTGAGTCATAGTCTACTTGATGGCACATAACAACAAGATTTTGTTTCAAAGATTTATTATAATATTTATATTTCCTTTAATTCTTTTCCCAAAATCTTTCAGTAACCACTTTTAGAGTTGCCAATCAAACTATCTTCAACAAAATGCTTTCCTATCGTTCATCCATCAGTGGGCCAAGTCTACCTTGTAAACATTAGAAATCAGATATGTAACAAATAATTTCTAGACATCTAGGTGTATCCACACTCTAAAAAGTAAAGTTGTCAGTCTCACTAATCTTTAAAAGGGCTAAAGTGACACTTTTTAAGGATTATAATCTTATTTTAAAACAATATAAACAAAAATAAGGACATTTTTATTTTTGTTTTCATTTTCAGTCTGCTCCATGTTCTTTTGGAGTCTCTGGCTGGTACAAATGGTTTACATATTTGGATGCTAACCAAAGGCTGGTGACTCAAGTTTGTTCAGAGGTACTTCTCAAGAATGGGCCAGAGACGTCTTTCTCAAAATAATCAGCCACGGAAACCTCTGTAGAGCAGAGTTCTACTCCAGCACACAGATACAATGATGTCTTTACCATGCTGTAGACACATTCCACAGGTTTTGCAGTTACATTCTTATATAATCCTTATAGTAACTCAATGAGGTAACAAATCAGAAACCTCACTCAGAGAGCTTAAGCACCTTAACAAACTTAACAGAGCTTAAACAAACTTGTGCAAGTTTGTTCAAAGAAAGAGGAATAATAGGATTTTGACTGCTAGAACTCTATCTCCAGATTCTTTAGGGCAGAGAGCATGCACTTGTACTGGACACATTGTTGTCTAGGGAACGCTGGTGGCCTAGGGGATAAAAAGCCGTGCTGCCAAGCCCATGGCATATAGTTAGAATCCACCAGCTGCTCTGTGGGAGAAAGTTGAGTGATATCTTCTCATGTGATTTACTGCCTCTGAATACCTATTGGAGCATTAGAGGCTCAGCTTTCAGTCAGTTTCAACTATAAGGCATATAGCAACAGTAACATTGTTATCTACCATCGAATCATCGAATGCATTGTTATGTACCATCGGATCAGAACCAACTCAGAGTTGACCCTCCAATGGGTTCTCAGAGGCAGTTAATTGTATAGGAAGAGATTGCCCATCTTTTTCCTGAGGTGTAGCTGGTGGGTTTGAACTGCGCGCTTTCAGAATTGCAGCACAGCTTCTTACTACTAGGCCATCTAATTTAGAGGATAAAAGGGCAGTCCCTTAGAAGTACTCAAAGTGTACCAGTAAGAAAACTCAAAGCTATCACTTTTTCAGTCTAGGGAGACTATGACTCAATTCGGCTTTGCTGCTTGCTTATCTTGGAATTTCTACCCCAGCATTCCATCCTACTGTTTTACTGGGCAGCCAGGAATGCCTACCTGAGCTCTGATCTTTGCTTGAGATCTCCCTTTCCAACACTCACTGGAAATGGAAACAATATTACGGAGCACTCCGAAGTCCCTTTATCCAAATTCTCCATTGGTAAAATATTTCACTGATTATTTGGAGCATTACTTAACTGCATTATTTGAAATGATCTTGTAGCTGCAAATTTTGATGTGCGAGGAACTAGAGTCAGAAAATCAAAAGGGCCGAACTCGCTCAGCATTTCTTAAGCTCAA
>NW_006399907.1:5223717-5225611 GCF_000299155.1 Elephantulus edwardii | reverse complement strand
GGCGGTGTGGTTGGCGCAGGATAGAGCAGGGTTTAGAGCTGTTGTGCATAGGGTCGCTATGAGTCGGAAACGACTCGATGGCACATAACAACAAACAACTACTACTAACAACATCCATAGTACCAACTCTTGCTGTCAGGTAGATTCTGGCTCTTGATAACCTCGTGAATAAAGTAAAGCTGATCAACAGGATTTTTACAGCTCCAATCTTTAAGAAGCAGATCTGGGGCGTTTGAACTGCCAACATTTTGGTTTATCTGTTTCTACCACTCAAGAACTTCAACAATAACTACTGTTTATTCTGCCAAACCTTCTACTCAGTTCTTCATGAGTATTATATCATTTAATTTTGATAACAATTCTATGAGGCAAACTCTCTGCAAAAGCAAATGAGAAAACTGAAGCTCAAAGAGGCTAAGCAACTTATCCAAAAGGTCTTTATTTACTACAGAAACAAATAATTTTTAACATGATCTTGATACCTCTTTCTAAAAAATAAAAAACAAAACCACTCAAGACAAGTATTCATTTAGTCACCGTTCAAGAATTCTACATATCTTTTACATGAATGCACTAATTTTACTTTTAATGTATATATTTAAAATCCACTGCTTAAGTCTAATAGATAATTTCTTTTATATATATGAGATTTTTTTTAAAAACACCAGGTGAGATATTTATGTAATTATATCCCTATCCCAACTGTACCACACTCAGCCAGATAGGACAAATAGCCTTCTGAGAACTTTGGAGTTGATTCTTTATCAGGGGTTAAGAAAACCCAAACCCAAACCAGAAGTCTATTGTCATGCATGAAGTAGAATATATAACTTCTGCTCTGAGTACAAACATTAAACTCTGTTTCTAATTGATTTTTCCAGGCAAATTCAATAAAATGATGAAATGCAATTGAAATATCTTATTTCTCCCTGGAGCTCTAATATTCCCTCGTACTTTAATACATGTTTGCATCCCATATAAAAACCTTGAGGCTCTAAATCTGCACCAGATGTAGTGTACAGCACATGATGATGCACACACTCAGAGAAGAACTGTATTTCAGAGACTGGTAACAACCATCACTCTATCTCACCCCAGCCATCCCTCCCTAAAAAAGTTCCACATGTTATTTCAAGCAGTGACACGAAAAGTCACTTTCTTCATTCATTTTAATAACTTGAAACATTTTAATATCTTGCAATGATTGTTTGGTTTGCACTTGAAAGAACAAGGTGAACCAATTACTCGTTTTAACCAATACAGCTCATTGCAGATTTCTTGATTCTACCTCACAGGAAATTGGTCATTGATTTCTTAGGATGACTGCATTCTGCTGAGTGTAAATGAGGTATACAGACCAGCCTGTCACCCCAAGTTCATTCAGCTTATCAGAACTCTACAGCTTTGCTTTAGAAAAATCTGCAACTTCCTCCACAGCTTTGCTTTAGAAAAATCTGCAACTTCATTTGCTACATGTTTGTTCTTACCTTATTGACTTAGTTCTCTGGGACCAGAAGGTATTTTGTAAGAGAAATCCAGCAGGAGAATTCAACCAAATAGAAAGTGTAATATGATGAGATGCCACAAAATTTCATTCATTCCTAGTGGGTTTTCATCAGAGAAGCTGTAGAATCTTAGAAGAAAGAGTTCAGCACATGGCATTGTTATATCCCTGGGCCTGAGTTTCAACTCACTGCCTTCTGAAATTAGTAGGCTCTGTGGGTTGGGCTTCCCACGGACAAATGCAATCACCTCTGGATGGTGAAACACAAGTACTGCCAAGTACTGTCTTTCAGTCTTAAAATGTTGCCATTTCAGCCTCTGGCAAGTCAGAGTTTAAGGAATATAATTCTGTCTCCTTTTTGGTGATTAGAGGTTGAATGTGTAACTGTTG
>NW_006399907.1:5211990-5220272 GCF_000299155.1 Elephantulus edwardii | reverse complement strand
GAACACTGTGACAAAATGCGATAATGGTCACCCCTGGTGGACAGTATTTGGTGGAACTAACCAATTAAAACAAGCTTGGAAGCAGGAGTGGCAGCCATTTCCATAATAGCTTGCCTTCAGAAACTCTATGAACTTCCATTTCCTAGTATATTGGTATATGCATTTGTTTGGGGAAAGGGCTAACACCAAATCTGTGGCTACTGAGTTAATTCCAACTCAGGATGGCTTAATGGATTACAGAATAGAGCGGCACCAAATATTCTGTTGGCTGTACTCTTTACAGAAGTAGAGTGTCAGATCTTTCTTCCATGCACTTCTGTGTGGATTCAAACTCTTCCCCTATGTTACCAGTATATTCAATGCAAACCATTCGCATCATCAATTGACCTTTGAGGAAAAGGTGAGGAAAATATTTTGTATGGGTCAGAAATGAGTAGCTGTAAAGAGCACCATCTCAAAACTCATGTTGTTTAGGTTCCAATCCTAACCTTAACAAAGGTAAACTGTGTACTTTGGAGAAACTTTGCATTGGTGTTGTGTTTCCACATCCTGAGTAGAGAGATAGGCTGCCTACCGAAAAGTGGCACCTCTCTGAAAGCTCGAATCCACTAGCAGATCTATGGGAGAAAGACAGCCTCCTCCTGTGCAATTTACAGCCTCTGAAAATCTGCTGGAGGGCCAGCGATTAGTTGGCTTCAACTCAGTAGCAATGAGAGTGGATGAGTAAGTACTGAGTTTGAGAAAACAATAGTAATTCCCTCAGAGGTTTCTTAGATGGATCAAATGACTTTATTTCAATGATTAAAGGCAATGCTGTCTCTTTGTAAGTATGACAGAAATATTGAAATTATCATTATCGAAGAAAGTGATTTGATTTTCTAGAATGAATTGGTACAAACTTTTAGTGACTGTACAGTTCACCTAAGATATTTTTCTTGTGTAGTTTGTGTCACATATGAAGGCAGACTCATCAATAATCTGTGTTATGCAGATGACACAATCCTGCTTGCTGAAACTGAGGGAAACCTGAATCTCTTGCTGTAGAAGCTAAAGGACTACAGCTTGAAATATGGATCAAAGCTCAACATCAAGAAAACAAAGATTCTTGCCACTGGGCTGCTTGGTAGTATTATGAAAGATGGTGAAAATAATGAGATTGTTAACAGCTTTAGTTTGCTTGACTCTACAATCAACACTCTTGGGACCAGCAGCCAGGAAATTAAAAGACTAATTACTTTGAGAAAGTTTTCTATCACAGACCTCTCCAAACTGCTGAAGAGTTACAATGTCAATATGGAGACTGATGTGCCTGACCCAGGCCATAGTCTTTGTAATTACTTGCTATACATCAGAAAGCTGAACAATGTCTAGGGATTATAGAAGAAAAATTGATGCCTGTGAGCTGTGGTGCTGGAAGAGGATTAAATATACCATGGACTATTAGGAAAACAAACAGATTTGTCCTAGAGACAATAAAACTAGGCTGCTCCTTGGAGGCAAGGATTCTGAAGCTTTGTCTAACACACTTTGGACATGTTGCAAGGAGGGACCGGTCCTTGGAGAGGAACATCAGGCTCAGGAGGGTAGAGGCACAGCACAAGAGAAGAAGACCCTAGATGAGATGGATTGATTCCGTGAAGGGGTAATGAGGGTTTGTGTGTCAGAGACAGTAAGATTAGCACAGGACAGAGCAGGGTTTAGGGCTCTTGTACATATTTTCTCTATGAGTCACAAGCAACTTGACAGCATACAGCAACAAAATAACACTAAGAATAATGTTAGCATTTATTTTCTTGGATTATGAAACAGTACAATGCTTCCAGCATTCTAAATAGGGCCTAAAAATGAGTTAATCCAAGTTAGAAAGATTATTAAAGCAATGAAATATCACTGTAGTAGAAATATGACTAAGTATGTACAAAGGGCAAAGGGATAAAAGTCAAACTGATTGAAAGGATAGATGATGCTTGGGGAAAGATTTCCTGATGGCAAATAGGTGATGAAAATGATGAATAGTACTTTTTTTTTTAAAAAAAAGCATAGAAAATTTAAAGTACTACTTGGATGTCCATAATTGTTTTTCCCATTAAAAAATAAAACCTGATTTGATGCTAATACAAACTCTTTTTCTAAAATTCAAACTCATTGCCATCAAAGTAGAGTCAACTTATATCTGATCCTCTAGCAAATTTTCAAAAGCAGTCAATTGTATGGGCGTGGATTAGCCATTTTTCTTCTACTGAGAAGCTGGTGAATTTGCACTATCTATCTTTGGGTTGGCAGCATGATTCCTTAAGCACTAAGCCACTAGAATTCCTGTAACAACAACAATAATGATATATAGCTCAAGATAGATAATATTATTTTATCTGAAGGATTATGTGGGGAGAGAAAACTGCCTAAGAGGTAAATAGTTTGTCATAAATAATATGACACTCAACAACAATGGCAAAGTTCAATAAGAGAGAAAACAAATGCTGATAAGGATATGGAGAAATTGGAACTCTCATACATTAATGACTGTACTTTAAAATGGTACAACCATTGCAGAATATAATATGGTTCTTCCTTAAAAAGTTAGAAATAGAGATACCACTGAGCCACCAGTGCTCCCATACTCAGTACTAGGTTTGAATCCTAAAGAAATGAGAAACAGGAAGGTACATTGCAGCCATGTGCATTGCAGCACTATACACAATAGCAAAGAGATTAATATAACCCAGGTACACATCAATGAATGAAAGGATAAATTCTAGTGCATACACAGTGGAATGCTATGTATGTACAAGAGCAGTGAAGAATCTGTGAAACACCTCAAAACAATAATGAACATGAATGAATGGCAGAAGTGAAATCAATCAATCATGAAAGTACAAATATTATGAGTTCACTACTTTAAAAAGTTATGGAAAGGTTTACATACACCAAAAGAAACATTCTTAGATGGGTAACAATGATGTAGGAAAAGTTGAAAAAATGAATGTTAATATTAATTAAGAGACCTGTTAAGTCTTGTTAAGAAACACATGTTAAATTGGGTGAAGAGAAGGGCACTAATAATGTTTTTTTTAAAAAGAGATATTCAACACAATATCACGAAGGGAAAAGAAGTCATAGGCACAAAAAAGTTACAACAAAAGTAAATATGATTACATATACAATAGACTTCATCTGTAATGTTGCTGTGTAGCATCAATTTGAAACTGACTCATAGCTGACCCTCTAATAGGTTTTTCAGAGGTAATAAACTCCACAGGCAGAGATTTATCATCCTTCTCCCATGGAGCAGCTGGTGGATTCGAGCTGTGTGCCTTTGGGATTGCAGCACAGTTTCTTACCACTAGGCCACCAGAACAGGCATTAATCTACAAATGGATACATAGACAGGGAAGATGAACAGGTTCATATAGGTGAATTAGACTGTACCTTCAGCCCCGTAGGTTAGGTAGATAATATTTCTGCATATCTTTATGTATTATGAATAGATCCATGTCTGTGTACCTTTGGTATTGCAGAGTGACTTCTTACCACTAAGCCATCAGAGCTCCCCATATAGTAAACAGAGGGCAATATTGTAAAAAACTTTTTATCTGTAACTAACCACCTGAAGGAATGATTGCTAGATGATGGAGTTCAGGATCATAGAATCTATCTATGGACACTCAGGACAACTGGCATCATATGCATAGTCCAGAAAGATAATGTTCTATATCTTACTTTGATGAGAAGTCACTGAAATCTTAAAACCTTGTGAGTGTTCATCGAAGGTACAGCTCTTGGTCTTTTCCCATTTGGAAGAAAGAAGAGGGAAGCAAATCAAAGACTATTAGTCCAAGGCGAGCTCTGGTGGTGTACTCTGCAGGGAGTTGTACTGTTAATGCAAAGGTGGTGCCTCCCTGGTGGTTTGAATCCACCAATAACTCTGAAAAATAAAGAAAGGCAGTCCCCTCCCAAGCAATTTATAGCCTCTAAAAACCCAGTGGAGGTCAGGCTATGAATCACTTCCAACTCAAACAAGGTTAGTTCCAAGTTAAAATGGACCATGTGACCGTCAGTCTCCAGGGCTGTAATATGAGAAAAACTAGTCTGTGCTTAACTGCTACTACTGACCATTCTAAAAGTAACAACAGAAGTTCCCTGATAAATGGGAAAATAAAATGGAATAAAACTGAAAATCATAAAAAATACTAGGTTTATTGGTCTGACAGATACTGACAGAACCTTTGAGATTATTACCCTCAGTAATCTTTCAAGTTTAGAATGGAAAACTCCTTGTGATACAATTCCCAGGAAAATAATAGGCAAGGCTGCAAAGTGATCAGGAACATAAGGAGGAACACACTCCTTAAAAAAAAACCCCAACAATCATACAAGACTTAAAGGGCATATTTGTCTAGGAATAAAGCTGAGACGGTAGGTAGGAATAGAGAGAAAGGACAAATGGCATAGATAAACAGGAGGGAAGTGGGAAGAATGATATTACAAAGTAGGAACTATGCATGTCACAAAGGATAAAGTGCATACATTGTTGAATAGAAAACCCAATTTGTCAACTTGTACCCAAATTACCAAAAATTTAAGAATATATGGCAACCTGGAAGTAAAGAAACAAAATAAAAAAGATAAGGAATTTGATAGGATTAATTCTTGATTATGTATATTAGAAAAGAGGCAGAAATTAATAGGCATTGTGATGTTTGCATTTTTCTGAATGAGGCACACCTTTCATTTTCAAAATATGGCAGTCTCAGACAGATTGAAGTAGAACACCTGAACAGACTCATTACAAAAGAAATTGAACAGGTCATAAAACAACTTCCAACCAAAAACCCCTAGGCAAGATGCTTTTACTACTGAATTTTATCAAACATTCAGAGAAGAGCTGGTGAATTCTATATGAAGAATTCCATAAAATAGAAAAAAGATGGAATGCTCTCAGACTCATTCTTTGAAGCAAATACATTCCTAATACCAAAGTCATATATAGACACTGCCAAAATAGAAAACTATAGAGCAATATCTCTCATGAACATAGATGCAAAAATCCTGAACAAAATCCTGGCCAATAGAATCTAATAGTACATTAAAAAAATTACATCATGACTGAGTACAATAGTTCTGCAAGGATGGTTCAACATAAGAAAAAGAATTAATGTAATTAATCACATTAGCAAAGCCACAAAATACATGATCCTATCAATTGATGCAGAAAAGGCCTTTGATAAAATCCAACATCGCTTCCTGATTAAAACACTCAACATAGTTGGACTACACGGGCATTTACTCAATATAGTGAAGAGTATATATGCAAAACCAAGAGCCAACATAGTTATCAATGGAAAAACATTAAAGGCATTCCCCTTCAGAACAGGAATTAGACAAGGAAGCCCATTATCACCTCTTCTTGTCAATATTACACTGGAAGTCTTAGCAAGAACAATAAGATAAGTTGTTGTTTTTGATTGCCTTAGAGTTGAGCATGACTCATAGTGACACTATGAACAAAAGGCCCTTTACAACTATTGACATTTATCAAAGTTCATAGAGTTTCCAGAAGTAGAAAAGTATTTAGTGGAAGTATTTAGGAAGTGGATACCACTCCGGCTTCCAAGCCTGTTACAGTATGTTGTTGTTGTTATGTGCCATTGAGTCACCAGCGATGTATAAGGACCCTATGCATGGTAGCTCTAAACCCTTCCCTGTCCTGAGCCAGTATCATCACGAATTCCGACACACCAACCTCCATTGCCCCAGTTACTGTATCAATCCATTTCATCTGGGGTCTCCCTCCCCTGTGCTGTCCATCCACCATTCTGAGCATGATGACAGTCCATGGTATGTTCAAGACAAAATATTATAATGAAATGTGCAAGGAGCTGGAGTCAGAAAATCTAAAGGGCTGAACTTGCTCAGCATTTCTTAAGATGAAAGAACCCAAGAATAAATTCAAGCCATGAGTTGCAATGCTTAAGGATGCTATGGGCAGATTATTGAATGATCCAAAAAGCATTAAAAGCAGATGGAAGGAGTATACAGAGTCATTGTACCAAAAATTATTCACTGACACAGAAGAATTTCAAGAAACAACATATGAGTAAGAGGCAAAGGTGATGAAGGAGGAAGTGCAGGCTGCTCTGAAGGACTTGACAAAAAAATAAAGTCCTTGGTATTGATGGAATACCAACTGATGTATTTCAGTAAACAGATAGATGCTGCCCTGGATGTGCTCACCAAGTTGTGCCATGAAATCTGGAGGACAACTACATGGCCAACTGACTGGAAGAGATTCATATTTATTCCCATTCCAAAAAAAAGGTGACCGAACAAAGTGTGGAAATTATCAAACAATATCAGTAATATTACACACTAGCAAAATCATGCTGAAGATTATCCAGAAAAGACTTGAACAGTACATTGACAGAGAACTACCAGAAATACAGGCTGGGTTTAGAAGAGGATGTGGCTCTAGGGACATTATTGCCAATGTCAGATGAATATTGGAAGAAAGCAGAGAGTACCAGAAGAATGTCTATCTGTGTTTCATTGACAATGCCTTTGCATTTGATTTTGAGGATCATAATAAATTGTGGTTAACCTTGAGGAAAATGGGAACTCAGAACACGTGATTATGCTTATGAAAAACCTATTTTTGGACCAAGAAGCAGCCCTCAGAACAGCACAAGGAAACACTGCATGATTCAAAAATCAGGAAACGAGTAAGGCAAGAGAATAAATAAAAGGTATCCAGATTGTTAAGGAGGAAGTAAAACTACCTTTATATGCAGATGATATGATAGTATACTTAGTATACTTAGGATTCAGTGAGAAAACCATTAGACATAGTCAGCAAATGACCAACGATCAATTCAGCAAAGTGGCAGGATATAAGATCAACATACAAAATCAGTTGGATTTCTCTACAGTGACAAAGAGAATATAGAAACGGAGCTAAGAGAAAGAATACAAATTACAACAGCTATTCACAAGTTTAAATACTTGGGAACAAATCTCACTAGCGATACAAAAGACCTAAACAAAGAAAATTACATTATTACAAGAAATAAGAAGAGACCTGGAGAACTGGAAGAATATACAATGCTTATCAATAGGAAGACACAATGTCATGAAAATGACAATTATACCAAAGGCTATTTACAAGTTTGATACAATCCCAATATAGATACCAATTCCTTTCTTTAAAGAGATGGAAAAAGCAATTTCCAATTTTATCTGTAATGGAAAGAGACCTTAAATAAGCAAAGGACTACTGAAAAAGAGAAATAAGGTAGGTACACTCCCTGATCTCAAATCCTACTACACAGTCATGGTGGTCAAGACAGTATGGTACTGGCACAGCGATAGACACATAGATCAATGGAATAGAATTGAAAACCCAGGAATCAGCTCATCTACCTATGATCAACTGATATTTGATAAGGAGATGGAATCAGGTAAGTGTGAAAATGATAGCCTTTTAAATAAAAGATGTTGGCAAAATTGGAAAACTATCTTCAGACGACTTAAGGCCCACACCTCACACCAACTACACAAAAAATTAAGCAAGACCCATACCTTACACCAACTGAACAAAAACTTAATCAAGACTCACACTTCACACCAACTATCAAAATGCACAAAACCCGACCAAGGTAGATCAGGGAACAAGGAGTAAAACCCCAAACTATAAAATTTAACAAAGAAAAGCTAGGAACAACTCCAGAAGCCCTAATCTACAGCATGAACAGATTTCCAAGCATAATGAAAAATGTACAGCAAGGGTAGTATAAAACAGATGAATGAGACTTTGTAAGAATCAAATCCCTTTGAACATAAAAAAACTTCTCAACAATGCTGAGTGAACTAACTCAGTAACACAAGGACAAACATAAATATATAAAGTATAAAACCATTATTGTAGAATGAGTATAAGGATCCAAGGGGCTAAGGGAGGGTGGAAGCAGAGGGATGAGGATGTGCAAAGGTGGGGGGATTAATCATGGATTTGTACAATTTGATGGGGGGATGGTGAGTGAATTTGGAAGAATCTGTTCTCAAAAACAATGTATTCAAATTTTGCAAATAAATGACTATCAAACAAACAAACTTCTACAACAGAGTAAAAGGAAATCCACAAACTAGGGAAAAAAATAGTGGGAAATGACATATCTGATAAGGGACTTATATACAACTATGAGATATCATTTCACCCCAGTCAAAATAGCAAAATTTAACAGAACAGCAAGCAACAAATGCTGGCGAGGTTGTGGAGAAACTGGAACCCT
>NW_006399907.1:5207591-5208565 GCF_000299155.1 Elephantulus edwardii | reverse complement strand
TATGAGTTGCAAAAGAAAGACTCGATGGCACATAACAACAATAACAACAACAGCACTAGTTATAAAAACTAATTTTTTCACTTACCTTTGTAAAAAATTTATATTGATTGATATACAAAATTGTATATATTGTGTTTCATTCATGTACAATGTGTTTCACACATTCTTTCATTCACATTGTATTTCCTATGATCATTTCCATATAAACTGTGTTTTGTAAAATTAATCACCATTGATCTACTATCATCCTGTCTTTTCAATTCCCCATTGGATCTATCCTAATCTCTTCATCATTTGCCTTCTTAGTAGAAAAGTCACCAATTTCCTCAAGAAAGCATTTATAAACAGCAAATATTCCTTGATTTTCTGCTTTGTTTTTGTAGATTTCTCTGCACTAGTGTTAAAATTACCCACTAACTTAATGGAGAAATATTGCAAACCATTTACAAGAACAGAGCCCACCTCCCTTTAGGATTACTGCAAATTAAAAATCTTTATTTGCTCAAGGAAATGTGCCCAAAGGATTCCTACTGCTTCTAATTTATGGGACGAAACTAGTTTAAGCTTTCCTTTATGTTCCCAGAAATAGATTTTATTCTGTTTGTGATCTAAATCTGTATCTGACATCCATTAGCAAGAAAAATCCAATAGAGAAAATATTGGCATGAAAAAGTGAAGGAGGCCTTTGAGGAGAAGTCTGTTAGTAAGGAACCTTGAAGGTCAGAGAAAAACATTTGAGTTCTAGCCCCTCTCCTGCTTCTAATTAGCTCTGTGACTTCCCAATGCTCAATATCCTCCTAGGCAAGGCACACGGACAACTAGTTTCAATGTCTTTTAGCTCAAAAACTCCCTTGAATTGTACTGAGTGTTAAGTATCACAGTAAAAAAAGTTTGCTTTGAAACATGACAAGTCTCTAGATTTCTAAATCTGGTTGGAATGTCTCTCTTTTTCAAAGAATCTATATCCTCAAAAG
>NW_006399907.1:5203742-5206546 GCF_000299155.1 Elephantulus edwardii | reverse complement strand
TGAACCCCTACACCAAGCAGTGTGTTAACCTAAACCTGCTACTAATCCAGTTGATTCTGGCTCATAGCAATCCTCTTTTGGGTTTTGAAGGCTATAAATCTTGATAAGAGGTAATTGACCATCTTTTTCCTGCAGAACAGCTGGTGGATTAATACTACCGATCTTTTACTCAGCACGGTAATGTATGATGCACTGGCCACCAGGGCTTCTCAGGCACTAAGTCTGACACTTAACTACCCTCCATCTGGTTCCTGAGTCTTAAATCTCAATGAGAAGAGAAGGCCCATCTTTCTCCCAGGGAACCTCGGATGGATTCGAACTTCTGGAGACCCACAACATTTAGGTTGGCAGTATAACACATTATGTACTGTGCCACCAGATCTCTCTACTAGGCAATGGAAATCCTACCATGAAGTTTGGTCCATATGATAAAAATAGTTAGATAATTAGAGATTATCAAACTGAAATATTACACTTACATTTTGGTGTATTTGGGAACATCTAGAAAGGCTCAAGAAGACTGGTGCCAAAAGGGTTATATGCTTTTAAGGTTTCAAGTTATCAGCAGATCCAAAGGAGAAAATACCTGGTATCTGCTTCTATGCAGAGAGCTCTGGTTGTTTAGTGGTAATATCCCTGCCAGCAGAAAGGTATGCAGTTCGAATCCACCAGCTACTCCACAGGAGAAAGCTGAGTAGTCTCTTGTGAGATTTTCTGGCTCTGAAAAGGCAGTGGAGATTTAGCTAAGTGTAGGATTTGACGTGACAGAATGTAACAACTATCTGCTTCTGTAATGATTACAGATAGTGAGTCTGTAAGCTGCTCTGAAAGAATTGGCAAAAAACCAAGGCCCCAGGAATTGACAGCATACCAACTGACCCATTTCAAAAACATATGCTGCACTGGATGCACTCACCAAGTTGTGCCAAGAAATCTGGAGGACAACCCCTTTCCTTAGCCAACTGACTGGAAGGAATTAATATTTGTTCCCATTCCAAAGACAGGTGACCCAACAGAGTGCAGAAATTACCAAATAATATCACTTACAAACAAGATTCTGCTGAAAATTATCCAAAAACGACTGAAACAGCACATCAACAAAGAACTTCCAGAAGTCCAGGCTGGGTTTAGAAGAGGCTGTAGTACTAGGGATATTATAGCTAATGTTAGATGGATCTTGAGTGAAAGCAGGAAGTATCAGAGGAATGTCTATCTGTGTTTCATTGACTATGCAAAGGCATTTGACTGCGTGGATGAACAAACTGTGGTTAACTCAGAAAATAATGGAAATCCCAGAACACTTGATTGTGCTTATGCAAAACCTGTACTTAGACCAGATGACAGTTGTCAGAATGGAGCAAGGGGAAAGCAGCATGGTTAAAATTGGGAATGATGTATGCCAGGTATGTGTCCTATGTCCATACCTTTTCACTCTATATGCAGAACAGATTATCCAGAAGGCTGGGCTCTATGAGGAGGAATGTGGTATCAGGATTGGTGGAAGACTCATCAACAACAAGTGTTATGCAGATGACACTACTCTGCTTGCTGAAAATAAGGAGGACCTGAAGCACTTGCTGCAGAAAGTCGAGGCTATAGCCTTCAAAATGTACTGAAGCTCAACATCAAGAAAACAAAGATTCTCACCACTGGGCCGATTAGCAGCATCATGATAGATGGTGAAGAGTTTGAAACTGTTAACAGCTTTAGTTTGCTTGGCTCCACAATCAACACACTTGGTACCAGCAGCCAGGAAATGAAAAGACAAGTTTCATTGGGAAAATCTGCTGTCCATCGTACAGAAGAGCAACAGTGTCAGTCTGGAGACTAAGGTGAGCCTGATATAGGCCATAGTCTTCACAATTACTTGCTATGCATCAGAAAGCTAGGGATGATAGCAGGAGACTTGATGCCTTTGAGCTGTGGTGCTAGAGAAAAGTATTGAATGTACCATGGACTGCTAGGAGAATAAACAGGTTCATCCTAGAGAGGGTGGGACTAGGCTGCTTCTTGGAGGTAAGGATTCTAAGGTTTGGTCTGACATACTTAGGGCATGATGCAAGGAGGGGTCCATCCTTGGAGAGGGACATCATTATTGGGAAGGTGGAGGGACAGTGCAAGAGAGGAAGACCCTTGATGAGATAGATTGACTCAGTGACTGGGGTGATGGTGTAGGTATGTCAAAGATACTAAGGTTGGCACAGGACAGAGCAAGGTTCAGAGCTGTTGTACATAGGGTCGCTATGAGTCACAAGAGACTTGACAGCACATAAAAACAATAATGATTACAGTCTAAGAAACCTTATGGTGCAGTTCCACTCTATGCTGTAACCCAAATCCTCTGATGATAATCAACTTCAATTTATAGTGCATCTCTTTTAGGTTTCCAGGACTGGAAGTATTTATGAGAAGAGACTGCTAATATTTTTTACCTCAAAGGAGCTGGTAGATTTGAACAGCTGACCTTTTGCTTAGTTACACAACACAGACATATTACATCTTCAGGTTCATTTGACCTAGCAGTCAAAACTGACTTGATGGTATACAATGATAGAATGACTCATTTCTGAGATTAATATAAAATATTTGTGATTGGGGAAGCCCAAACAAACCTTTAAAACCCTTTAAAAATACAATGAAATGAGGAGATTTCCAAAGCTTTGTCATAAGCAAGACATATATGTTGTTGTTGTTGTTATGTGCCATCGAGTCACTTGTGACTCATAGCGACCCTATGTACAACAGCCCTAAACTCTGCTCTGGCCTGTGCCAATTGCACTGTCTCTGACACACCCATCCTGATT
>NW_006399907.1:5190805-5202352 GCF_000299155.1 Elephantulus edwardii | reverse complement strand
AGAGAGACACCATTGCTCTTCAGTACTTCAGTACTTTGGAGAGGTCCCTAACAGCAGACTTTCCTATTGCATAATTATTTTTTAAAATTGTGATTTGAGTGAAATTTACAGAGCACAACAGTTTACCATTCAATTATTCATATACATTTTGTTTTATTATATTATTATAATTCCCACAATTATAACTCTTTTCTTCCTTATGAATTAAATTCCATTAATCCTATCTGTACCTTTCTGCCATTCAAATTTTATACCTGGAAAAACACTGCTCTTTTGATTGTAATAAGGAGTGCATAACTGTCCACGATTAAAATGATCCAGACACTGATCTCACAGCAGCATCTCGTGTATATATATAGCATTCAGCTCAACTTGCCTTGGTGTTGAAGCCAACAATTAGTTGACTCTCCAGAGGGATTTCAGAAGGCTGTAATCGTAGAAGTGTATATTGCCTATCTTTCCCCTTCAGAAGCTATGGTGAATTTGAACCATCACAGGGGTGCCACCTTTGTAACAGCAGAACAATTCCCTATAGACTAAGCTCCTAGAAGCCTTTGGAGTATGTATGAGTGTACATATGAGAAGGTGTACATATGAGAGCAGTTATGACTTCCAATAACCTAAGATTGTCATTGAGTCTGTAAAATGAGGGGGGGAAAGCATTACAGGTTTGGACAGAATGCATAAAGACATCTAGGAAATAGCAGATATTAGGTAAAATATTCTGACAAAGGTTTCTGAAGGACTGGGCTGTTGAAAAGATTTCAATGAATAAAATTATCACAGTATAGTTAGGGGGTAGATTTTATCAGCAGAATTACTTTATGAATGTTTACCAACACTCTGCAAATGATCACAGTCTTGTCAGGAGATTTTAGAAAGCACCCAAACTTCTGAGCAACCAAGCATACACTTCACATAAAATTACTATATATGCAATATATTCAGATTACATATTAAGGACTTGGTAGAATGAAAGTTTTTGAATTGTAGCACTGGTGAAGAGAACAGAATATTCCATGGGCTGCTGGGAAAAAAAAACACCAATCTGTTTTCAAGGAAGTGCAACCAAGGTTCTCCTTATAGACAAGAGGGTTCATCTTACATAACTGGGAGTTGGTCAGAAGGGGCAAATCTATGGAAAAAGACACCATGCTAGGGAAAGAACAGGGTCTGTGGAAGAGAAGATTTTCAATTAGATAGACTGATACAATGGCTGTAACAATGGACTAAATTATTTATGTCAGAGATCACGAAGATGGTGCAGGATAGTGCAAGTTTATGCTGTACAGAGGGTTGCTGTGTGTCATAATCAACTTATCTGTATATAAAAATAATAACAGCTTGCACACTTAGGAGAGGATAACATTAATGAACAGAGTCTTCTAAAGGTTAAGTCTGTGTGCATCAAAATCTTTTTTTCAATAGGATATAAAGAAAACCTACTGACTGGGAATACAAACATTTGGCAATGACATAGGGCCTCCACAAGAAAAAGACTGATAACTCAATTACAAAATGGGTAAAGGACATGGAAGGCTTTTTACAGAGGGAGATATTTGTATCACCAACAGTACATGAAGAAATGCTTAAAATCATTGGCAGTAAGAGAGATGCAAATCAAAACCACAATGAGATACCATCTCATCTCAGTTATTGTTATTATCTGCTATTGAGTCACCTGACTCATAGAGACTGTATGTACAATAGCTCTAAACTTTGCTCTATTGTGAGCCAGTCTCTCTGACTCCAATACACCTAACCCCACTGACCCAGTTACCATGTCAATTCATCTTATCTGGAATCTTCCTCTCCTGTGCTGTTCCTCCATCTCCACCCTTCTAAGAATGATGTCCTTCTCCAAGGATTGGTCCCTCCTGGCCACATGCCCATTAGTATGTGAGATGGAGCTTCAAAATCCTTGCCTCCAAGAAGAAACTTGATTTCACCTCCAAAACACTTACTTGTTCTCTTGGTAGTCCATGGTATGGGTCCAAGGTATGTTTAATGCTTTTCTCCAGCACCACAACACAAAGGCATCAATAATTCTCCTGTCATCTTTAGTCATTGTCCAGCTCTCCGATGCATGACAAGTAATTGTGAAAACCATGGCCTGGCTCAGGCACAGTTTATGTTCTAGACTGACATCATTGCCCTTTAGCACTTTAGAGAGGTCCCTGACAGCAGACTTCTCCAATGTAATTATTTTCATTTTCTGGTTGCTGATCCCAAGAGTATTGATTGTGGAGTCATTTAAACTGAAATTAACAACTTCAGTCTCTTCCGTTATCTATCATGGTGCTGCCAATTGGGCTACTGGTGAGACTGTTTGTCTTGTTGATTTTCAACTTCATATTGAAGACTACAGTCCTTGACCTTCCGTAAGATATGTTTCTGGTCTTTCTCAGTTTTGGCAAGCAAGGTTGTGTCACCTGCATAACACAGATTGTTGATGAGTCTTTCTCCAAACCTGATGCCACACGCTTTCTCAGAATGTCTAGCCTCTCAAATAATCTGTTCTGCATATAGATTGTAAAGGTATGGAGACAGTATGCATCCCTGATGCACTCCTTGATACTCTTTGCTTTTAGCTAAATTCTATCTGAAATTGGTATTAATATCTATAGTGCCATGGCCTCTTCTAAACCCATTTTGTATTTTTGGTAGTTCTCTGTCAATCCAGTTGTTTTTTTATAATCTTCAGCAAGATTTTGCTTGTGTGTGATACCAGTGACATTGTTTGATAATTTTCACACTCTATAAGCTCACCCTTTTTTTGGGATAGGAAAAAATATGGATCTCTTTCACTCAGTTGGCCAGGTAGTTGTCCTCCAGATTTATTGGCACAGCTTGGTAAGTACATCTGGGGCAGCATGCTTGTTGAAATATGTCAAGAAGTATTCCATCAATTCCTGGGGTCTTGTTTTTACCAATTCCTTCAGAGCAGCTTGAACCTTCTCCTGCATCATTATTGCCTCTTGCTCATATCTTGTTTCATGAAATTCTTTTCTGTCAGCCAATTTTTTTAGTACAGGGACACTATGTATTCCTTCCATCTTCTTTTAATGCTCCCTAGATCATTCAATATTCTGCTCAAGTATTTTGCTAAAGTATTGCAACTCGAAGCTTGAATTTACTTTTCTTGCAGTATAAGAAAGAACTACTCATCCCAGTAGCATGGCAAAGTTTAACAGAACAGCAAGCAATAAATGTTGGGGAGAATGTGGAGAGATTGGAACAATTATATACTATTGATAGGATTGTAAAATGGTAAAATCACTCTGGAAGTTAGTTTGGTGTTTCCTCAAAAAGATGAACACAGAAATTCCATATGACCCAGATATTCTACTTCAAAGAATAAATCCGAAGGAAAATAGAAGTGAAACATAAATAGAGATCTGCGCACCAATGTTCACAGCAGTGTTATTCACAATTGCAAGAAAATGGAAACAGTCCAAATGTCCATCAAGCAAATGGATTGAGAAATCATGGTACATTCACATGATGGAATACTGTGCAACACTCAGAAGGAAAATACTATATAACATGGGGAAGGCTAGAAAGCATTACGCTGAGTGAAGTAAGCCAGTCGCATAAGGACAAATGCTGCATAATATAATTATTGTAAAAATAGACATATAACCAATAAAATGTGTACAAAAATCCAAAGGGGGAAAGAGAGAGGTCCGAGTAGCTGACGGGATTGGGTGATGGAGAAAGTCATAGGGTTGCAGAGTTTGGTGGTCAGAAGGAGGGAGTGGAGGAATTAGGAAAGAGCCAGTGGAGACCTGAAAGAACAGAATGATAGTGAGCATAGATCAATGGTGATTGGTTTTATAAAGCACAATGTATGAGAATGATTATATGAAACACAATCTAAATGAAGAAATGTGTGAAACACAATACATATGAATTTTTTAATGCAAACCAATCTAAAATTTAAAAAAAAATTAAACAGCAACAACAGTGTAAATTGAGGATCCACTTATTAAACAACAGACCTGTGGTAGATTTTGCTTGACTGGTGGCCTAGTGGTAAAAATCTGCACTGCAATCCTGGAGACATGGTTGGAGCAGCCACCTGCTTCATAGCAGAAGGATGGACAATCTCTTCCCATGCAATTACTGCCTCTGAAAACTCATTGGAGAGTCACGTTATGTGTCAATTATGATTCAATGACACACAAAACAATAACAGGAATAAGGAATATTTAGATGGAAATTCTCTTCCAGTCAATTGCTCACAGAGTTTCCTGTCATGTATCCAGGGCGGTTTGTTGAAACCTGTCAATTATTATTCCATCAATTCCTGGGGCCTTATTTTTTTTTTGTAAATGCTTTCTATGTAGCTTGAACTTCTTCCTTGGTTGTCATGGGTTCTTGATCATATTCTACTTCCTGAGATGGTTTAATGTTGATCAATTTTCTTTGGTATAATGACTGTATGTGTTTGTTCCATCTTCTTTTAATGCTTTCTGTATTATTCAACATTCCGTAGCTACCTTGTCAACTGACTAGAAGAGATCAGTATTTGCTTTCATTCCTAAATTGGTAATCTAATTGTGTTCAGACATTACTGAACAATATTACATGTAAGTAAAATCTTGCTGAAAATTATTTAAAAATGGCTGGAATATACCCAGAGAGAATTGTAAAAAAATCAAGCTAGAATCACAAAAGGCTGTGGAATGAGAGATAACATTGCTGCTATCAGATGGACCTTGGCTGAAATCAGGGGATACCAGAAAAATGTTGTTGTCGTTGTTGTTATGTGACGTCAAGTCACCTGCTCATGGTGATCTTATGTACAACAGCCCTAAACCCTGTTCTATCCTGTGCCAATCTTATTGTCACTGACACCTACCCCCCATTACCCTAGTCATTAAATCAATTCATCTCATCGAGGGCCTTCTTCCCCTGTGTTATCCCTCCACCCTCCCAAGCAAGTACGACATCCCTCTCCAAGGCCTGGTCCCTCCTTGCAACATGTTCAAAGTATGTCAGATGAAGCTTCAGAACCCTTGCCTACAAGAAACAGTCTGGTTTAACCCTCTCCATGATTAACCTGTTTATTCTCCTAACAGTCCATAATATATTCAATACTCTTCTCCAGCACCACAGCTCAAAGACATATATACTCCTTCTATCATCCCTAGTCATTGTCCAGCAAACGAATGCATAACAAGTGATTGCAAAGACCATGGCCTATATCAGGCACACCTTAGTCTCCAGACTGACATCATTGTTCTTCAGTGCTCTGGAGAGGTCTCTGACAGCTGACTTTCCAAACACAATATATCTTTTAATTTCTTGGCTGCTGGTGCCAAGATTGTTGATTGTGGAGCCAAGCAAACTAAAGTTGTTTACAATTTCAGCATCTTCACAATCCATTATGATGCTGTCGATTGGCCCAGTGGTGAGATTTTTGTTTTCTTGATATTGAGCTTCAATCCATATTGAAGGAGAAAGAACTTCAGGTCCTCCTCAGTTTCAGCAAGCAGGGCTGTATCACCTGCATCACACAGACTGTTGATGAGTCTTCTTCCAATCCTGATGCCACATATAGATTGAAACCATTCTGTGTTCCCTTGCTCTGTTCTGACGACTGCCTCCCAGTCCAAGTATAGGTTTCGTATAAGCATGATCAAGCTTTCTGGGATTCCAATTCTTCCCAGAGTTAGCCACAGTTTGTTGAGGTCCACACAGTCACATACCTTTGCAGAGTCAATAAAACTTAGATAGACATTCCTCTGGTATTCCCTATTTTAGCCAAGATCCATTTAGCATTAGCTATAATATCCCTAGTGTCACGACCTCTTCTAAACCCAGCCTGCACTTCTGGCAGTTCCCTGTTGATGTGCTGTTCCAGTAATTTTTGGATAATCTTTCAGCAGAATCTTGCTTTATGTGATATTAATGATATTGTTCAATAATTTCCACACTCTGTTGAATCATCTTTCTTTAGAATGGGAATAAATACAGATCTCTTCTAGTCAGTTGACCAGGTAGTTGTCCTCCAGATTTCTTGGCACAACTTGGTGAGCACATCTAGGGCAGCATCTGTTTGTTGAAATATATCAATTGTTATATATATGTCAATTCCTGAGGCCTTGTTATTTTTGGCCAGTTCTTTCAGGGAAGATTGAACTTCTTCCTTCATCACCACAGGCTGTTTTTCATACAGTTTCATGAAATTCTTCTGTGTCTGCCAATTCCTTCTGGTACAATAACTATATACCCTTTCCATCTCCTTTTAATACTTCCTGGAGCATTTAATATTCTGCCCAAAGCATCCTTAAGTATTGAAACCCTTGGCTTGAATTTGTCCTTCAGTTCCTTCAGCTCAAGAAATGCTGAGCAAGTTCAGCCCCTTTGATTTTTCTGACTCCAGCTCTTTGCACAATTCATTATTATACTTTGTCTTCTCACACGGCCCTTTGAAATCTTTGGTTGATCTCCTAATATCCTGATTTTTTCCCCCTTTGCTTTGGCTTCTTGGTGCTCTAGTGCAATACTCAGTGTCTTCTCTGATGTTCATCTTGGTCTTTTTTTTTTCACTCTTTCTAGATGATATTCTTGATATCCTCCTACAGCTTTGGTCTTTGCTCATTAGTGTTCAAGGCCTCAAACTCAAACCTGTTCCCGAGATGTTTTTGAAATTTAGGTGGGATAAACTCAAGGTAATATTTTGGTTCCTGTGAATTTGATTTAATTTTCATTAGCTTCAGCTTGAACTTGTGTATGAGTAGTTGGTGGTCTGTTCCACAATTAGAACCTGGCCTAGTATTCACAGCTGATATTGAGCTTCTCTAGAATCAATATGATTCCTACACATATAATCAGGTGAAATCCATGTGTACTGCCTGCATTTGTGTTCTTATAAAACTGGAAAAATGTATACTTGTGTTCTATTGACTATGCAAAGGCATTTGAATGTATAGATTATAACAAATTATGGCTATCCTTGAGAAAAATGGAAATCACAGAGCACTTTATTGTGCTGATCTGAAACTTGTTTACAGACCAAGAAGAAGGGGTCTGAACAGAACAGGAGAACACTGCAAAGTTTAAAATTAGAAAATATGTATGTCATATCATTTTTAAAAAATATCTATTCAATTTGGAAGCAGGAGTGGCTTCCACTTCTGAAATAGCTTGCCTCCAGAAACTTTATGAACTTATAGAAATAATATAAGTTATATAAGTGTTTAGGTCTTTTGTTCATGGGGTCGTTATGAGTCATCTACAACTCAACAGCACTTAACAACAGTCTTTGGGAAATGACATTGTGCTGAGAGATATGGAAGGTAAGAGAAGAAAAGATCATGAATATGATGGATTGATGTGGTGACTGTAATAATGGGCTCGAGCATGTCTCAGATTTGAGGATGGTGTAGGATACAGCAGGGTTTAGATCTATTGTTCATAGAATTGCTGTGAGTCATAGAGTCTATTAGCCTAGTGGATAGAAAGTTATGCTTCCAAGCCAAAGGTGGATGATTTTAATCTGTGGCCCTAGGCCTGGTTTTAATTGGTTTTGGTCACACATTGTTCTAAGTGGTATAGCACCTGTCTGTCAATTTTGCTGTACAGAGGGAACTCAAGGTTGCTGTGATGTGAAATACTATGACACTGATGTATCAAATGCAATAATAGTTACTCATGGTGGACAGTGTTTGGTGGAGCTCCAAGATTAAAATAGGCTTGGAAGCAGAAATGGCATACGCTTCCAAAACAGCTTGCCTCCAGAAACTCTATGAACTTGGATAAATGATGAAAGTTATACAAGTGTTCAAGTCTTTTGTTCATAGGCTTACTATAAATCATCTATGACTTGAGGCACTTAACAATTTTCAATCTGTATGTTAAGCAAATCATACAATAGACTACATTATATGAAGATAACTATAGCATTAGGATTGGAGGAAGACTGGTCAATAACCTCCCTTTAGCAGCTGACACAATCTTGTTTACTTAAAGTGTCAAGGACTTGAAACTCTTGCTGCCGAAGATCAAAGACTAAAATCACTGATCACTGGACTGATAGACAACATTGTGATAGACACAGAAAAGACTGACACTGTCAATGATTTAATTTTACTTGGATCCACATCAACACCAGTAGTGAAGAAATCAAAAGTTGTGTCACATTGGGAAAATGTACTGTCAAGTACTTCTCCAAAGTGTTAGACAACAAAGATGTTATTTTAAAGACTAAAGTATGCCATGATATTTTCAACTGCATCGTATGTATCTGAAAGTTGGACAATGAATTAGGAGTACCAGAGAAGAAAGGACTCCTTTGAATTGTGAAGTTGACAAAGAATACAGGATACCCCTCCCTCATGGATTGCCAAAAGTACAAACAAGTCTGTCTTGGAGGAAGTGGAACCAAGGTGCTTTTTAGGGGCAAGAATGGCGAAATTGTGTCTCATCTATGTTGAGCATTTTTCAGGAGGAGCCAGTCCTTTGAAATGGAGATAAAACTGGGAAATGTCTTTCACCTTTCAGTGAAGGAAAGGTAAGGACCCTCATTGAGCTGAACTGACACAGTGACTATAACAACAGCCTTTGCATAGCAAAAATTGTCACTATGGTGCAGGACAGCACAAAGTTCCAATCTGTGGTTCCTAAGGTTGTTGTAAGTAGAAGGTACTTAATGATACCAAGTATAGGTGGAGATTGTGAGAATGGTGCAGGATGGAGACGAATGTCACTATGAGTTAAGGTGTGTGTGGGTGAATGAGAAGCTGGCAGGTGGAATCCACCCAAATGTGCAGTAGTAGAAAAGCCTATATGGTAGAAAAGACATAATTACTGAAAATATTACAGAGCCACACAGTTCTTTGCAATCTTTCTGAATTGGAATTGACTTACTGTCAACTGGGTTTTTTTGTTTGTTTTTTAGTTTTTAAAATAGTTAACAGAAAAGGATAAGCTTTGACAAGGGATAAGAGATTAGCAAATTTTTGGTCATATATTTAAAGGTTATCTCAGAATTACAAAAGAATAAAGCAATATTTTAAAAACATGATTAAGTAATTAATGTGCATAGCATCTTCTTTCCACATTTAATATTCTATTCTCAGTTTATAAATTTTAAAAAGAATTCATTTATAAATTTTAACCATAGTGTCACTGTAATAGATCTTGGTCACAGTAGAACCAAGGTAGTGTTTATGATGTGGATACTAAAATGTACTTATACAAGGCTGTGCTGGTGTTTTTATTAATCCATTGCAAACATTATAAAAATTAAGGCAGCAAGTTTATGTAAAGACACATTTTGAAGAGTGTTTTTATCTCTCCTATGATGTGGATTATTTTTTTCACGAGAGCTAAGGCTTTGCTTTCTTTGTTCTTTAATAGTGCTGTCAACTTCTTCATAAGGACCTTATAAACAACAGATTTGAACCTTGTCCTGTCTTTACCATCTCTGACATACTTGGGTCCACTGACAGGCACTGTGTCAATCAGTTTCATTGAAGGCTTTCCCGTTTTGATAACCCTTCCCAGCATATTGTGTTTTTCCAAGGACAGGCCCTTTCTGATCATAGTATCAAAGAATGTGAGACAATTTCACCATCCTTGCCTCTAAGGAATCCTCCAGTTGTACTTCCTCTAAGAAAGATCTGTTTGGTCTTTTGGCAGTCCACAGTATATTCGATAGACTTCTCCAACATTGCTTTATTTATCAGATTAAGTTATTTGATCAATTTCCTTACAAAAATTAATATTTACATGGAAGAGGCCTGTGTCGATGCTGTCTTATGAAAAGCTGCATTCCAAAACATAAGCTCAAAGGTCTGGTGGTATTGCCCTTAGCATGTTGGGCATATATGTTAGACTATACACCTCTGGAAGTTGGAGTGCACAATCCTCTCACCTGCCGCTCCTCCCACTACATCAGCCTCTCTTCCCACCAGCTACCCCTGGGGAGGAAAACGAGCAGTCTCCTCCTGGTTAAACATGAGGCAGAACTGACTTGAAGGTAGTGAGACAGGTCTCTGGGTTACTCTTTAACACATACCATTAATACTACAATTGTAAGTACAACATCAATTCTGCTTAAGTGTACTCTACACAATTTACACATGTTTTCTTTTCCTTTCTCTTTCCTTATCCTCCCCTCTTTCTTGTGCACTCTACAGCAAGCTTAATGTGTCATAATCTTATTTAAATTGAACAGAGTTTCTTCTCACGTTCCTTAATACAATTAAATTCAGCTTCATCATCCGACTACAAAAACCTTTATTGTGCCCATCTCCTCATATGTCCTCTCATGTGAATAACATGTGTCCTCTGATCATTTTTTCCCATTATTAAACCAGCGATCTCATACCTGCCTCAGGGAGATGGTGTGTACTTGTCTCAGAATATAACACTATACTAACAGATCTTTGACCCAACAGTGTGGAAACAATAGAACAATATTATTGATTTCACATGCAAGTAAGATTCTACTGAAGATTATTCAAAAATGACTGGAACAGCACAACAGCAAAGAACTGACAGAAGTCCAGGTTGGGTTTAGGAGGGGTCATGGTACCAGGATATTGTCGCTAATGTTAGATGGATCTTAGCTGAAAGCAGGAAATACCAGAGAAATGTATATCTGTGTTTCATTTATTATGCAAAGGCATTTGACTGTGTGGATCATAACATACTGTGACTGACTCTGAGAAGAATGATCTTTGTTGCTGTTGTTCTGTGCCATTGAGTCATCTGAGACTCATAGGCTAGAGACTATGAGTACATAGAAGTACCCTATGTACAATAATAGGTTTGCTCCCTGCCCTATCCTGAGGCAACCTCACCATCTTCAACACACTTGACCCTATTACCACATTCTCTGTGTCAATCCATGTCATTCAGGGTCTTCCTCTCCTGCACTGTCCTTCCAATCTTCTAAGCATGATGTCTTTCTCCAAGGACACATGCCTCCTGATTACATACCCAAAGTATGTGAAACAGAGCTTCAAAATCCTTGCCTCCAAAAAACAGCTTGGTTTTACCCTCTCCAGAACAGACCTGTTTGTTCTCTTGGCAGTCGATGGTATGTTCTTAACATGACTTATTATTTTATTACATTCGGCTCTCAGGTCCAACTTCATCTTTTCATTTGACTACCCACTAATTTCACTCCATACAACACTCAGCCATCTTCAATTATACAATCTGTTTTCATATTCCTATTGTACTCATTTGTTTGTTAGATTACCATTCTCTAAAGCTGAGGAATAGTAAACCGAATCCATGGGGACCAAAATATGACTTTGAGTAAATCCCACCTGAATTTCACAACCATCTCAGGAGCAGGTTTGAGGCCTTGAACACTAAAGAGCGAAGACCAGATGCGTTGTGGGAGGATATCAAGGGTATCATCCAGGAAGAGTGCAAACAGTCATTACAAAAACAGAAAGAGAAGAAAAGACTAAAATGAATGTCAGAGGAAACTCTGAATATTGGACTGGAGTGCAGAGAAGCCAAAGCACAAGGAAGAATTCAAGATACTAAAGAGCTGAACAGAAGATTCCAAAAGGCAGC
>NW_006399907.1:5160842-5189506 GCF_000299155.1 Elephantulus edwardii | reverse complement strand
CTCTGGAAACTAAGGAGCATCTGATACAGGCCATGGTCTTTGCAATCACTTGTTATGCATCAGAGCGTTAGACAATGACCAAGGAGGATAGAAGGAGAATTGATGCCTTTGAGCTGTCATGCTGGACAAGAGTATTGGGTATACCATAGACTACTAAGAAAACAAACAGGTTCATCCTGGAGGGGGTTAAACCAGCCTGCTCCTTGGAGGCAACGATTCTGAGTTCTTGTCTAACATACTTTGGACATGTTATAAGGAGGGACCGGTCCTTAGAGAGGGACGTCTGCTTGGGAGGGTGGAAGGCAGGCGCAAAAGGGGAAGGCCCTCTATGAGGTGAATTGATTCAGTGACTGGGGTATTTGGGGTGGGTGTGTTGGCAACAGTGATATTGGCACAGGACATAGCAGGGTTTAGGGCTCTAGTACATAGGGTCACTGTAAGTCACAAGCAACTCTTCAGCACATTAACAACAACAACAACAACAACAACAATATCAACTCTATGAGAACAGACATTTTCTAACTTACTACTTTCGTTTCTCCAGCAACTAGGATACTGTCTGATACATTCATCTAATCCTCATACATTATCAGCCAATTTTGTAGTTTGTTAAATGTCTTGTCTTTTTACTATGATTGACCTTATTACCAGCATTTTTATAAATCTCATCTTTATCTGTGAGAGTTTAAAACATTATATACAAATTTACAAATATGTTTTAACAGTGCTTATAGTATTATAACATTGCATATAGTGTAACTAACCATAAAACATAACTATAAAATATTTCCTTTGAAGTGAGGATGGTGAAACATTGTCCCACAAAAAAAGGGACACAATGGTGGGAAAAGTAGAAGGTCAGAGAAAGAAGGGAAGACTACCAACAAGATGCCTTGATACAGTGACTTTATTAATGGGCTTGAGCATATCAGAGATTGTGAAAATGAAGTATGAGGACAAGGTTCAGATCTATGTTGTTCATAGGGTCACTGTGAGACACAGGAAAGTTGGTAATGTCAACAATAACAATATTAAAAAGACCAACAAAAAGAAGATAGTTGAATGTGCCATTAGTGAAAATTTAAATATTTTTTTAAATTGGCGACTGACTGTACAATAAAAGTTTCAAAAGCCAGGATCTCTGTAAGGTGGAAATCTATTAGAGAAGAAAAGTGCAAATATTTTATACAAATAAAGAATGGCAGAAGTGGTAAGACTACACTTTGTCAAAGGTGGAAGGCCCAGAGTAACAAGGCAGTTCTGACGAGTTCTGAGTCTGTCTGATAATGAATGATTTGCTTTCTTCTTTGCATGTAAAGTGTAGATAAGTCCTAACTATGGATTTTGCTGTTAGTCAGGCACCACTGAGTTAACTCTGGCTCATTGCAATCCTTTATACAACCCATTGAAATGTTATCTAATCTTGTGTCATCCTCACACTCTCCTCCATTGTTTGCTTAAGCCCATTATTGCAGTCATTGTCAGTCCTCTCTTTGAGAGTCTCTGTCTCGTTTACTTATCACCTACTTTTCCAGGCATGATGTGTTTTACTTAGAATGGCCTACTCCTGACAACGTGCCCCAAGTATATGAGGTGAGGTTTCACTATCACTGCCTCTAAGGAATAAATACCCTGGCTGCACCTCTAAGACAGAATTGGGGAATTTTTTTTGGCAGCCTGTGTTATACACGGTACTCATCCCTAGCACCACAAGTCAAAGGCATCAGTTCTTCACTGATCTTTCTTATCCTTTGTCTAATTTTCACAAGTATATATATGGCTTGAGTTAGGAACGTCTTAGTTTTTGAATTTATATTCTTGCTCTTTAGCACTTTAAAGGGGTCCCTGGAAGCAGATTTCCCTAATTGGTTTTAATCATTTATGCCTTCTCATTAGACTTACTTTAGACATATAAAATGCTACTAGAAAAAAATTTTGCTTCAATATTTATCAACAATTTCTTAAATACCATTTAATACATGAAATTTTTAAGCAATTTGGAATGAATTCTTAAGCAGTATTTCAGTTGTACCATTGGAATCTGTACTCAGATAATTCATAAAGATAATGATAAAGGAAAATAATAATCTGTGACTTGGATGAAGAAATATGGTGAAATGTTACGGCATTTGTGAAGATATTATAGGAGGAACTTTACGACAGGAATTTACTAGACTTGGGAAGTTGCCCTTCAGAGTATATCTATTTCATTATATTATGACATAAACATACTATATATTATTTACATTGGTTATTGCATTATATCATGACATAAAAGAATATTATTTACATTTGTTATTTCATTATATCATTATATAAAAATAACATTTATTATTTACATTGTTGATTGTATTATTTTATTACATAAAAAGAATATTTTTCATTAATATTGATTTATTGTATTGAGTTTCCATCAATCAGAATAGTCTCAGTGGCAACAAATTTGGCATCTTGCTTAAGTGGTACACATCATGTGCTTCCACTGCTGACCTGTTAATACTCAACCTCTTAGTCAGAACCAATTCATAGCTGAGTCTATAGTGATGTTTTTATAGGGGTGATTGTCCATCTTTCTCTCTTGGAGCCACTGGTGTACCTGAAACACCCAAGAGGCATGACCTTTGTGTTAGTAATGCAATTCCCTGCAGACTACACAGCCAGAACTCACAGGTCTGTCAATAGAGGCTTTTATAATACTATGATGTTGAAATGGTTTTGATGGAGTATCCAGATTAAGGCAGATTAAGAAGAAATGCTTGGTGATGTATTTCCTTTAACCAGTAAATGAAAATTCTGTGTATCACAATAGTGTAATCTCAAATCTATCAGAGTATCCCTTCTACCTAGGGACATGGGGGTTGCTGTTACTTACTGTGAAATTGGTTGGCAGGTAATTGCGATTCATCTTGTGTTTCTCACTCCAACAAAATACATGGTGAGAGACCTGAATATTGTCAGTGTAAGTGGGAGGCATCTAAGTCTTTAGAGCAAGGAGTTATAAGGCAGAGTATGTGTTTTGTAGATAAATTTGTTGGCTACACCATATATAGAAAGGAAGATTAAAAGAAGAAAGGCAAATCAAACTTTTATTTTAACAGACAAGAGGAAGCAAAAACTTAAACTTTATCAGTGAGATGAACAGAAGTGAAAAATGGAGATGCTGTGACTGCTAGTTGCTATGCAGTCAACAATGACTCACCCTGCTACGAACAACAGATCAAAAGCTTGTCCTATTCCCTATCATCCTCATGATCACTCACGTTCTTGAACCCGTTGTTGTAGTCACCGTGTCAATTCACCTTGCTGAGGGCCTTCTTTTCATTCTGATTCTTACCTTTCCCAGCATGATGCCTTTTCCCAAGAACTGATACCTCCTGACAACACACCTGGACTATATGAGACAAACTTTTACCATCCTTGCTTCTAAGGAACACCTTAGTTACACTTCCTATTAGAAAGATTTGTTTGTTCTTTTGGTAGTTAATGAGATCTTCAACACTCTTTATCAACACCACAAGAGAAAGGCATCGATTCTTCTTTGGCTTTCCTTATTCACTGTCCAATTTTCATGTACAAAAAAAGCAATTGAAAATACCATGGCTCGGGTCAAGGTCGCTTGAGTTTTTAAAGTGGCATCCTTGCTCATGAGCACTTTAAATATGTCCTTGTAATAGCCCAAAATAAGAAGTACATCAATGCAAAGAGGACTAGGGGGAGAGAAGAAGGTAGGTAATTGTACAACAATGAATGAATATTTTAAATAAAGGTGAACTGAGAGAAGGTGAAGGGAGGGAGACAGGTATAATGTGCAACAATGAAGAAATGAAAATCTAACTTCTTTGTAAACATTCATTAAATCCACAATTAAAATAAAATTTCATTTTCTAAAAAAAGATGTCCTTGACAGGTTTTCCCAGCGCAATGTCTTTTGATCATCGTTGCTGCTTGCATGAGTGTTGATTGTTGCTCCAAGTAACATGAAATAATTTATAGACTCAGACTTTTTTGAACTTATCCTGATATTGCTTATTTGTCCAGTTATGAAGTCCATACTGAAGTCTATGGTCTTTGACCTTTTTTACTATCTGATTCACGTCAGCTTCATTTTCAGCAAGCCTGGCTTGTGCTATCTGCTTATCAAAATTTGACCACGGCCCTTTCCAATCATGATGGTACATTCTTCTTCTTCATACAGACTAGCTTCTCAGATTATTTGTTCAGCAAACAGATTGAATGTTGCTTTTAAGTGTCACTGAGTAGGAACCAACTCATAGAAAATTCTCCAGTGGGTTTTCAGAGACTGTAAATAGCACAGGAGATTATTCATTTTTCTCCTGTAGAGAAGCTACTAGATTTGAACTACCTGTCTTCAGGCTGGCAGTGTAACTTCTTACCACAAGTAGGTATAGTGAAAGAATACAGCACTGATGCATACTTTTACTGATATTAAACCACGCAATGTTCCCTTGTTCTGTTTAAATGACTGTTTTCATGGGCTATGTACAGGTTCGACAAAAAGCACAATTAAGTATTCAGAAATGTCCATTTTCCTCAAACTTATCCATAATATATTATGATCCACAGAGGCAGATGTCTTTGCATATGAATAGAACACAAGCAAATAGCTTTCTTTTATTCTCACTTTCAGCTAAAATAAATTTGACATTAATAATAATCTCTCTTTCCACAAAGTTTTTGAATGCAACTTGAATTTTTTTGCTCTACCCTGTCTAAAGAAGGGAAAACTGACCACAGAGGCACAAAGCTATGAGCCTCTCACTGAAAAGGCTAGAGGGAATGCGAATAGCACAGCACCTCACCACCTCATAGCAGAAATCATATAAAGAGTCTGTAGCCAAGCCCCATGGAGCCTGTCGAGCCCACAAACAGCAAGGGGTTCTTTGATTCATTGCTGATTCACAGACTTACAGTTATGGTACCAAAAAGGAGGTTTATTAGAGAAGAAAGTTGGAGAGTGGGGGAGGAAAATAATATCACAATATCATCCAAAATAAGTTCAAGTTTTAGCCCAACAGTTCCAAGGCACAACTCCTTATATAGTCCAGTCTCTAATTTCAATTCAGCAAGCAGCTTTTCCTTCCACCATCAAAGGTAAGAACAGAAATATCCTTTAACTGGGGTCAGCACAAATGCAAGAAGTTTCAGGTGACACCTCGCCACCATTTCCCACAGAAATGCCAGTCTCTCCACCACCAGGGTCTCACTTACCAGGGTTTGCCATGACAAGCCTTTCTCACCTCAAGTTTTGCTTCCCAAATGTGGAAAGCACTCCTTTACCTATTATAGTCCCACAGCTGATGCTGTTTTCTTTCTTTTTTTAAAAATAGAGATTTTAGTGAAAGTTTATAGAAAACTTGGATTTCCATTCATTCATTGTTGTACATTTCCCTCCTTGCCCCCTCAGTTCACTTTTCTCTTTGAAAAAAATTTTTTTCATTGTTATACAATTTCCCATGCCACTCAGTACACTTTGCTATACAGCTTTTTTTCTGGACTGTTATCATGCAAACAATACCTAATTATATATTCTTTTTAAACAGTTGTTTCAGGAGAGAATAAAATAGATGAATGGGACCTTCTAAGAATCAAATCCCTATGCACATCCAAAAACTCCTCCAACAGGGGAAGAAAAGGAAAGCCACAGACTGGGGAAAAAAATTTGGTAATGACATGTCTAATAAGGGACTTATATCTAGAATTTATAGAATACTCAAGCACCACAGGATAAAGGTAAAAACCCCAATCGCAAAATGAGTGCAGGGTATGAATAGACACTTCACCAAAGAAGACATTCAGATGGCAAACAAACACATGAAGAAATGTTCAAAATCCCCAGCTCTAAAAGAGATACAAATCAAAACAACTAGGAGACTTCATCTCATACCAGTAAAAATAGCAATATTCAGCAGAGTAGCAAACAACAAATGCTGGAGAGGTTGTGGAAAAACTGGAACCTTTATTCACTGTTGGTGGGAGTGTAAAATGGTGCAACCAATATGGAAGGCAGTATGTCACTTTCTCAGAAAGTTGGAAATAGAAATACCATTTGATCCAGCAATTCTACCCCTCACTGGGAGTATACCCTAAAGAAACTAGAACTGCTATCCAAGCAGATACATGCATACCCATGTATATTGCTGTGTTGTTCAAAATAGCAAAAGAATGGAAACAACCCAAGTGCCCATCAACAAACAAATCGATAGAGAAGTTGTGGTATATTCACACAATGGAATACTATGCAGCACTGAAAAACAAGAAACTAATGAAATACACAAAATAGGTGACCTTGGAGGACAATATGCTGAATTAAATATCTCAGTCACAAAAGGACAAATACTGCATAATGTCACTGTTGTAAAACAGGACTGACATGAGGGTTTGGGGGAAACTAAAAAAAAGAGGAGATAAATAATGTACGCTGTATAGAAACTGATGCTGCTTTCTAAGACCACATATCTGCTGTCAAGTTAACTAGGGACCATAAGCTACATGGCTAAAAAATGCTAACATTTTCTCTAACACCACAATTGTTGACTTGTTTCAGTTTTTTTAAAAATTATCTTTAGCAACGTTTTGTTTTCATATGATAGTACTATTCTATAATTTCCAAATTTTGTTATATTTAGCTCTTTTATTAAATGTTCACAAATATAGATATCTTCCAATCAATTTGTCAGAGAGATATCTTTCAAATTTCCTTGCATGGATAAATATTCAAGGATGCATCTGTTTGCTAAAATACTACAACTAGTATACCATGAATACCTGTAGATTTATTTCTTTGCTAATATCTTAGTGTAGCTTGCAGATCTTCCTTTAATAGTATTTATTCATGAGCATACACTACCGCTTCAACTAATGACTGAACACTGGTCTATTTTTGACAGAAAGACTCTGTGTATCTTGGATATTCAAGGCTCTTAAAAATTCAAATAAAAACTAATTTTCTGACTCTTTTTCTCTTCATACATAAATTTGTTTTTAAAATGACAAACAAAATTTCCTCCTGGTCATTGTTTGGCTGTTACTATTGTCGAGGTGCTGTCATCAATAGCAGATACTACTCGGCATGAGCCCGGCTCAGCATAACCATTGGACCAGGTGGTGTATAATAGTAGAGGACTCATTTTTCATATAAAATCTGTAGGTACATCTGCGTTTTATCAATTGGATGTGTGCTTTGGTTTTCTAGATTTACTTTAGTGCCTTGGGATCAGCATTACACAACTTTGTACACTGCAATAACTCTAAGGCACCATAATGGGCAAAATGAGGTTGAAGCTAAAGCAGTGGAAGAAGAGGCGGCTATTTTACCTCACTATCTCACTACCTCAGCTTTATTAAACCTGGATGTCTTTGGTCCTTTGTACTTTTTAAACTCTCATGAGCATTTTTTTAAGTAATAATAAACTTTGGCTTTCATAAGGAAAAAAAGTCACAACCAAAATCCTTTTGTTTCTTTCAACTTATTTACTTCTGACATCCCTATCAAGTTGGAATCAAGTAATTGGTGATCCTACAGTGGTCTTTCAAAGGCTGTAAATTGCATGGAACAAGATTGCCCATCTTTCACTTTCAGAGCCTTTGGTGAATTCAAACCATCCAAGAGGTGGGATCTGTGAGTTAGCAGTACAACTCCTCACGGGCTAGACCACCAGAGCTCCAGATAGTCCTCACATTTAGGGAGGGCTGAGTACCGCCAGATTCTTTAAGATCTAAATAAAATCCTCCTCCACTCACAATCCCTTTCCAGGCTGCTTTTGGATGCCAGGATGTCTCCCTCCAGCAAACTATCTGTAATTTGAGTTTATGTCAATCCCGGAATACATAATTATGGATTGTCTATGGTCCTTTCATATTATTATATTGTTTTTATTCACCATTTCACTTTCTTAAAGTCTGTGATTTGACTGCTCATTAGAGCAGAACAATGACAATTTTATTATTTGGTCCTTAGTAAACATGACATTAGAATTGGAGGAAGACTAACTTGTCAACAACCTGCATTATTCAGATGACACAACTCTGCTTGCTGAAACTGAGAAGGAACTGAAAAAGTTCGTGCTGCAAAAGGTCAAGGACTGCAGCCAGAAATGTAGATTGAAGCTCAACATTAAGAAAACAAAGGTTCCCATCACTGGGACAATTGGCAGCATCATGATAGATGGTGAAGAGATTGAGATTATGAACAGCTTCAGTTTGCTTGGCTCCAAAAGCAATGGTCTTGGTGCCAGCAGCCAGGAAATTAAAAGATGTACTGCATTGGGAAAATCTGCTGTCAGAAATTTCTCAAGGGTACTGAAGAGTAATGATGTCAGTCTGGAGACTAAGGTGCACCTGATCCAGGCCATGGTCTTTGCAATTACTTCCTATGCATAGCTGGACAATAACTCTGGATGATAGAAGAATTGATGCCTTTGAGCTGTGGTGTTGGAGAAGAGTATTTAGTATACCATGGACTACTAGGAAAACAAACAGGTTTGTTCTAGAGAGGGTGAGACCAGTCTGCTCCTTGGAAGCAAGGATTCTGAAGCTTCATCTGACAGACATACTTTGGACATATTGCAAAGAGGGACCAGTCCTTGGAGAAAGAAGTCATGCTTGGGATGGTGGAGGGAGAGAGAAAGACCCTGGATAAGATGGATTGCGGTATGGGGGCAGGTATACCAGAGACAAGGTTACAAGCAACTCAATGGTACAAAACAACAAAAATAGACACTTTTAATTGCTTGAAAGGGACCAAAGGTAGAAAATAAGCCATGATAGGCTGAGTGCCCTCCAGTGCTGGGCACAGAAGCCTTGTGTAGGATGGACAAAAGCTAGTGTGTAGGAGATTTCAGCAAAGTTTCCATTCTGATGAGCCAATAACTTATGTCAGATAAAACCTGGTGGTGTAACTTATGGAATATAGTCTTTTAATCATTACTAATATATGTTGTTTTTGTTGAGTGCCTTTGAGCACGATTCCTAGCAGCTCTATGAACAAAAGGCCTGAAGCCCGCCTACAACTATTGACATTTATCATAGTTCATAGAGTTTCCAGAGGCATGTTATTTAGGAAATGGATGTCACTCCTGCTTCCATACCTGTCATAGTACATTATGAGCCATAATCTTGTAAAAACATTGCGACAATCTTGAAAGATTTTTCATAATCTTGAAAAAGTTGGAATAAGCAGTTATTGTAACTCAAGATTACAAGTGTGGTGAAAGGAGGTTGCTTGGCTGGATTGTGTACAGGGGTGAGGACGGCCAGCTCTGAAAGGATTCATACCCAGTCCTATGGAATCAAGTCAGGGACATGGGTGGTAAAGAAGTGATCTCTTTTGGCTAGTGTGTATTTTCTTTGAATAGGCTTCCAAGGAAGCTGTGTCTCAGAGAGTAAATGAAAGGGAAGCACCATTTAAGAAACTACACCATTGTTTTAAAACAATCTTTAGCAAAAGTTTACTTGCATGTGGCATTAATTATCTTATTCAGTAATAAGATCTTTTTGGACTACCTTTTGGGGGAATGGGTAGAAATTTCAGCCAGATGATCAGGCAATTGTCTTCTAAATTTCTTGGCACATGTTAGAGAGGTCATCTCATGTTGCATCCGTTTGCTTAGAAACCAAAGTGATTGTTTTTGTATTAAACATCATCTTGCATTAAACCTAGGATTGTTTGAATAGTGAGAGTGTGTCACCTTCATCACAGGCTATGATGAAATACTTTATTTCATAAATAAATAGGGAAATTTCTAAGAATCAAAGCTCTATAGCACTAATTTAGGAGATAATAAACTGTAAGTCTGGTAATTGAATTCCATGGTTTCAAGAATAGCATTAATGTGTAATAAAAATAGTGCATTTAAATTTAATGAAAGTTGTGCTTTAAGCCTTAAAATTTTGCTGTGTATTCTTTGCTTCATTTATAACTATCTTTGAGCATAAGGCATTCAGAAAGTAGTCAATAAAACTTCAGCAAATTACTTAATCTTGCTAAAGGAGTTGGACAGCTCTGATGGCCTAGTGGCAAGAAGCTGAGCTTCAAAATCCTAGCCTCCAAGGAGAGACTTGATTTCACCTTCTCCAAGACAGACCAATTTATTTTCATGATAGTCCATGGTATGTATGTTCAAGACTCTTCTCCAGATTCTTCTTTTGTGATCCTTAGTCATTGTCCAGCTCTCTGGAACACAACAAGTAATTGAGGAGACCATGGCTTAGATTAGGCACACTTTTGTATCTAGACTGACACTGTTGTTCTTCAGTACTCTGGAGAGGTCCATGACAGCAGATTTTCCCAATGCAATTCATCTTTTGATTTCCTGACTGCTGGTTATAAGAGTGTACTTGGGGGGTGGAGGGGATTGTGTACTAATGAAAGAAGTTTTCTTTTACTTTTCAAAGAAAAGAGTGAGCTGGGGGGAGGGGTGGGCAGGGAGAAATTGCAACAATGAATGAATGGAAATCCAAAATATCTGTAAACGTTCATTAAAATTAAAACAATTGGTTTTTTGGTTCTTTTTTTAAAAAAAGTGTTGGTTCTGGAGCCAAGCAAACTGTAATTACTAAAAGCCTCAATCTCTTCTCATCTATCATGGTGCTGTCAATTGGCCCAGTGGTAAGAATCTTTGTCTTCTTGATGTTGAGAGTCAATCCATACTGAAAACTACAATTCTTGACCTTTTGCAGCAAGTTTCTTCAGTTTTAGCAAGCAAGGTGTGTCATCTACATATTGTAGGTTGTTGATGAGTCTTCTTCCAATCTTGATGCTACACTTCTCCTCATAAAGCCCTGCTTCCCAAATAATCTGTTCTACGTACAGATTGAAAAGGTACAGGGGACAGGACGCATCCCTGATGCATTCCTTTCCTGATTTTGAACCGTGCAGTGTTTCCTTGCTCTGTTCTGAGGACTGCTGTTTGGTCCAAGTATAGGTTTTGCATAAGCACAATCAAGTGCTCTGAGATTTCCATTTTCCTCAAGGTTAGCCACACTTGTTGTGATCCACACAATTAAATGCCTTTCTATAGTCAATGAAATACAGACATACATACTCTGGTACTCTATGTTTTCTGCCAAGATACATCTGACATTGACAATAATGTCTCTAGTGCCATGACTTCTTCTAAACCCAGTTGTATTTCTGATAGTTCTCTGTCAGTGTACTGGTCAAGTCTTTTCTGAATAATCTCTAGCAGGACTTTGCTAGTGTGTAATATTAGTGATGTTATATTGTTCAATAATTTTCATGCTCTGTCGGGTCACCTTTTTTTGGAATGAGAATAAATATGGATCTCCTCTAGTCAGTTGGCCAGGTAGTTAGCAGAATCTCTGTGGCAAGGAACTTCTTTCAGTACGGCCTCAAGCATAAATCTTTCTCTGAAGTTGGTGCATGGGATTTGGCCTTACATCTTCTTAAACAAGAGATAAATGACAGCATGAGAGACCAGTAGCACTGTGTGGTGCAAGGCATCATGGATGTAACTTGTGATCATATTTAGACATGGCTGGGGAAGGGAGGGTTTGACCAGGTAGCTGGGTGTAAAAGGAATGTGGATGTAGCATGAAAAGGGAAGAGTTAAGTCACACGTGCTTGGGGGCATGTGTGTGTGCGTGTGTGTGTGTGACAGTGACTGTAATGGTTCTTTCTCTAAGGGAAGTGCTTTTCATCTGCTAGGTAAAAATACTTGTCGGTCAGATATTGTCCTAACACTAAGCATCCAAATTAAGACAGACTAAGAAGAAGCATTGGCCTTCCACTTCTGAAATATAACGGGTCTTTGAAAACCCTATGTATAGCAAAGCACACATAGAGTAGACTAACGGATATGGCAACAAAAGCTGAGCCCTAAAATTTGGAAACACAAAGGAGAAATAGTTTGTTTTAGGCTTGAGCTTTTCTTCCTTTTTCCATTTCTTATTGTTTTTCTTTGAATAATGTTAACTATGTCATGTGTTTTCTCATTATTTTCTTTTTCATTTGCTCTTTTATCTCTGCCTTTCCTTCATTCTCTCTTGTTTTTTTGTTTGTTTTGTTGAGGCTTTTGTTGGGGTTTTGTTGTTTTGTTTTGTTTTTTTCTTGTTGACATTCAACAGCAAACATTCATTGTGTCCCTGCTGTCCAGCCACAACCTCATCTCCATCCACTGAGCATGGTTTACCACTCACTCCTGGACCATTTGAAAAAAATAGTTGGAAAAAACCATTTTCAACAAGTGATTGACTAAGTTCTAAAATCTATAGGAAACTTTAGCATCTTAGCCATAAAATAATAAACAATCCACTTACAAAAGGGACAGAAAGCATAAATACAATTCAATGAAGAAAATAGTCAAGCACCAACAAATACATGAAGAAATGCTAGAGATCATTAGCCATTGGTGTGGTTAGATGTCATCAAGCCAGCTATCACTGATAGTGACCAGATGGACAACTCATTCTGTGCCATTTTTAGTCATTGTTTGTCCTGGAGCCTATTATGACTGCTGTGGTCAAGCTATATTGTTGAAAGTATTCTTTTTTACTGACTTTCTATTTTAGCAAACATGATGTTTTTCTCCAGTTACTCTCAACTAAAAAAAATTCATTGCTGACCATCCAGCATATTTTAAGTAGGTTGTAAATTGTGTATGGGAGGAAACAGTTTATCTTAACTTCCATAAAGCTGCTGGTGATTTTGAACCACCTGAGAGGGGTGATCTTTGGGTTAGCAGCACAACTCCTTATGATCAATGTCACAGAGTCCCTCCAGGGAATGTTTTCATTGAATACTGTTGAGTCAGAACTGACCCATAGCCCATCTTTCAGTGGGTTTTCAGAGACAGTAAATGGCATGGGAGGAGATTTCTCATCTTTTCCCCATGAAGGAGCTGGTAGCTTTGAACTGTGTATCTTTAGGTTACCAGCACAACTCTTTATCACTAAAAGCCACCAGAGCTCCTCACCAGAGCTCCAGTCACCAGCCCTAATAACCTCCCAATAACATGCCCAGAGTATATGAGATTGAGTCTCACCATCATGACTTCCTATTTTCATCAAATTAATTCAATTGTTTACTTAATTTTTGTTTTCTAATTTAGCCATCCTCATTTTTAAGGAGAATTTTGGCTGTACTTCTTCTAAAGTAGATCAATTTGTTCTTTAACAGTCTATGCTGTTGTTGATTGCCTTCAAGTTGAGCATGACTCATAATGACTCTATGAACAAAATGCCTGAAGCCCCTATATAACTATCAACATTTAACAAAGTTCATAAAGTTTTCAGGATGCATGTTGTTTAGGAAGTGGATGCCACTCCTGCTTCCAAACCTGTCATTGTATGTTATTGTTATGTGCCATTGAGTCACCCGCGATGCATAGCATACTATGTACAGCAGCTCTGAACCCTTTCCTGTCCTGAGCCAGTCTCACTAATTCTGACACACCAACCGTCTTTGCCCCCCCAGTCACTATATCAGTCCATCTCATCTGGGGCCTTCCTCTCCTGTGCTGTCCGTCCACCCTTCTGAACACGATGTCCTCCTCCAAGGACCGATCTCTCCTGAGCCCGTGCCCAGAGTAAGTGAGGCCGAGTTGAAAAATCTTTGCCTCCAAGGAGAGAGTTGGTTTCACCCTCTCTAACTAGACCTATTTGAGACCTATTTATTGGAGTCTTCCTCCAATCCTGATGCCACACGCCTCCTCATAAAGCCCTGCCTCCCAAACGATCTGTTCTGCATACAGATTGAAAAGGTATGGGGACAGGATGCATCCCTGGTGTACTCTTTTCTTGATTTTGAACCATGCAGTCTGTTTATCAGTCTATAACATATTCAATATTCTTTGCCATCATCTCAATTAAAAAACATTTGAAAGTTGTCAATTAAAACAACAAAGAGATGTCATCTCACCCAACACCAATTGCTAGTTTCAGTAAAACAAAAACAATAAATGCTAACAAATATGAAGGAATGCTCAAGATGATCATTCATTAACAATCAAACCATTGTTTTCTCATAAAAAACAATCAAACCACTGTTTCCTCATAAAACTGAACATAGAAATTTCATATGACCCAGATATTCCACTGCTTGGACAATACTCTGAGAAAGGCACAAATGGAGATTTGTACACAAATGTTCATAGCAGCGTTATTAATCATCGGAAGAACATGGAAACAGCCGAAATGTCCAATCACCATTAAATGGATTGAGAAAGTGTGGTACATTCACATAATGGAAAACTACACAGCACATGAGAGTAATGAGTTTGAAAAATCATTATCTAACTTGGGAAGGACTAGAGAGCATTATGCTAAGTGAACTAAGCCGGTTCCCTAAGAACAGATATTGTATAAGACCATTATTGTAGAATGTGTAGGAGGATACAAGGGTTCAGGGGGAAGGAACAGTGGGGTGAGGATGGCAGGGGGCTAATCCTTGGGTTGTAGAATTTGTATAATTTGATGGGTAGAAGGAATGGTGAGTAAAGGAAATGGGAAAGATCTGGTGTGAAAAACAATGTGTATTAACTTTATGAGTAAACTAGTACATAACAAACATTTTATTTAAAAAAAAACTATGTAAAAAATCCAGACACGAAATCATTTATGAATCATGGTGACATTCTATCTGGTTTCTGAGACTGTAAATCTTTACAGGAGGAGACTCCCCATATTTCTCCCATGGAGCAGCTGATGAACTTAAGTCCCTAACGTTTATGCTAGCAATGTAACACGTGTCACAACATGCCATTTGTTGTTATGTGTCATTGTGTTGCCTGTAACTCATAGAGACCCTATGTACAATTCTGAATCCTGCTCTATTGGGAGCCAAACTTAGAACTCTTTTCAAATCATTGTTGTGGTGGTTGTTATGCACCACTGAGTTGGAGCCAACTCAACTGACATGTCAGAAGTTTTTAGAGGCTGTAAATCAAATGAAGGAAATTGCCTATATTTTTCCTGCAAAGTGCTTGGTGAATTTGAACCACCAGAAAGATGCAAATCAAAACAATGACATATCATCTGACCCTACCAATAAGTCAGAAAACCACAAATGCTGGCAAGGGTGTGAGTGAAGAAATTTGAACTCTCCCACACTGTTGGTGGGTCTGTAAAATGGAGCACTGTAGGAAAGAGTATGATGCTTCCTTAATGTTGGAGAGGAAGTGGTTACATAGGAACTCTTTAACATTGTTCGTGGGATTGTACAATGGTCCAACCTCTCTGGAAGATAGTTTGACACTTCCTTAAAAAGCTGAACATAGAAATTCCATATGACCCAGCTATTCCATTGATTGGAATATACCCCAAGAAAATGAGAACTGGGGCTCTAACAGGAACTTGCACACCTATGATCAGGTGTCCAACTACAAATGAACGGATTGAAGAATTGTGGTACATTCATACAATGAAATACTCTGCAGCATGCAGGAGTAATAATTTTGTAAATTGCTACCCACCTTGGGAGGGACTGGACAGCGTTATGCTGAGTGAACTAATTCAGTCCCACAGGATAAATACTATATAAAACCATCATTGTAGAATGAGTATGAGGATCTAAAGTGGGTGGAAGGGTGGAAATAGAGGGGTGAGGATGGGTGATGGGGGTGGATAGAGTATTAATCATAGGGCTGCACAGTTCGAGGGGGGGTGGGTAAAGGAAACGGGAAGGATCTTTTGTGAAAACAATGTATTCAAACTTTGTAAGTAAATTGTAATAAAATAAAATTTTACACACACACACACACACACACACACACACACGATTGAATCTGACCCAGCAAACCTACTACATATACACCCTAAAGAAATGAGAGCACGGTCAGGCATGCAAACCCATGTGTATTGTAGTATTATTTACAATATCAAAGAAATGAAAATAACTTAAGTATCTATCAATAGATAAGTAGATAAAAATCATATGGAACATGCACATAATGGAATATTATACAAAACTAAAATACATGACTAGATGGCACAATAATAACAACCACAAATGAGACACAATGAGAAATCCTCAAAACAGTTGGTATGTAAGAACCTGGAGAACATTATGCTGAATGAAAGAAATCAATCAAAAAGGATAAATATATGAGTACACTGCTATCAAATGTGGAGAAAAAGCTTACACAAAGATGCAAAACATCGTTTGATGGTTAGCAAGGTTGAAAGGTAATCATTAACTTAAAAGAAACATTAAATTGGGTGACAAGAAAGATAACCTACAGTAAAAGGGGTGATCAATACAATATCCCTAAGAAAAAGAAAGCAGATACATAAGAGTTACAGACAAAAAAGGTAAATACTTTTACCCAGCTTAGTAATAACAGATACTAATCTAGAACTGGACACATACACAAGGAAGAGATACACATATAAGCAGATAAATGAGACTTCATGTATGATCATATAGGCTTGACCAATATTTCCACTCACTTATTTTTTATGTATTGTAAGTAGATTCATGCATACAGCAAACAGGGAGAAGTCTAAAAACCTCTCAACCACATCTACTTACGCATGGCCATTTACTGGGCCAAGGCTAGTTCTCCCTCTTTGTTTTTTGGGGTTTTTTAAATTTTTTTTTTTTATGGTGAGAAAAATTTATTATATTGAGAATTAGCCCGCTGGACTCAGTTTAGATGATCCCAATTTTGTTGGCAACATCCAAAGCATCATAATCAGGAGCAAGTCGAACATAGGCCTTCTCTCCATCAGGCCTATTCAAAGTGTTGACCTTAGCCACATCAATGTCATAGAGCTTCTTTACAGCTTGTTTAATTTGGTGCTTATTGGCCTTGACATCCACAATGAACACAAGTGTGTTGTTATCTTCTGTCTTCTTCATAGCTGACTCAGTGGTCAGGGGAAATTTGATGATGGCATAGTGGTCAAGCTTGTTTCTCCTCGGAGCGCTCTTCCGGGGGTATTTGGGCTGCCGTCGGAGTCTTGGCATTTTAGGCCGCCGGAACGTGGGTGACGTGCAGATCTTGTTTTTTTTGGGTTTGTTTTGGCTGTGGACGCCCTTCAGGACTGCCTTCTTGGCCTTCTTGCCTTTGCTTTGGCTTCAGTTTTGGTAGAGGCAGGGGCTTCCTTCTTCGCTGTCGGTGCCATCTTCGTAGAAAGGCCCTCTTTGTTTTCTGATGTAGGACAAAAATCTACCTGCTTAGAGGAAACCCAGCCCCAGGCAAAGTCCTAACCAATTAAACAAATGCTGATAAATAAGAGCCCATTATTTACTTTAAAGGAGTTGTCTTAGATAGAAATTCTTTAGCTCTTCTGGAAAAGCATGGTTACAAATTATTCCTGCCTAAATCAACTGTTTTCCGATGCTAGGAGTGAAAGAGACGGTGAAAGGGAAGAAGTGTTTTTCTTTCTCACTGCAAACAATCTCTGCCTTAAATGAATCTCTTTGACAGCCTGAAACAAAGCCACTTAGCAATACCAGGAAAAACTAAGTCTGCTAATGCAATGTTATGATTGAACATGTAAATGTATCAAAGGTCAAGTTTCAGAGAGTTCCCATAGCAATTGCAACCTAGCCGTTTTACACTTCAGCATTAACAAACCTCGGAGTATCCACAATTGTGAAATGGATTTCTGAAGTTCTAGGCTTTTCTCACCTTTGAATGTTTTGACTATTCTGCTATATGTCATTATTGCAATTAGAATTTTAACAACATAGTATTTAGGCTCTATAACTGAAGACTCTTCAAATGAACCTCACACTTTCAGTCCATGATCATAGCCATTAGTAACTTTGGAAATCTTTTATTTTAGACAAGAGCAACAAGAGAAAAAACAGGTCTATCCTGGAGAAGATAAAACCAAGAAGCTCCTTGGATGCAAGAATTGTGAAACTCTATCTCATATACTTTGGGCACATGGCCAGGAGGGACCAGTCCTTGGAGAGGGACGTCATGCTCAGAAGGGCACAGGGGCAGCGCAGCAGAGGAAGACCCTGGATGAGATGGATTAATATAGTGACTGAGATCATGGGAGTAGGTGTGCCAGAGATAGCAAGACTGGTTCAGGACAGGGTTCATGGCACATAACAGCATAAATGCATTCTTAGACTGCTATGGGAGAATCCTCCTTATTTAATGGGAAACCTGCTTTCTACAAGTTATGTCAGAAAACATACATGGAAGTGCTTCTCTTAGCTAAAGAATGGAATGTGGTAAATGTATAGAAAAACTAAGGACTGAAAGACAGAAAGTGCTAGTCAAGAGCTGTGGGTGATGGTTTATAGTTGTTGTGCTTGCTGTTATGTGTCGTCTAGTCGCTTGCGATTCATAGCAACTTTATGTACAACAGCCCTAAACTCTGCTCTGTTCTGTGCCAGTCGCGCTGTCTCTGACACACCCATCCCGATTACCCCAGTCACTGAATCAGTTCACCTCATAGAGGGCCTTCCCCTTCTGTGCTGTCCCTCCACCCTCCCAAGCAAGATGTCCCTGTCCAAGGACCTGTGCCTCCTTATAACATGTCCAAATTATGTTAGACAAGAACTCAGAATCCCTGCCTCCAAGAAGCAGGCCGGTTTAACCCTCTCCAGGGTGAATCTGTTTGTTTTCCTAGCAGTCCATGGTACCCTCAATATTCTTCTCCAGCCACACAGTTCAAAGGCATCAATTCTCCTTCTGTCCTCCCTAGTCATTGTCCAACTCTCTGACGCCTCAAGGTCACTTCAATAAGAAGAGCTCATGGCACAGCAGTTAGATGCTTGGCTAGCACACCAACACACCTAGGAGCGTCACACCAGAAAGACCTGGTGGTTCGATGTCATCAATTTCATTCTGACTCATAGTGACCCCATTAGACATAGTAGAACTGCCTCACATGGATTTTCAGCCTGTAATCTTTACAGAAGTGAATGCCATGTTGTCCTCCTGTGGAATGGTCGAGGGGTTCCAACCACTGAACCATTAACCTTCTAGTTAGCAGCCACTGCACCACTAGAGATCCTCTCTGTAACGAAAACCTGAGAGGCACTTCTGCTCTGTTATGTGAGTCATTGTAAATAGAAATCAGCTGGATAGCACCTTACAGAGTCAAGTGTCACTTAGATCAGAATCAGTGATTCCTGAGCATGTTTTCTACTTCAAACCTCAGTATAACTCGCCAGGATTCCAGAATCTCTGTGGGATATCTAGATCTTGTCTACATAATCAGAGTGAAGAAAGCTATTAGGGAATATCTAAAGTAGGGGTCATCAAACTAGTTCCCAAGGGTCAAATTTGCCAGCCACCTGTTTTTTGATGAAAGAGTGTTATCAGAACATGGCCCTGCCCATTCATTTGTATATTATGTATGCTTACGTTAATTGCCTCTGCCAACAGCAGGCAGAATTGCCTATTGTAACAGAGACTATAGATAGGGCAGCAAAGACTAAATATTTATAATCTCTACTTCAGCCAGAAAGCTTAAGCAAAAGAAAGCATATCAATTACTTAGATTGTACAACTTTCTATTTTAGTTTAAGAGAAATAATACAAGACAAGAAACGTACATGCATTAGAGAGTCCATCTGTTTTATTCCTCTTCTAGGCCATAAAGACATAAAACCCCAGCTAACGTGTGGATAAGTCATTCCTTGATTGTATTTTGATGAAAAGATAATATGATTGCTTTTGTTCCTATAATCTGATCTACTGATACACAGGCTTGGTGCATTCTAAAATATCTGTGTTGTTAGGTTTAAAGATTTACTGTTCAAATCTCCTATATTTGAAACCCAAAAGTATTTTTTACTCCACAATAGTCTTTTTTGAAAGTCAAGTATATATCATAGATTTATGAAAAACTGTTATGTAACAGCCCGAGCAAAATATTTACCATTTAATAACTGAGCCATAAACAGAATAGCAAGCAATAAATGTTGAAGAGGAAGTAGAGAGATATACACACTGTTGGTGGGATTGTAAATGGTACAGCCATTCTGGAAGGCAGTCTGGTGTTTCATCGAAAAAATGAATATAGAAATTCCATGTGTTGTTGTTAAGTGTCATCTAGTTACATACGACTCATAGTGAGCCTACGTACAACAGCTCTGAACTCTGTTCTATCCTGAGCCAGTCTCATTGCCTCCAACACATCTACCTCATTATCCCAATTAGTGTGTAAATCCATCTCATCCTTGGTCTTCCTCTTCTGCACCATCCTGCCATCATTTCAAGCATGATATCCTTCTCCAAGAACTGATCTCTTCTGGCCACATGCCCAAAGTATGTGAAATAGAGCTTCAAAATCCATAAAGATTACCATATGACCCAGCTGTTAGGAATATACTCCAAGGAAAATAGAACTGAGAGACAAATGGAGATTTGTACACTGATGTTCATAGCAGTGTTATTTACAATAGCAAGAACATTAGGAGAAACAGTCCATATGTCCATCAACAAACAATTGATTGAGAAAGATTGAGAAAGTACGGTAAATTCTCATAATGAAATAACAGCATGCAAGAGCAATGCTTTTGAAAAATATAACATGGAAGAGACTAGAGAGTATTATGCTGAGTGAATTACTTGGGCTTATAAAGACAAATGTTGCTTAAGACTATTATTATAAAAACAGAAGGGAAACTAATAAGAAGTGTATGGATATCCAAAGAGAGAAGAGGAGTGGAGAGGGGGCTGTGGGTGGTGAGGAGGAAGGGAATCATGAGATCTCAGTGTTTGGTAAGTGGCAGTGGGGACCTGAAAAGATGGGGTAATAGTGGGTATAGACCAATGGTGAATCATATAGAAATGATAGTAAGAGACACAATGTGTATGAAGAAAAAACACACAAAAATTGATGAAACTTTTAAAAAATAATGAAGCCATAGAGAAATGAGGAAGAATGGACAAAATGGTTACATTTCACACAGCCTGAAAGAATTCCAGAGGAAACTTTAGCAACAATTTTGTATTGAAGAAAATGGCTAAAGAAAAAACAAAACAACCCTCAGAATTAGCAGAAGGAAATGTGAGAACATTTATGAATGTTTCAGCAAGGAAAATATGGTAAAAATAGTAAGAACAGAACCATAAGAAAAATTAAACTATATATAATTCTGAAAGAGAAACTGAAAGCTTGTGTTCAGGTACTTTCCTGTATGAGTAATAAAAGCTATTATTGCAAGTGGCAGTATTATTGTAATTTTTCAAGAAAAAAATTTTTTGGCTGAAATTATAAAATGGTTAATTCAGCATCATGTAGAAAAAATACTTAAGTGACTCATTAAAAAATCAATTTACAACTATAGAGATCAGAAAGATACAAAAGAATAACATCCTTTGGCTTTCTGAAAATAGATTTAGTTATAAAAATCTCATTTATTTCTGTAATACAGTGACAGGTGTAATAGATTCATTAAGGGATTTCTATCATCCATTTGCTTGTGGCATGATCAAAAAGAAAACCAAACAAAGTCTAGAAAAACATGAACTTTCTTAGAAATTCTTTGTCCAAAGTAGAAGCCATAGGAGGGTCTTTGGTACTTAAAATGTCTGAATTAAGAAGTGAGATAAAATATATTGATATGATTTTGAAGCCTTGTTAGGTGCTTTCAATGGGTGCTCTAACTCATAGTGAGTCAGATGCAGTACCTATGTGCACAATAGAATGAAACCCTGCTCAGACCTGTGCCATGTCACAATCTCTTCTGTGCCTTAACCAACTATTGATACCATTGTGCCAATTCATTGCATTGAGGATCTTCCTTTCTTTTGCTGACCCACTACTTTTTCAAGCATAATGCCCATTTCTAGAAATTGGCCCCTCATTCACAATGCATACACGCACAAAGTATGGGAGACAAGTCCCACAATCCTTACTTCTAAGGAACACTCAGACTACAATTCCTCCAAGATAGATTTGTTTGTTTTCTTGACTGTCCATTCAATATTTAATATTCTTTGCCAGCACACAATGCAAAACCATCAATTCTATTTTGATCTTCTATGTTTATTGCTTAACTTTCACATGCATATTATATAACAGAAAACACCACTGCTTGAGCCATGTGTACCTTAGTTTTTAAAGTTATATCCTTGCTCTTTAGCACTTTTGACTCTACCAGCATTTCTATGGGAGAAAGGTGGGTAATTTCAACCTGTGCTATTTACAGTCTCAGAAAATGCCATTGGAGGGTTGGCTGTGAGTCAATTTTGATAGGATTAACACAGAGTTAGAGTTTGAATTTCTGCATTTTAAGTAGCTCCTTGATAGAAGATTTGCCAAGGCCATATGTTTTATTTTTTTTATTCCTATTTCCCAGTTCAAATTGAAACTGAGGAAAATGAAAACAAGTCCACAAGATCTAAAACATGAATATAAACTACTTGAATTTACAGGTAAGATCAAAATAGATTTGATGCACTGAATACTACTAACAAAAGACCAGATAGATATGTTGTAGGATGATATCAAGGACATCATACATGAAGAAAACAAAAGGTCACTACAAAGTCAATAAAGAAAGAAAAATCAAAATACATGTCAAAAGACATTCTAAAATTTGCTCTAGAATCTAAAGAACTAATGTGAAATAGGAACAAGTCTCTCTATGAGAAGTAAAGGGTTATAATGAAATGTTCAGAAAATTGGAGTTAGAAATTCAGAAGGGAAATAAATGTCTCATATTTTCTCAAGTTTAAAGAACTGAAGAAAGACCTGAACTCACCAGCTGAAGATTTAGTACATCCAGATGAAAATATTTGTAATTTTATGTTTATTACAGGGTGAAGAGATAATGATTGTCTATATGTGGTTAAATAGAACACAGTGTTAAAAAATTTGTTTTGCTAGGTTTTAACTTTGTAAATTGTAAATGTGGCTTGCACTTTGGGCAGTGTTTTCATTCTGTTGCACGTATATAAGGTCACTATGAGTTGGCACTGACTCACTGGCACCTAACCACAACCACAAAGGTTTAAATAATGTGTTGCTTTATTTGCAGTACACATTGTGTCTATAAGCAGTATGTCTGGGAATATAGGTAGTTGCTAAGTTTGGTGCATTATGGGGAAATCATGACATAGTAGGTAAAGAGTTGTACTGCCAAACTAAAGACAGGCAATTGGAATCCACCAGCTGCTCTGCAGAAGAAAGATGGGCAATCACCTCTTGTGTAACTTCTTGTTGCTGTTTTTGTTAAATACTACTGATTCGTAGATGACTCATAGCGAGCAACCCTAAGAACAAAAGACCTGAACACTTGTATAATTTTCATTGTTTCTCCAGGTTCGTAGAGTTTCTATAGGCAAGCTATTTCGGAAGTGGATGTCACTTCTGCTTCAAAGCTTGTTTTAATCGAGAAGCTTCACCAAACCCTATCCACCATGGGTTACCATGACTGCATTTGACACATCAGTGTCACAGTGTTTAGTATCTTACAGCCTCTGAAAACCTGCTGGACAGTTCAGCTATGAGCCAATTCTGATTCAACAGAAATAAGATTTTTTTTTTACACCAAGGGCATATTAGGTGCTTGAAAATGCATATTATCGGTTGAGTGAGACACATATTAGAGCTCAAAGTGACATTATTATTCTTTCACAGTGTAAAGATGTCCTAGGCAGCTGATGTCCATTGTTGCTTGATTTCTTGACTGCAGCTTCCATGGCCATTGGTTGTAAGCATGATAAAAAAATAACTGATTATTATGTCAAGTGAGACAAACATACAATTCTAAATTCTGTAGAAAAATTTATCTTCTCACTACTGCCTCTAAAATAAAAAGAGAAGCTGTATCACAAGGGGTCTTCTTTCTGAACAAAGAAAGATTAATAAATGTAAAACTAAACATTCAATCAGGAAATGAAAAGATTTCTAGTCTTTTGTGTTTAGTGGCACAGTCAGAGGACCAGGGTAGTTTACCAGATAAATGTTAAATAGCTCGAAAAATACATGCAATTTTATGAGTCAGGGAAATTTTCTTAGAGTAAGAATTCTTACTCTCTAAATCCTCCTTGAGGTCTGGAAATAGTATCAGAAGGCAAACTACACTGTCCACAACACATACACTGTATGCCAGGAAGGAGTCATCTATAAAAAGTTGCTACATCTCTCCAATTAGTTCATGTATGTAGCAGGACCACAGAGAATGGATACATTTAGAAGAGAGAATGCCAAGGATGTGGGGTAGAAAGCATCATCAAGAGAGGCAACTTGAAATATAGGATCCTGAATGACATGAGGGCTCTAAGGACGCACATTGACAGAAGCAATGAAAGACATCAGAGTCCTGTGTTTTCCTGATCTATTATTTCAAATCTAGTGATGCTGGGCTCTAGCAGAGAAGTCTTTTAGGTGTGTTCACTTTGTCACTGTTGCTCTGTAACACCTTTAGAGTATTTCTTGCATTCAGGAGAGATCCCCACCAGCCTCAATCATGAAAATCTGTTTATAGCTGCATATTTCTCTTTCTCGATCTCATTGCTGTCACCTGAGAACCAGCACATAACTGATTCTCTCTCTTGTGGGTTTTCAGAGACTGTAAATGGAATGGGAGGAGATTGCTCATTTTTCTCCTGCAGAACCTTTGGTGGTTTTGATCTCAAACTGACTATTACCCAGATTATTTTTTTTCAGATTTTATCAAGTTCTTATATTTAACATGTTTAATTGATACTTTATTCTAAAATATAACAAATGTATTTAACAGGCATCACAAATAGTTAAAAGAAAGTCACAGCATATTCCTTTCCTTTGGACATCTGACAAGCAAAACCCACGAACAACTCTTTGAAGAGCAGAATTTACAAATTAAAAATAAAAATAATTTAAAATTTACCTAAAATGCTATGAAAATGAAGGACTGACATAACTATTCAGAAGATGTTGTTCTTGATTGCCTTCAAGTGGAGAACTACTCATAGTGACCCTATGAACAAAAGGTTTGAAGCCCCTCTACAACTATCAACATTTATCAAAGTTGATAGAGTTTCCAGAGGCATGTTATTTAGGAAGTAGATGCCACTCCTGCATCCAAACCTGTGATAATATGTTATTGTTGTTACGTGCCACTGAGTTGCCTGTGATATGTAGTAACCCTACGTACAGCAGCTCTGAACCCTTCCCTGTCCTGAGCCAGTCATACTAATTAAGACACACCAAACCCCCCCATTGCCCCAGTTATTTGTATCAATCCATCTATCCAGGATCTTGCTCTTCTGTACTGTCCGTCCACCCTTCAGAGCATGATGTCCTTCTCTAAGGACCCATCTCTCCTGGCCATGTGCCCAAAGTAAGTGAGGCAGAGCTTCAAACTCCTAGCATCCAAAGAGAGACTTGGTTTCACTCTCTCCAAGACAGACCAAATTGTTTCCTCGGCAGTCAATGGTATGTTTAAGACCCTTCTCCAGCACCACTATTTTAAGGCATCTATTCTTCTTCTGTTATCTTTAGTCATTGTCCAACTCTCTGAAGCATAACAAGTAATTGAGAAGACCATGGCATGGATTAGGCACACCTTTGTATTAGATTGACATTTTTGCTCTTCAGCAGAACACATCTAAAATTTTTAGCTAGACTGTCATTCGCTTAGGAAGAAGGATTGGCCATCTACTCCGAAATAACAGGCATTCGAAAATCCCATGTACAATAGAACACAATTAGAATTGAGGCTGAGATCTCAGGTAGTGAGGTTGGCACAGGATAGAGCAGGGTTTAGGGTTCTTGTAACAGAGGATTGCTATGAGTTGCAAGCAACTCAACAGCACATAACAACAAAAACCACCATTCACTAGAGAGTGCTGGTGACCTAGTGGCAAGAAGCTGCGCTCCAATCTGGAAAGTATGTGGTTCGAATCCAACAGCTACTCCACAGGAGAAGAAAGGGCAATATCTTACCTTGCAATTAACTGTCTCTGAAAACCCATTGAAGGGTCAGCTATGGGTTGGTTCTGACTCTACAGTACACAACAACAATAACAACTAACACCACTCACTAAGTTCTTCAAGAAAGGAATTAATGATATCAAATGGTGAAATTTGAGTTGTTTCAATCAAAACAGCAATGCTGTTTCTCCTGTCCTCAGACTCTTAGTTAAGACCCAAACAATTTAATTCTACCACCCAAATTTAATCCACTAATACCAATCTTGTGGAATATCTTTTGACACTTAAAAACTTATTAACAGAAGTTAATTCCATCTCTTTATATGAGCCTTGGGCCAACTTTCAGAAGATGAGTAGGGGAGGGGGAACACAGAAATAAAAATAATAGATGAACAATTTACTTGTTTCTTTCTAAGCATTAACACCAATAACATGAGTGGAATTTCTCTGTGTGTGTGTGTGTGTGTAGAAGATGTCATTTAGGAATTACCAAAAAGGACTCTTATTAAGAAGATCTGTTGTTGGTCAGGAACCACCCAAAGAGTTTGCTGTTTTGTAGGCAGCTGAAAATGGAAGGTAGTACCTCTTGGCGAGGAAAAGACAGGACATAGTTCCACAAGGAATTTACATAGCTAATAGTAATAGTAGCTAATTTTCTGTTAAATCTAGGGAGTTGGTAACATATACACATATGTATCACATTTCAGAAGACGTATTATACAAGAAATGCAAATAGATTCAACTTCTGATTCAAATAAATGTTCCAATATTTGGAACTACTCACCAAAAATCCATAAAATATTTGCACCAGAGAGGCCAAGATTAACTCTCCCAAGCATTCTTGACTGGTTTTTATGATGTGGAGGAGCATTAACAGTGTATGAAACCTGTTATTTCTACCATTTGGAAGACTGTAGGCATGACACTGGCAGATTAGCGCATAGTGGGGAGGGCTGGCAGTACTCTAGTAAACACAAAACACATTCTCATTTGTGACATGTAGCTTATTTGGTGTTTGAATAAAGTGCTGAGACGTTTTCCCATCAGGAAACTTAGGATCTGGAGTCAAGGTAGGGACAAAACACATGCATGATGATGGCAGAATCTGTGGGTAAGCATGTGTCCCACTTTTGGTCTTTGAAATATCCAACTCTGTCCCACCAAAATGAGCTCATCCAGCTCCCCCTGAGAGAGTTCTTTGATCCTTTCAAGCAAGTATACCTGGTTGAGTATGAGATATATAATACTGTACGAGTATATTCAACCTTAGAATAAGGGGGCTTTGACCAGAGCAGCTTTCTTCAAGCTAGTAATACTAGCTTCTCCAGTTTGCAGCTCAGGACAACCCATGCATCTCATCTGTATGCTAATAGATTCAAACTTTTGTACAAGCAGCATAGCCTCTTTGATCATATAGTCTCTCTTGCCCAGACTTCTTTGGTAGCTTGTTTAGAACTGAGATTTTTGTTAGCTTCATTTTTGTTAGTACGTAACACCTAAGACTTACAATTGAACTGATACTGAAATTTCTTCATAGTCTGTCCAAACCCTTGCCTCCAAAGAGAAACTTGCTTTCACCCTCTCCAAGATAGATCTATTTTTTTCTCCTGGTAGCTCATGGTATGCTCAATACTCTTCTTCAGCACCACAATTCAAAGGCATCAATTCTTCTTTCATTTTTGGTCATTGTACAGCTCTCTGATGCATAGCAAGTAATCACAAAGACCATGGCCTGGATTGGGCACACCTCAGTCTCTAGACTGGCATCATTGCTCTTTAGTATTTTGAGGAGGTCCCTGACAGCAAACTTCGCCAATGCAACTAATCTTTGATTTTCTGACTGCTGGTGCCAAAGTGCTGATTGCAGCTATAGTTCTCAAAATGTCAGAATCCACCAGCTACTCTGCAGAACAAAGATGGGTAATCTCCCCTCATGCTATATAATGCATCTGATATCTTGCTGGAGAGTTAGCCATGGATAGGTCCTAATTTGATGGTATATAACAACAACAGCAAAGCCAAAATAAAAACAACAAAACTTATTTGTGAAATGATATATGTTAATTCATTAAAAATGTAAACAGAGCCATAAATTATTGTAGAAAAGGTTACTTTTCAGTAAGTAGTATAGCATAGAGTGTATCCCTTTTCCATAGCTTACTCTGGCAGTTCAAATTCACCAGTGGCTCTAAAAGAGAAATACAGGCAATCTCCTCCCAGTGCTTTACAGCCCTGAAAACTCACTGGAAGGTAGGTATAAGTCATTTCTAACTTGCGAGCAATGAACAACGCAAAAGGAAAATTACGTTAATGAGGCAGTATTAGATGTGATCAGTCAGTTAGTTTTAAGAGGATAAAGTTGTCATTGATCAGGTCACAGTCCTAATATGAAGTCCCTGGGGTGTGAACTGCATCACTATTTGTCTTACAAGACAAAAGGAAAGAGAAGCAAGCTCAGAAGGGGGAACCTCAGTGCCCCCTTTACAGAAGAGCCAGGAGTGGAGTGAGTCCTTTAGGTCAAGAGTCCTTGCTTGATAAACATGCTGGAACTAAAGAAACTGTGATGCCTCCATCAAAGAAATAACCCACCAAATGGGATTCATAGCAGGTATGCAAGGATCATTCAATATAAGGAAAACAATTAATGTAATTCATCATATTAACAGAGAAAAGAACAAGAACCACATGATCCTATCAATTGGTGCAGAAAAGGCCTTTGACAAAATCCAATACCCTTTCCTGATTAAAACACTCAACAAAATAGGATTAGAGGGGAATTTCTTCAACATAGTAAAAAGTACTTACGCAAACCCGAGAGCCAACATTGTTCTCAATGGAGAGAGGTT
>NW_006399907.1:5157729-5160742 GCF_000299155.1 Elephantulus edwardii | reverse complement strand
AATGGAGAGAGGTTAAAGGCATTCCCTTTAAGAACAGGAACTAGGCAAGGATGCCCACTATCACCTCTCTTATTCAATATTGTTTTGGAAGTCTTAGCGATAGTAATAAGACAAAAGAAGGGAATAAAATGTATCCAAATTGACAAAGAGGAGGTAAAATATCTCTCTATGCCGATGATATGAAAGTATACTTAAAAAACCCTAAAGACTCAGCAAGAAAACTATTGGACACAGTGGACCAATTTAGCAAAGTGGCAGGATATAAGATCAACATACAAAAATCAGTTGGATTTCTCTACAGTGACAAAGACATTACAGAGCTGGAACTAAGAAAAACAGTACCCTTCACAATAGCTAATCACAAGATTAAATACTTGGGAATAAATTTAACCAGAAGCACAAAGGATTTGTTAAAAGAAAATTACTACAAGAAACAAAAAAAGACCTGGAAAAGTGGAAGAATATCCCTTGCTCATGGATAGGAAGACTCAATATTGTGAAAATGGCAATACTACCAAAGGCAATTTACACGTTTAATGCAATCCCAATACAAATACCAATCTCATTCTTTAACAAGATGGAAAAGGCAATCTCCAGTTTCATTTGGAATGGAAAGAAGCCACGAATAAGCAAAGCACTCCTTAAAAACAGAAGAAAGGTAGGAGGTATCTCACTCTCTGATTTCAAATCCTACTACACTGCTGTGGTGGTAAAGACAGCATGGTACTGGTACAATGAGAAACACATAGATCAATAGAATAGAATTGAGAACCTGTAGATCAGCCCATCTATCTATGGTCAACTGATATTTGACAAGGAGATGAAATCAATTAAGTAGGGAAACGACAGCCTTTGTAACAAATGGTGTTGGCAAAATTGGAAAAGTATCTGCAAAAGACTCAAGCAAGATCCAAACCTCAGCCCATAAACAAAGACCAACTCAAGGTGTATCATGGACCTAGGACTAAAATCAAGGACTATAAACTTCATTAAAGAAAAGGTACGAGCAACGCTAGAAGTCCTAATCTACAACATAAACAATCTTCCAAATATCATAAAAGACATGTAACCAGGAGAAGATAAAGTAGATGAATGGGATCTTCTAAGAATAAAATCCCTATGCACATCCAAAAACTTCTCCAAGAGGGTAAAAAAGGGAAGCCACTAACTGGGAAAAAGTATTTGGGAATGACATTTCAGATAAGGGACTTATATCCAGAATTCATAAAATACTTGAGCACCACCACAAGGTAAAGGTAAATAATCCAATAGAAAAATGGGCACAGGATATGAACAGACCCTTCACCAAAAAAGACATTCAGATGGCTAATAAGCACATGAAGAAATGTTCAAAATCCCTAGCTCTAAGAGAGATGCAAATTAAAACAACTATGAGATATCATCTCACCCCAGTCAAAATAGCAAAATATAACAGAACAGCAAGGAACAAATGCTGGCGAGATTGTGGAGAGACTGGAACCCTTATTCACTGTTGGTGGGAGTATAAAATAGTGCAACCGCTGTGGAAGGCGGTATGGTGCTTTCTCAAAAAGTTACAAATAGAGATACCATTTGACCCAGCAATTCCACTACTGAAAATATACCCAGAAGAGACCATAACTGACATCCAAGCAGATATTTGCAGACCCATGTTTATCGCAGCTTTGTTCACAATATCAAGGAGTTGGAAACAACCTAAGTGCCCATCAACAAATGAATGGATAGAGAAGCTGTGATATATTCACATAATGGAATACTATGCTGCATTGGAAAACAAGGAACTCATGCAATATTATTCAAAATGGGCGACTCTGGAAGACATTATATTGAGTGAAGTATCCCAGTCACAAAAGGACAAATTCTGCATGGTGCCACTGTTGTAAAACAGGACGGACCTTGGGGTTGGAGAGAGACTGAGAAAGATGGGTTCAATAATGTATACTGCATTGAAACAGATAAGGGAGAAAATTCTTTAAAAGGTATATTTGATTAGGTATTTTTGTCATGACAGGAGTCTAGAGTAAAGTCTACATGGTGGAGTGGACCTGGGGAAGGGTTTGTAAAACAATGAAAGAATTTGTCTTTTACTTTTCCAAGAGGGTAGTATACTAGGGGAGAGGGTTGGGAGGGAAGAAAAGTACAACAATGAATGAATGAAAATCCAAAGTCTCTGTAATTTTTTACTGAAATTAATAATAAATTTAAGTAAAAAAACAAAATAGTGATGCCAAGATACGCAGGGATATTCAAGAAATATCAAGTGTGCAGATGTTGAAACGATGCAAAGCCTTTAATGCAAATCTCATGGAAAGACAGCCTTCCCTTAGAACTGATGTTAGTGCCATGAACTTGGACATTTAACTTCCCAAAATGTGAAAATAAATCCATTTATTAAAGTTACCTACTCATCATGTAACTATTGTAACAGTGCTAGATAACGAAGAAACATACCATAGTGACTACAGTGTACTATAAATGGAAGGGAAGAGGCATAAGCGACAAGAAAGCAATCCTGGGGCAGAAGTTCAAGGCAAAGGACTTTTCTTCAGAACCGTCTCGTTCTTTGAATTCACAGACTCTTCAACTCAGGAGAACCTAGCCCAAGCAGAAGCAATAGGCAGCAGCTTGAGGTATTTGGAATCACAGAAGCCCAGAAAGCTTGAGATATAAGCCATCATAGCAAGAGCTAGATAGGGTGAGATAGATGTTGAATAGAATAGGTGGAAGAAGAAGGGAATTCTGGTGTATCCGGGAAAGAAGTGGGTCAAGACACATGTGTCAGGGGTAAGGACAAAACTGAATCTATTGGTTATTTCTGGTTTTGTTGTTATGTGCCATCGAGTCGTTTCCGACTCATAGCGACCCTATGCACAACAGCTCTAAACCCTGCTCTATCCTGCGCCAACCGCACAGCCACTGACACACCCATCCCGATTACCCCAGTCACCGAATCAATCCATCTCATAGAGGGTCTTCCCCTCCTGCGCTGTCCCTCCACCCTCCCAAGCATGAA
>NW_006399907.1:5142956-5151149 GCF_000299155.1 Elephantulus edwardii | reverse complement strand
AATGACCAAGGAGGATAGAAGGAGAATTGATGCCTTTGAGCTGTGGTGCTGGAGAAGAGTATTGAGAATACCATGGATTGCTAGGAAAACAAACAGATTTGTCCTGGAAAGGGTTAAAGCGGGTGGCTCCCTGGAGGCAGGGATTCCTAGGCTTCGTCTAATGTACTTTGGACATGTTGTAAGGAGGGACAGGGCCTTGGAGATGGACATCATGCTTGGGAGGGTGGAAGGACGGCACAGGAGAGGAAGACCCTCTATAAGATGGTTTGATTCAGTGACTGAGGTAATTGGGATGGGAATGTCAGAGACAGTGTGATTGGCACAGGACAGAGCAGAGTTTAGAGCTGTTGTACATAGGGTCGCTATGAATCGCAAGTGACTAGACAGCATATAACAACAACAAAAACATGGTTCTTACGTTCCATGTTCCAATCGTTGGTGTCTGCTTACAATAGTTTATCCTCTTTTGTGTTTCCATACTTAAGGATTCAGCGTCACTTGCCATATCTGTTGGTCTGGCTGTTGTTATGTGCCGTCGAGTCACCTGCGACTCATAGTGTCGAGTCACCTGCGACTCATTAGACGAAGCCTCAGAATCCCTGCCTCCAGGGAGCCACCCAGTCGAACCCTTTCCATGATGAATCTGTTTGTTTTCCTAGCAGTCCATGGTACCTTCAATACTCTTCTCCAGCACCACAGCTCAAAGGCATTAATTCACCTTCTATCCTCCTTAGTCATTGTCCAACACTGATGCATAACAAGTGATAGAAAAGACCATGTCCTGTATTAGACGCACCTTAGTCTCCAGAGAGACACAATTGCTCTTCAGCACTTTGGAGATGTCCTTAACAGCAGACTTTCCCATGGCAATGCACCTTTTAATTTCCTGGCTGCTGGTGCCAAGAGTGTTGACGGTGGAGTCAAGCAAACTAAAGCTGTGAACAATCTCAATCTCTTCACCATACATCCTAGTGCTGCCTGTCTTCTTGATATTGAGCCTCAATCTATATTGGAGGCTGCAGTCCTTGACCCTGTACAATAAGCGCTTCAGGTCCTCCTCAGTTTCAGCAAACAGGGTTGTGTCATTTGCATAAGAGATTGTTGATAGATCTTCCACCAATCCTGATGCCACAGTTCTCCTCATAGAGCTCAGCCTCCCAGATAATCTGTTCTGCATACAGGTTGAAAAGGTATGGAAATAGGACACAGGCCTGGTGTATACCTTTCCCAATTTTTAACCATGCAGTGTTTCCTTGCTCTGTTCTGACGACTGCCTCTTGGTCCAAGTATAGGTTTCTTATTAGCATGATCAAGTGATCTGGGATTCCCATTCTTCTCAGAATCAGCCACAGTTTGTTATGATCCACATATTGTTGTTGTTGTTTGGTGCCGTCGAGCCGTAGACGACTCATAGTTACCCTATGAAAGAACAGCCTGAGCACTGTTCGTATATAGAGTTTCCGGAGGCAAGCCATTTCGGAAGTGGATGCCGCTCCTGCTTCCAGGTTTGATTTAGTCGGGAAGCTCCTGCCAACACTGTCCACCTTGGGTACCCGTTACCACGATTGGCACATCACTCTCACAGTCTTCAGCATCACACCACCATGCTCCTTCTGGCAAGAACTTCCCAAGACCGTGGAAGGAGCCAGCCAGGAATAACCTGGTCGCTTCCTCTTCCTGCTGCCTTTGGGCTTAAGGCCGCCTCCTGGCTCAAACCCTAGGCCCAGGCTGACTAGCCTCGCTCCTGGGGACAGAGCAAACCTGCACGCAACAAACACATGCCAGGAAAAGCAGTTGACTCCAAAAGCTTGCCACAATTCCTGCGCTCACACCACCATGCTCCTTCTGGCAAGGAGATCTTCCCAAGACCCTCCACATGAGTGTAGGAAAATTGGATATTGTTAAGGAAGAAATGGAACACAAAAATATTGACATACTAGGTATTGGCGGGATGAGATGAACTGACATAGGGCATTTTGAGTTAGACGATGATATGATCTACTATGCTGGAGATGAAAAGGTGAGGAAAAATGGGGTGGCTTTCATAGTTAAAAAGTCATTTCTGATCCATCTTAAAATATAAGGTTGTGAGTGACAGGATACATCCATATACATACAAGTGAATACCACCAACATTCAAATATATGCACCAAAAACCAGAGCCAAAGAGGAGGAAATACAAGATTTCTACCAACTTTTGCAGTCAGAGATTGATCGAACATACAACAAAGATGCATAAGTAATAATGGGTAACTGGAATGCAAAAGTTGGGAACAGAGAAGAAGGATCAGTAGTTGGAAAAAATAGACTTGGTGACAGATATGAAAATGGAGATAGAATGAATTTTGCACAATCAACAAATTATTTATTGAAAATACATTTTATAAGAAACATAAACACAGGCTATACACGTGGATTTCACCTGATAATATGCATAGAAATCAGATATATTACATCTGTTGGAAGAATCGCTGGAGAAGCTCAATATCAGATGTAAAAACATTGTGAAACAGAATATCAATTACTCATATGCAAGTTCAAGCTGAAGCTAAGGAAAATTAAATCTACGGGAACCAAAAATTTAACCTTGAATTTCAAAACCATCTCAGGAACAAGTTTGAGCACTTGAACAAGTTTGAGCCTTGAAAACTAATGAGCAAAGACCAGATGAGCTATGGGAAGATACCAAGAATATTATCCAGAAAGAATGCCAAAAGTCATTACAAAGACAGAGGAGGAAGAAAAGACCAAGATGGATTTCAGAAGAAACTCTGAATATTGTACTAGTGTGACAAGAAGACAAAGCAAGGGGAAGAAATCAAGATATTAAGGAATTGAACAGAGAATTTCAAAGGGCAGCATGGGAAGATAAAGTATTAAAAAGAAATGTGCAAAGAGCTAGAGACAGAAAATCAAAGGGGCAGAACTCCCTTAGCATTTCTTAAGCTGAAAGAACTGAAGAACAAATTCAAGCCATGAGTTTCAATACTTAAGGATGCTTTGGGCAGAATACGAAATGATCCAGGAAGAATTAAAAGAAGATGAAAAGAGTATACAGAGTCATTGCACCAAAAGAAATTGGCAGACACAGAAGAATTTCATGAAACAATGTATGTGCAAGAGCCTGTGGTGATGAAGGAAGAAGTTCAAGCGGCTCTGATAAAAATGGCAAAAAACAAGGCTCCAGGAATTGATTGCATACCAATTAATACATTTCAAAAAACAAGATGCTGCCCTGGATGTGTTGACGAAGTTGTGCCAAGAAATCTGCAGGACAATCATCTGGCCAACTGACTAGAAGAGATCTATATTTGTTACCATTCCAAAGAAAGGTTACCTGACAGAGTGTGGAAATTATTGAACAATATCATTAATATCACAAGCAAGCAAGAGTCTGCTGATGTTTATCCAAAAACAACTGGAAAACATATCAACAGATAAGTGCCTGAAGTGCAGGCTAGAAGAGACTACGGTACTAGGGATATTTTAGCTAATGTTAGATGGATCTTGCCTGAAATCAAGGAGTACCAGAGGAATGTCTATCTGTGTTTCATTGACTATGCAAAGGCATTTGTGTGGATCGCAAAATACTATGGCTGACTCTGAGAAGAATGGGAATTCCAGAACCCTTGATTGTGCCTATATGGAGCCTATATTTGGAAAAGGAGGCAGTTGTCAGAACAGAGCAAGGAAATGCTGCATGGTTCAAAATTGGGAAGAGTTTATGCCAGGAATGTGTTCTATCTCCACACTTTTTCTTTCTATATATAGAGCAGATTATCTACCTAGAGCTGACCTCTGTGAGGAGAAATGTGGCATCAGGATTAGAGGAAGCCTCATCAACAATGTGCATTATGAAGATGACACAACCCTTCTTGCTGAAACTGAGGAGGACCTGAATCACTAGCATCTGAAGGTCAAGGACTGCAGCCTTCAATATGGATTGAAGCGCAATATCAATAAAGCAAAGATTCACACCACTGGGCCAATTTGTAGCATCATTATAGATGGTGAAGAGATTGAGATTGTTAACAGCTTCAGTTTGCTTGGCTCCACAATCAACAAACACTCTTGATACCAGTATCCAGGAAATTAAAAGATGAATCGTATTGGGAATGTCTGCTGTCTGAGACATCTCCAAAGTATTGAAGAGCAATGATGTCAATTTGGAGACAAAGGTGTGCCTTATTCAGGTAATATTCTTTGCTATTACTTGCCATGCATCAGAGATATTGACAATGACAAGGGATGACAGAAGGAAAATTGATGTGGTGCTGGAGAAGAGTACAGAATATACAATGCACTTCTAGGAGAACAAACAGTTTCGTCCAAGAGAGGGTGAGGCTAGGCTGCTTCTTGGAGGCAAGGATTCTGAAGCTTCTTCTGAAATATTTTGGACATGTTACCAGATGGGACCAGTCCTTGAAGAGGAACATCATTCTTGAGAAGGTAGAAGGACAGCTCAAGAGAGGAAGATACTCGATGAGACAGATTGATTCAGTGACTGGGGTAATGGGGATAAGTGTGTCAGAAGTAATAATGTTGGCTAAGGATAACAGCACAGTTTAGGGCTGTTGTACAGAGAGTCGCTATGAGTTGCAGGTGACTCAACAGTACATAACAACAACAACATACTTGTAAAAGAAATATTTTTATTAGGAAGGAAAAACAGAAACAATTTTGTTTTTCTAGCATGGAAAAGAATAAGTCATTTTATTTCACTTACTGGAATATCTCTCATTGCTCTAAATTTGGAACCAGTTCTTAGCTATCTCTCCAGAGTGTGTTGAAAAGCTGTCAGTCACAAGGGATGAGACTGCCCATCTTTCTCCCTCAGGTTTGAACTACCAGAGAGACACTGTTTTTAAGTTCATAGTGCAACCCGTTCATCCTACGATACTACAGCACCACACTCCTAAAGCATATGAGATAATTACATAATAATGAACAATCATATCCTGGCCAAGTTGACACATTTTCAGGGTCACAATTAAACACATGACAATGCTTGCGACACAAGCCATGGTAGTTTTCAATCACTTCATATGCATCTGAAATTTGGACAGCTAGTAAAGAAGACCAAAGGGAAATTAAGGCCTCTGCTCTGCCGAAAGAACAAATCTGTAGTAGAAGAAATTCAGTAAGGATGCTCCTGGGAGGAGAATATGGTGAGACTTCATCTCACGAATTTTGGGCATGCTATCAATAAGGACAGTTGTTGTTGATGTTATGTGTTGTTGCATCAGAATCATTCTTAGCTAAGCCTCCAGTGGGTTTTCAGAGACTTTAAATTACATAGAAAGAGACTGCCCATCTTTTTCCCTTGCAACACTTTGTAGATTCAAACCATCTGCTTTTCAATTAACAGTGAAATTCCTTACTACCAAGTCACTAGTGGTCCCTTATAAATGATAGATGTTGTTTGTACCATCGAGTCAGAATCAACCCGTAGTTGACCCTACAGCTGGTTTTCAGAGGCAGTAATTGCATGAGAGGAGATTGCACATCCTTCTCCTGCAGAGCAGCTGTGTGATTTGAACCACGTGCCTTTGGGATTGCAACACAGACTCTTCTCACTAGGTCACCAGTCCCTGGGGGGAAAAATGTACCAGGCTTGGTAAAATAGAAGGTCAGTGAAGAATAAGACTCTCTATAAGATAGATTGACTCAAAGGTAGCTGTATACAGGGTCTTTATGAGTTGGAATTTATTCCATCTCAGTTAACAACAAAAACAACAACAGAAATATATCTGAGTCTATTTGGTATCATTCATTCAGCTTTAAAATCTATGAATATGGGAATATGTCATTTCTGGTTTGTTTTCAACCAAGTTCCCATTCTTATCCATTTGCAAGCATTCACTACATTTCCTTCTGCAGGAGAAAAGTTTCGGCAGCCCTTCCTATATTAATGACAGGAAATTATATCCCAATTTAGTCTGACTAAATGCTGCTTGATGGCCAACAGTGTCAGTGTCCTAATTCTAAGTGACATTTTTCTATCCATGTTTTTTACAGAAGCTTTTGTACAATAGTACATTACAATAGCAGCATAAAGAGAAGCAGACAAGAGTTTCCTTAAAAATCTCTAATAAAAACCACAGATACAGATAACTCTGTTATTTGTTTTGTAGATTATTTGGAAATAACAGAGCCAGTATCCACTTGTATTGATACACCGGAGCCAATGCAGGCAGAACAGATTTGAAAACTACTTGCTGGTTATAGCTGGCCAGGTTCAGAGTCAGTGTGTTGATCTGAGGGCACACAACCAGTTTCTATAGACTCTATTTTGACGCATGGTGACCCTATGTGTGTTAGGGTAAAATGCAAGTCATAGAGGGTTTGATGGCTTTTTTTTTATTTTTAAGGTCTTTCTTCCAAAACACTTCAAGGTGGACACAAACCTCCAATCTTTCCGTTAGCAACAGAACCTCTTAAGCATTTTCACCACTGAGGGACATGAAAGTTTACAAGTATCATTTAAATAATTTTATTTTTTTCATTGTTGTATTATCCATAAAGTTCTTCAGGATCTTAACCTAGGTTACTTGAAGCTGACTACATACGTGGACTCTATACATAAACCTAGAAGCTATTGTCTGAACAGAGTTTTAAAACAGAAAAGGTGTGTCTTACATTCTATCTATCCAATCTATATGTTGAGCAAATAATTCAAGAAGCTGGGTCATATGAAGAAGAATGAGGCATCAGGATTGGAGGAAGATTCATCAACAACCTGTGTTAGGTAGAGGACACAACTTTACTTGCTGAATGTGAAGAAGAGTTGCTCATTAAGATCAAAGAAGATAGGCTTCAATATGGATTACATCCTAACATCAAGAAAACAAAAATCCTCCCCTCTGGACCAATAGGCAACACCATGAGAGATGGAAAAAAGTTTGAAGTCACCAAGGATTTATTTTTTCTTGGATCCCCAGTCAACATTCTTGGTACCAGCAGTAAAAAAATAAATAAATAAATAAATAAAAAGACACGTCACACTGGAAAAATCTGCTGTCAAGGACTTCTATAAAGTTCTACAGAGCAATGAAGTCAGTTTAAAAACCCTGGTGTATCTTATTCAAGCTATGGTATTCCCAGTTACTTTCTATGCACCTGAAATTTGGATAATGACTAACGATGACAGAAAAAGAACTGATACTTTTGAGCTGTGGTGTAGGAGAAGAGTATGAAAAATCCCACAGATTACTAAAAGAACAAACAAGTCTGTCTTGGAGGAAACAAAATCAGGATGATCTTTAGAGGCAAGAATGGTAAAACTCTTTCTCTCATATTTGGGCATGTTGTCAGAAGAGGCCAATTCTTGGAAAAAGATACTTGGAAGAAGACCCTCAATTGGGTAGATTGACACAGTGACTGCAACAATGAGGTCAAGCGTCTATCAGAGCCGACAAGGATGGTGCAGGAGAGGGAAAGTTTCAGATCTGCTGTTTCTCAGGTTGCTGTGAGGGGGAGAACTTGATGGCATCTAATAACAAGAAGATATATCAGAAAACTCTTTTGTTTGAGCTGAGAGTAGTAATTACTATCTTTTGAACTAGTTCTAGTATTCTACAGCCCAAATGGGATGGTAGTTGCATGACTATCTGAAATTCAGAGGAGTGAAATGAATAAATTAATTTAAAGTATAGCTTCAGCCTCCTCCACACTCAAGCATATAACTTTTTCTCATAATCAATTCAGTTCCATAAAATTTACTTTTTCCCATTTTCCTGGGGAAATGCAAACAAACAGACTGGCCAAAGCAGAATGAGGACGATCAGGAAACAGATTCTATGATTACACATTGAATTTAAGATTTTAGGCAAAGTTAATATACTTAGTGTTTTTAGGTGCCATCAAGCCAACTACAACTCAAAGTGAACCTTTGAACACTGGTTGGGAACCCTACCTTGTCCTCTATCCTCACAATCTCTGCGATGCTTGAGTACATTGTTCAGTCACCATGTCAATCCATATTGTTGAGGATCTTCTTCATTTTTTGACCCTCTAACTTTAAAAAAATTAGGTCTTTTTCCAAAGACTGGCCCTTCTTAATGTTGTTGTTATATACCATGGAGTTGCCTGCAACTCACAGAGACCCTGTGTACAATAGCTCCAAACCCCACCCTATTCTGAGCCGGTCTCACTGTCTCTGACCTACCCTCATTACCCCTTTACTGTGTCAAT
>NW_006399907.1:5131941-5141461 GCF_000299155.1 Elephantulus edwardii | reverse complement strand
AATCTTGCTTGCATGTGATATCAATGATATTGCTGGATAATTTCCACACTCTATTGGGTCACCTTTCTTTGGAATGGGAACAAATATCGATCTCTTCCAGTCAGTTGGCCAGCTGGCTGTCCTCCAGATTTCCTAGCACAACTTAGTGAGCACATCCAGGGCACCATCTGTTTGTTGAAATAAATCAATTGGTATGCAGTCAACTCTTGGAGCCTTGTCTTTTGTCAATTCCTTCAGAGCAACTTGAACTTCCTTCTTCATCACCATAGGTTCTTGCTCATATGTTATTTCATGAAATTCCTCTGTGTCAGCCAATTCCTTCTGATACAGTGACTCTGTGTACTCCTTCCATCTTCTTTTTATACATCCTGAATCATTTAACATTCTACCCAAACTATCTTTAAGTGTTGCCACCCATGGCTTGAATTTGGTTTTCAACTCCTTCAGCTTAAGAAACGCTGAGCGAGTCCGGCCCTTTTGATTTTCTGACTCAGCTATCTGCACATTTCATTATAATATCTTGCTTTGTTGTCCCGAGCTCTGTTTTATCTTCTCGAGCTGCCCTTTAACATCTTCTGTTCATCTCTTTCATTTCTGTATCTCTTTGCTTTGTTTTGTCTTCTCAACTCTCTAAGACAGTTTTCACTCTTATAATATCCATTTTGTTCTTTTTTTCTTTCTCCACTGCTTGTGTAATGACAATTTGCTGTTTTCATGGAGGATATGGTTGTTATAAAAAAATTTATCTGGTCTTGTATCATTAGTGTTCAATGCTTCAAACCTATTCTTGGGCTGTGCACTGAGATGGAGTCCGAGTATAAAAGAGGAAGAATTTGCTTGACATTTCTTAAGATGAAAGAACTTAAAAACAAATTCAAGCCTTGAGTTGAAATACTGGAGGCTTTTTGGGGCTAAAATATTGCTGCAGGAGGTTAAAGATTCTGAAGATTATAATCTTTAATATGGATGGCAGCAACATCATGAAAGATGGAAAAGAGATTGAAATAGTCACTGATTTCATCTTACTGGGATCTATGCTCAACACCTTTTTATCTATTAAGGATAAAATATTTCACTTAATATAAATTTGCATTTCACTCAAAATATATATGTGACAGAAAGAGTATTTTTTTGAGATTTGAAAACTTAACTTAGATAATGCAAATCTTTGAAAAAATTATCTCCTATGTTAAGTACCATGACAGAATTGTACACTCCTCCAAAAAGGAAATATATATGTAATGATATACTGTGTAAACTGTGTAAAGAGCTCCCATAATCTAATAAGCCAAATGGTTGTAAAAAAGGTTAAGTGAGGTGTGCAACTCCCTCAATCTTATCAAAGCTGTGATCACTCCCATGTAAGGGGAGTTTTCTAAGGGTGTGATCTGTAACAATTTTCATCTCACGGGATGAAAAGGAAGAAAATGAAGCTGCAAAAAGAAACTTGAGCACCACCAAGAGAGAATATACAGGAGTGGACTGCTTCCTCTTGGATTCAGGTCTACACAGTCAGAAGCTCTTCGACCTCAGAAAAGGTTGAGGCACAAGATTTTCAATAAACGCCTAATTTACAGATGTTAAAAGAATTAGAATTGTACTCCCAACAGAGTAAAGCAATAGAGGGAGAAAGAGAGCTGGCATCATCGATTTGGAAAGCAGCTGTGGGTTGGGTTCTGACTTCACTGTAATGAGATTGAATTTTTGAAACAGCAAGAGAGTTTATGTTTTTTTTAAAAAACAAATTATTTTACACTATTTTGCTTACAAAGTTCATTGAACATTGTGTTTCACGTTATTCTTCACATTGTGCTTTATACAATCATTCCCATAGATTATTTTTCTAAAATTAATCATAAATAGACTATGCCCCGGTTTTTCAGGTCCCAGTCAAATTTTTCACATTTCTGTTACTCCATCCCTCCACCCACCAAACTGTGGGTGATTTCACTCCTGCCCATCCTTATCCCTCTGATCAAACCCTTCCCCCCTTTGAATACATATATGTGTTTTACTAGTTTATCTTTCTATTTTATAATAATGGTCTTATACAGTATTTGTCCTTATGAGTCTGAGTTAGCTCACTCAGCATAATGCTCTCCAGTCTCTCCTAAGTTATATAGTATTTTTCAAAATCATTGCTCCTGAGTGCAGGATAGTATTCTATTTCGAGAATGTATGTACCACAATTTATCAATCCATTCAGGTGTGGTTGGACATTGGGCTGTTGACATGTTCTTGTGATGATGAATAATGCTGCTATGAATACTGGTGTACAAATCTTTGTTTGTATCTGAGTTCAAATTCCTTGGAGTATATTCCTAATAGTGGAATATGTGGGTCATATGGAATTTCTATGTTCAACTTCCAGGGTGGTTGTACCACTTTACAATCCTACCAACAGCATAGGAGAGTTCCCACCTTTCCACATCCTCTTCTAACATTTATTGCTTGCTTCCTTGCTAAACTTTGCCACTACTACTGGGGTGAGATGGTATCTCCTTGTAATTTTTATTTTTATTTCTCTTATTGCCAGTAATTTTGAGCATTTCTTCATTTGTCTCTTGGCCATCCACATGTCCTCCTCTGTGAAAACTGTTTCCATATCTTTTGTCCATGGGTGGCAAGATACAAGATTAATATCCAAAAGTCAGTGTGATTCTTCTACAGTAAGAAACAGAATTCAGAAAAGTAAACCAAGAAAGAAACATCACTTAAAAACGTTGCTATTGTTATGTTCTATCAAGTCACCTGCAACTCATAGCAACCTTATGTACAACAACTCTGAATCCTCCTCTATCCTGAGCTAACATTATTGCCTCTGACACATCTACCTTCACTACCCCAGTCACTGAGTCAATATATCTTATCAAGGGTCTTCCTCTCTTGCACTGTCCCTCCACCCTACCAAGCATAATAGCTCTCTTCAAGGACTAGTCTCTGTTTGCAACATGCCCAAAGTTTGTCAGACAGAGCTTCAGAATCCTTGCCTCCAAGGAGCAGCCTTGGTTTTACCCTCTCCAGGACAAACCTGCTTGTTCTAGCAGTCCAAACCACAGCTCAGAGACATCAACTGTCCTTCTATCATCCCTTATCATTGTCCAGCTTTCTGATGTATAGCAAGTTGTTGCAAAGACTATGGCCTGGATCAGGCTAACCTTAGTCTTCAGACAGACACTGTTGCTCTTCAGTACTCTGGAGATGTCCCTGACAGCAAACTTTCCCAGTGCAATTTGTCTTTGATTTCCTGGCTGCTGGTACCAAGAGTGTTGACTGTGGAGCCAAGCAATATGAAGCTGTAAGCAACCTCAGTCATTTCACTGTCTATCAGGATGCTCCCAATCAGCCCAGTGGTGAGAATCTTTGTTTTCTTGATACTGAGCTTCAATCTATATTAAAGGCTACAGTCCTTGACCATCTGCAGCAAGTACTTCAGGTCCTCCTCAGTTTCAGCAAACAAGGTTAAGTCACCTATACAATGCAGGCTGTGGATGAGTCTTCCTCCAATTCCAATGCCACACTTCTCCTCATAGAGCTCAGACTCCTGGATGATCTGTTCTGCGTAAAGATTGAAAAAAAATATGGAGATAGGACACATCCCTATCCTTCCTGATTTTAAACCATGCAATGTTTCCTTGCTCTGTTCTGACAACTGCCTTCTGGTCCAAGTATAGGTTTCACATAAGCAAATGAAGTATTCCCAGATTCCCAGTCTTCTCAGAGTTAGCCACAGTTTGTTGTGACCCACATAGTTAAATGCCTTTACATAGTCAATGAAACACAGATAGCCATTCCTCTGGTACTCTGCTTTCAGCCAAGATCCATAGCTAACCATAACTTGAGATAGTTGGGAATGAATCTAGCCAGAGACACAAAAGATCTGTACAAAGAAAATTACAGAAAGAATGAAAGACCTAAATAAATGGAAAAGTTTTCCTGTTTAAAAAAAAATGTTTCCTGTTCATGGATATCATTGTTGTTGATTGCTGTCGAGTTGAGCATGACTCATAGCAACCTGATGAATAAAAGACCTGAAGCCTTTTTATAGCTATCATTGCTTCTCAAAGTTCATTGAGTTTCCAGAGGCATGTTGCTTAGGAAGTGGATGCCACTCTTGCTTCCAATTTTCACTATATTGAGTCTTTCTATCCTGTTCATGGATAGAGTGACTCAATATAGTGAAAATGAAAGAATCCTACCAAAGCAATCTACATGTTCAACACAATCCCGGTACAGATGCCAAATTCATTTTTCCAGGAGATCGAAAGGGAAATTTCCAAGTTTATTTGGAGAGAAAAGAGACTCTGAATAAGCCAAGCACTTTTGAAAAACAAGAATAAAGTGGGAGGCATAACACTCCCTGATATAAAAATTTACCACACAACTGTAGTAACCAAAACAGCATTGTACTGGTACAAGACAGACACAAGAGACCATGGAACAGAATTGAGAACACAGAAATGGACCTATCTACCTCTGGTCAGCTGATATTCAACAAGGAATTAAAATCTACCAAATAGAGAAGCAACAACCTCTTCAACAAATAGTGCTGGCAATACTGAACTGCTACCTGCAGAAAGCTGAAACAGGATCCACATCTTACACCATACACAACAATCAACTTAAAATGGATCAGATCTTTACCTGGAGTAAAGCCCAAAGCCATAAAGTTCATAAAAGACAAACTGGGACCATGCTTAAAAGGCCTAGTCTGTGATATAATGAGACTGCCAAATACAACCAGAAATGTACAATCTCGAGAGGGTCTAATTGATGAATGGGATTTTCTAAAGATTAAATCACTGGGCTTATCAAAACCCTTTTCCAGTAGGGTTAAGAGAAACCCTTCTGACTGGGAAAACAAACCATTTGGGAATACCTTCTCAGACAAGGGTCTCATAACAAAATTTTACAGAATATTCCTTGGTCTCCTGAAGAAAAAGACAGATAATCCAATTACAATATGGGTAATTTATGTTTGTGAAGGTCAATTGCTTGTGTTATCTCTGTTACAGCAACACTAGATAATTAAGATAAGAACTTTACACAATTTAGCTATCAGGTACAGAGTTATGAAAAACTACGAAAGGACAATATTAACTTTCCATCTTTAAAATTTCACAATCTGATGTCACCTAGTTTTAACCCTTGATTTTAAATTACAGTATTTTATTTCATTTCTCACTTTTTGACCTAGCATCTTAGAAGATGATCCTAAATTATTATTATTTATGGTTTGAATTACTTTATATTCATTTCTTTTCTGAGCCATATTCCTGAAATACAAATTTTTACTGTATCTAGAAGCCCATTAAATTGGTATGGTCCAGAGGTCCTAATCTATCTGAAAACTCACCATTCTCCATTCCTTGAAATGAATTGATATGGAATGGTATTAGTGTCACTCCACTGGTGGTGAAGTGGTTAAAGTGCCTCACCTCTAACCAAAAGGTCAGCAGTTGGAAGTCACCAGCTCCTCTGTGGAGAAAGATAAAGTGATTTTGAGACTTAGAAACCCTCTATGACAGTTCTACTCTGTCCTCCACTGCCCCTATGAATCAGAATTGACTCAATGGCAATAAGCTTAATAGTAAAATAGGTACTCTGTGTTCCTTCATAGTATCATAAATCCCAGTCATTTTTGCAGAAGAGAAGGTTCATCTAATTGCACTCACTCATGCCAGGATAAACAGACAAGCAACAGTGTCCACTGACATTTATGTTTACTTTTGATTCAGATGACTTCTGGATTTTGAGCACATAAATGTATCTATGGCACAGGATTGAACAGGGTTCTGACCTTTAGTTCATAGGGTCGCTGTGAGTCATACTCAACTCGATGGCACCTAACAACTACCTAAGGATATACACACTTCCTTGATACACACCTATTTTTTTATACCAATTTATCTAAAAATTACAACCAGCAACTGTGAAGATATGTTTTTTTTTTTAATTCCCATGACTATCTTTAAAGTTTCTTTTTCCTATACAAGGATCAGCGGTTAGTGCTCTGATACTATCTCCAGTTCTTGGTCAACGCAAACAATTGTGTGTATTTATTTATCTACAGTAAATTTCCTTATTGAGAAGGGTGAAAAAAAACAACCTAGAAGAAAGTATTCAAAGTATTACATTAAATTTCCTAATAAATAATAAACTATTTTTCAGTTGTAATGCCTTTGGGCAACACTATACAATGATGTCACTCTGGAGACTAAGGTGTACCTGATAAAGGCCATGGTCTTTGCAATCACTTGCTGTGTGTGAGAGAGCTGGAGAATGATAGAATGGTAGAAGGAGAATTGATGCTTTTGAGCTGTGGTGTTGAAGAAGAGCATCGAATATACCATGGACTGCTAAGAGAACAATTTCACCCTAGAGAGGGTTAAACCAGGCTGCTCCTTGGAGGCAAGGATTCTGAAGCTTCATCTGACATGCTTTGGACATGTTGTAAGGAGGGACCGGTCCTCGGAGAGGGACATCATCGGCTTGGGAGGGTAGAGGGACAGCACAGGAGTGGAAGACCCTCGATGAGATGGATGGATTCAGTGACTGGGGTAATAGGAGTGGGCGTGTCGGGGACAGTGAGATTGGCACAGGATAGAGCAGGGTTAGGGCTGTTGTGCACAGATTCACAATTAGTTGTAGGCAACCTGACGGCACATAACAACAACAACATACAAGTCATTTAATCACAACAGCTGCAAAGCTCAATGCTTGGAGACGTTCAAAAATAGAAAGAAAAATGGTTTAAAGTGCTAGGGGTAGCCAAAGGAGAATGGTTGGTATTGCTATTAGACACCATTAGTTGACTCAGTGTAAGACAGAACAGATACCTGTCTGATCCTGTATTATTCTCACAATTGCTACTGTGCTTGAGCCGATTGTTGGAACCATCTTGTCAATCCATTTTGGTGAATATTTTTCTCTTTTTCACTGACTCTCTCTTCTACTAAGTGCTGCGTGGATCACAACAAATTATGGTTCACACTTAGAAGAATGGGATAATTGGGCTCATTGGGCCCAAAAAGCTGTTGTCTATACTGAGTAAAAACACTGCACAGTTTAAAATCAGTAAAGGTATATATCAGGTTGTATCCTTTCTCCATAACTATTTAATCTGTATGTTGACCAAATAATTTACCAAGCAAGACTCTGTGAAGAAAAATGCAGCATCAGGATTAGAAGAAGACTCATCAACAACTTGCATTAAGCAGATACAACTTTAATTGCTGAAAGTGAAAAGGATATGAATTGCTTGCTAAAGATCCAAGACTATAGCCTTCAGTATGGATTACATCTCAACATCAAGAAAGGAAATGTCTTCACTACAGAACCAACCAACACAGTCAACACTTTGGTAGAGGGAGAAAGGATTGAAGCTGTCAATAATTTCATCTTTCTTGGATCAGCAATCAACACCTTTGGTACCAGCAGTTAGGAAATCAGGAGATGTATTGCATTGATCAAGTCAGCCATCAGGGACCTCTCCAAAATGCTGATAAACAATGATGTCAGTTTATATCCCTTGAATTGCCAAAAGAACAAACAGGTATGTCTTGGGAAAAGTATAACCAGAGTTCTCCATGGAGGCAAAGATGGCAAAGCATCATTAAAAAAAATTTTTTTTAATCCTCTGTTGTTGTTTCTTAAAATTTTTATTTTATTATTATTTTTTGTGTATACACTGTCAAATTGGATCTGACTGCTACCAGAGCAGATTGTACCTCCTTCTCCAGCAGAGCATCTAGTAGATTTGAACTGCATACCTCAGGGATTGAAAGCTTCATTTTTCATACCTTGGACATGTAACTAGGTGAGGCTATTCTTTGGAAAGAGGCTTCATACTTGGAAAGATGGAGGGTCAACGATGGAGAGGAAGACTTGCCAATGAGATGGATTGACACGGTGACTTCAGCAGTGTGTCAGAGAGGGGAGGATGGCACAGGATAGGGCAGGATCCAGGTCAGCTGTTCATAATGTTGCTATGACTTATACTCAACTTAAGGACAACTAACAACAGCGACAACATGTGGTTCTCTAAGGACTGGTACTCTTGATGTAGTACAAAAGTTGAGATGAAGCCTTGCCATCTTCATTTCTGAGGAGTATTATGGGTGCATTCTTTCAAGGAAGATTGAATCATTCCTTTTGGCAGTCAATTGTATATTCAATATTCTTTACTAAGACAACACTATAGACTAAAAGAGTCAATTCTTCTTTAGTCTTTACCCAATCACTGAAAGCACCAAGGCTTGAAAGTGCACTTTAGTCATCCAAGTAACATGTTAGAGAGAAATGCGGTCATCAAGAGGGTTTTGTGTTTGTGTGTTTGTTTGTTTATTCGTTTGGTCTTTTCAACTTTGTTTTGTTTTGTAGCTGATTTGCCCAATCCAATATGTCATTGATCACATGACTATTGCTTTGGGTCATAACTCAAAATGTTATTTATCATTCCAGTTGTGAGAGTTTTTATTTGCTTTCTGAGAGGTTATCAATACTGAAGGTTATAGTGTTTGATCTTCATGACTAAGGGCTTCACGTTTTCTTCATTTCAGCAAGAAAATTAGTATCATGTGCACATCAGGCCTGTAAATGAGTTTTATTCTGGTCCTGGAGATGGCTCTTCATTTAGTCCAGCTTCTTATTTGTTCATCAAACAGATTAAATAATGTGGTGAAAGGATAAACACCTGACATATTTCCCCCTGATTTTAAACTAGAAGGTATCTCCATATTCTATTATTGCCTTTTTGGATATGTACAGGTTCCTCCTGAATACAATTATATGCACTAGAATTTCCACTCTTCATGAGGTTTTCTATACATTGTCATAATCCACACAGCCAAATGCTTTTGTATAGACAAGAAAATGTAGGTAAACATCATTCTGCCTTTAAGTTATGATCATTAAGTTATGTGACATTGTCAATGATATCTCTCATTCCAAGTCCACTTCTGAATTTGGTTACAATTTCTGACAGTATCCTGTTGATATACTACTACAACTATTTTACAATTACCTTTAGCAAGGTTTTTCCACACTTGTAATATTAGTAATGTAGTTCAATAAATTCCCTATTATATTAGACCATCTCCTTTGGAATGGACACAGATATGGATGTTACCCACTTAGTTGCTGTTTTCCAAATTTCTTAGGATAGATGAGTTAGTACATCCAGTGTTGCATTCATTTATTGAAAAATTTCATTCAGTATTTCACAAATGTCTGCAGTGGAGTCTGGACTTCTTCCTTTAGTACTATCTATCGGTTCCTGATCAATCTCTTGAAATGGGTGAATGGCAATAAATTTCTTTTATACAGTAAGTCTGTGTATGCCTTTTTTAAATGTTTCTTTTTCATTCAATATTTTGTCCACAGAATCCTTTACTATTATAATTCAAGTCTTGATTTTTTTTTAAAAGTTCTTTCAGTTTGAGAAATGTTGATCTTGCATTTTGATTTTCTAACTCAAGAGAGTTGGACAGGGGGAGCTCTGGTGGCCTAGTGGCAAGGA
>NW_006399907.1:5129896-5130492 GCF_000299155.1 Elephantulus edwardii | reverse complement strand
CTCTGAGAAGAATGGGAATCCCAGAACACTTGATTGTGCAAATGTGAAACCTATACTTGGACCAAGAGGCAGGCGTCAGAACAGAACAAGGAAACACTGCATGGTCCAAAATTGGGAAGGGCGTATGCCAGGGTTGTGTCTTGTCTCCATACCTTTTCACCCTGTATGCAGAACAGATTATCTGGGAGGCTGGGCTCTATGAGGAGAAGTGTGGCGTCAGGATTGGTGGAAGAATCATAAAAAATATGCATTATGCAGATGACACAACCCTGCTTGCTGAAACTGAGGAGAACCTGAAGTGCTTGCTGGAGAGGATCAAGGACTGCAGCCTTCAATATGGATTGAGGCTGAATGTCAAGAAGACAAAGATTCTCACCACTGGGCCAATTGGCAGCATCAGGATGGATGGTGAAGAGGTTGAGATTGTTCACAGCTTCAGTTTGTGTGGCTCCACAGTCAACACTCTAGGCACCAGTACCCAGGAAATTAAAAGATGTATTGTGATGGTAAAGTCTGCTGTTAGGGACCTCTCCAAAGTACTAAAGAACAATAGTGTCTCTCTGGAGACTAAGGTGCGTCTGATACAGGCTAAGGTG
>NW_006399907.1:5121962-5129796 GCF_000299155.1 Elephantulus edwardii | reverse complement strand
CACTATGAGTCGCAGGCGACTCGACGGCACATAACAACAACAACAACAACAATAACTCAAGGTACTAACTTAAACCACATTTTATTAAACATTTCTTTGTACTCTTAATCCACCTGATGAAAGCTTCTGTCAAGTTTTCCTACTTTATCATTTCTTTCATTATATTTAACATCCCTATGTTTTAGAAAATGTTTTGGTCTCTTCTGATATCCATTTTAGTTTTTTATATTTTTTAATAATCTTTTACTCTCTTCAAGTTTGATACCCTTACAACATCTCAAAACTCATTAAATTTTCAGTCATTAGCTTTGAATGCATGAAGTCTATTATTAATACAGTTTTTAAATCCAGGAAGAATATATGCAAGCTAATACTTTGAATTTTGTGATCATGTTTTCGTTTTCTTCAGCTTCAATTTGAACTTCCAGATATGAAATCTATACCCAAGCCTAGAAGCTGTAGTCAGAACAGAACAAGGGAACACTGCATAGTTTAAGATCAAGAAAACTGTGTTTCAGGGCTTTATTCTTTCTCCATAATTATTCAATCTGTATGCTAAGCAAATCATTTGAGAAGCTGGACTTTATGAAGAAAAAAAAGGCATCAAAATTGGAGGAAGACTCATCAACAACCTTTGTTATGCAGATAACACCATCTTTCTTTATAGAAGAAAATTAAGAGGAAAATTTGAAACACTTGCTGCAAAAAGATTAAGGTCAAGAGCCTTCAATATGAACTATATCTCAACATCAAAACAACAAAAATCTTCACCACTAGGACAATGGGCAACATCATGATAGAAGGAGAAAAGATTAAAATTGTCAATTACTGAATTATACTTGATTCATAATCAACACCCTTGTAACCAGCAGTCAGGAGATCAGGAGACATACAGCATTAGAAAAAGTCTGCTTTCAAGGGCCCCTCCAAAGTCCAAAAGAACAATGATGTCAGCTTAAAGGCTAAGATGCACCTGATTAAAATAATTTTTCCATAACTGCAATGCATCTGAGAGTTGTGCAATGAATGTATAAGAATAACAGAAGAATCCATGCCTTCGAGCTGTGGTGTAGGAGAACAATGCAGCCAAAAGAACTGCAAAAAAGAAAAAGGGCTGCTAAAAGAACAAACAGATACATCTTAGAGAAAGTGCACTCAGAGTGTTCTTTGGAGACAAAGATAATAAAGCTTTATCTCACATATTTTGGACATGTTCATAGGAGAGGTTATTCCTTAGAACAAACTACCGTGCTTGGACAGGTTGAAAGTCAACAAAAGAGAAGAAGACCCTTAGTTAGAGGGATTGATACAGTGACTGTGGCAATGGGCTCAAATGTGTCAGAGATTATAAGAATGGTGCAGGTAGGTCAGGGTTCAGATCTGTTGTTCATAGGGTTGCTTTGAGTCATATTGGATTCCATGGCACCCACCTCTAACAGCAACATGAACAATGGTTGGTCAGCTCCATAGTTGGCCACTGGCCTTGTTCTGACTGATAACGCTGAGCTTCTCTACCACTGCTTTCCAGAAAAGTAACTGGTCTTCCACCACAGTAGCCATTGATGTGCAGCAGCCATGGCTGTGCGCTACCCCATGGCCGTGGGCCTCAGCAAGGGCCACTAAGTCACCAAGAATGTGAGCAAGCCGAGGCACAGCCGCCGACGGCGCCTCACCAAGCACACTAAGTTCGTGCGGGACATGATCCGGGAGGTGTGTGGCTTCTCAAGGTCTCCAAGGACAAGCGGGCCCTCAAGTTTATCAAGAAAAGGATGGGGACACACATCCGCCCAAGAGGAAACAAGAACTCAGCAACGCCCTGGCCACCATGAGGAAGGCAGCTGCCAAGAAGGACTGAGTGCGCCCCGCTGTCCCCCAAAGCCTTCACCTATCTGATGTAATAAAGTGTAACCAACAAACCAAAAAAAAAAAAATAAAAAGAAAAGTAATTGGTTTTAGCATACTCCATCTATTTAAGTCCACGCTTTTGTGTCTAATAAAAGGTGCTTTCTGTGAATAAGTCATTGGTCTAAACAAATCCATCATAAAATTTCCAGGGTCCTTTCTATCACCAACGTCATACTTTTTAACAACCAAATTTTCCTGTTTCCAGTCTTTACTTTGCAATGAGCAGTGATTCTCAACACATATTGATTGATTGATTGATTGATTGATTAGAGGATGTTGTGTTGTGTATGGTAGTTAGAACTGACCCATAAATGACCCTCCAGCAGGTTTTCAGAGAGAGTTAATCGCATGGGAGGAAATCACACATCCTTCTCCTGCAGAGCAGCAAGTAGCCTCGAACCACAAGTCTTCAGAATTGCAAACTTCTTGCCATTAAGTCACCAGAGCTCCCTGATGAGAGGATAGCAGCTTATAAAATAAAAATGGTGGTGAAAACAATTAATTTATGATTAATATGTATATGTGAAATATTGGCACAGATCATAAGGAGTTATACTGATAACCCAAAGGTGCCAATTCTCTGATAGTCTGAATCCAACAGCAGCTCTAAGGGCGGTCTCCTCTCTCATTACAGTCTCGGAAAATTTACCAGAGGATCAGCTATGGGTCAGTTACAACTAAATGGCAATAAATACTATGAGATATATAATCTGAGAAGAATTAAGATAAAAAATATAGAGAATAAAGATAAATAGAAGTAAGCTTCTGGGGATGTTAAGAAGGACTAAAACTTATAGAAAAGATAGATCAGTCCAAAATGAATAAATATTTTCAAAAGAGATTAAGTGTATAATACACAATGATTTTACAAAGCAATTGTGAATGAAGGATAGTGTGAAACAAAATGTACACAAATTTTGTATACAAATCAATATAACATTTTTTAAAACTTAAAAAAGAAAGAGGTAAAAGTGGGAGAGGTTAGATATATTTCTAGGTTGAAACAGGAGAGCCTGAGATCTTTGTCTGCTTTTCTTTCTCTACAATGTATGAGGCAAGATCATGGTTTGTTGGTTAAAGACAATGATCAAAGGAGAAGATTCATAAAAAAAAAAATAACATCAAGAGCAACTCCAGATTTAAAAAAAAATCAAGAGACTGGAAATCAGCAAAAAGACCAAAAATAGCAGAATTTCCAGCTGAGATTGAAGATGCACTTGTAGTAGCCTTATTTCATAGAGATAGCTAGTTTTCTCTGGCTTAGACGTCTTTCTCTTTCTTAGATATCTGCATTTGGAGCAGGAAAAATGGATTACTGGCAAAATCCAGATTTGGGGGAACGAATCATAGGTTTAAGAGGAAAGTGGAAAATACAGAAGAATGGAGCTGACAAAGGTGCAGAGAAATAGACAAAGGCTGCAGAGAGAAGTAAGACCAAAAAGATGGTCATCAACTGTCAAAAAGTATGTGAGCATTTGTTTTTATATGTGTGTTGAGGAAAATCAAATCAAATTGTTCAAATCAAATAAACTAAAATTGGTCCATTTTGTAAAATTGCTATGAAATGTATGTGAAAAGATTAATAAAAGACCTTTAAAAAGTGTGAACTTAGTTTAAATGGAAAGAATTATTGTTTTTGTTAGGAGTCTGTGTGTATATGCTCCTTAGAAGTAAGGATGGTGAGACTTCAATTCATTTACTTTGGCTACATAATTGGTCACTGTTGTCATTAATGTACTGTCAGGTCAGAATTGACTCAGAGCCACCCCCCAGCAGACTTTTAGAGGCAGTAAATCACCTGGATGTTTTAATTGTTTTTAGTCAAATGTTCTTCTAAGTGGCATAGCACTGGTATGTCCATTTGCTTTACAGAGATAATGTGAGGTTGTGGTGATGCTAAACACTGTTACATTGATGTGTCAAATGTGATAATGGTTACCCACAGTGGACAATGTTTGGTAGAGCTCCCATGTTAAAACAAGCTTGGAAGCAGGAGTGGCATCCACTTCCGAAATAGTTTGTCTGCAGAAACTCTATGAACGTGGAGAAATGATGAAAGCTAGACAGGTGTTCAGGTCTTTAGTTCATAGGGTTGCTATGAATCATCTATGACTCGATGGCACCTAACAACAACAACAACAACAAATCACCTGAAAGGAAATGACCCATCTTCCTCCATGTGAGCAGCCAGTATATTCAAACTGCATGTGTTTGGGTTGGCAGTGTAACTCCTTACCCACTAAGCCACCAGAGCTTCCCAGTTGGTCCCTGGGGAGCTAGAAAAGAACAGGAGGCCTGGTAGAAAGTTAGCAAAAACAAAGGAAATCCTATATGAGATAGATTGACATAGTGGTTGCAGCAATGGGTACAACATGAATGATTTTGAGTATGGTGTAGGACTGGGTAGTGTCCTGAGTTGGAGATAATTGCATAGTAACTAACACCAATAACATTTCTAACCATATCAACCTTATATATGCTACAAATATTGGTATTTTTAGCTTTCTATTTTACATTAACAATGCTTGTAATGTCTTACATAACATATCAGCAACCTTAAAGTATATGTTGCATATAGCTCCATAATTGCTCATAAAAATGTTGGGAGGAAAATGGGTGTAGATGTTTTTATCCACAGACGAGGAAAATAAGGAACAGAGGCACTTAGCAACTTGGCTAAAGCCGCAGTATCAGTGACAGAGACAAGACTTAATTTTTTTAAAATAAATGTATTATAAATCCCTAGGAAATGAGAAACCTTTTAAGCAGGGGTTCATTTGTTTCTGGCTTTTCCTATACAACACCTAGGATTCTTGTATACCTGATAACTCTCTGCTCTGTATTTTTCCCCCATAAACACCACATAATTTTTATGTTGTTGTTGTTGTTAAATGCTTTCGAGTCGTAGATGATTCATAGTGACCTTATGAACGAAAGATATGAACACTTGTATAACTTTTATCATTTCTCCAAGTTCATAGGGTTTCTGGAGGCAAGCTATTTTAGAAGTGGATGCCACTCCTGCTTTCAAGCTTGTTTTAATTGGTGAGCTCCACCAAACACTGTCCACCATGGGAAACTATTATCACATCTGGCACATCAGTTTCACAGTGTTCAGCATCACAGCAACCACAAGTAACCTCTGTACAGTAAATGGACAGACCAGTGCTATGCCACTTAGAAGAATATTTGACCAAAAACAATTAAAACCAGGCGTGCAGCCAATGGAATTTAAAAACCAAGGCATGGTTTAAACTCCATGAGCTCAAGCATTAGTAAACACACTAAATATTCAATGATACGTAGCTCTCAGCAACTTATTTCCTCTTCAAAATGTCAAATGTTTACCCATTTGGCACAATTATTTTGCAGACTGTGTTTTGGTAGGAAAGACAAGCTTTTGATATGTTCCTGATAAATTGTTCATTAAAAATAAACATAGAATAATTTCCATTGCATTTTTCCAGGAAAATCTAATGCTCCTCCTAAAATATGTCTGTTGTTATTGTTGTATATTGTTGAGTTGGAACTGACTCATGACTACTATATAAAAAGCATAGGACTTTTGCAGTACAAAGACGTTCTTTCAACTACCTCTCAAAGCAGAAATTTTTAGTTGGAAATCTCTCTTTTAAGCGAAGTTATTTTTTTAAGTTGACCATATATTTATGTTAACATTTGCATGGTGACTATATTTTAAATATTGTGTGTCTCAATTTTTTCATCTGTAAAATATGTAATCCATAAGACTGACAATTTCATTGATAAACATTTCATTTTTTTAAACTTTCCTAGCACAGTGCCTTATACTGTTAAACATTCAGTAAATAGTAAAAATAATTTTAATCAACAATAATTTATTATCCTGTAGTTCACTGTTAAAGTATTTCCTTCCTTTGTGAGAAATGTGTCACCGTGGTAGAAAAAAAGTGGAGAAAGTAAACTGTTACTGTCTTGAGACTGAAACCACAATCTAACCAAGGAGAAGTTTACAACTTTTACTTAGAAAGCACAGGCTGCAGAATGGGGGTCCTTGAAATAAAACACAAAAGACTGAATATAAAGATAATCTATTTGATGAATTCATCTACATTAATACTAAGAACATTTAATACTTCAATACATTTAATACTAAAAATAAATTAAGAAGACAAGTCACAAGCCAGGACAGATATGAAATCAACATAAAAATGTGAATCAAGACTACTATATCTAATTGGACAAAAGCCAGCAAAGTTGTGTAAAGAACGCTAGCTAGTACTGTTCTTACTCATGGAATGACTGTTTATAGTTTTTCCTCTTTTCACTAGCATCACTCTGCATCTCAATTTTTGCACAGTCGGGGTCTCACTATACGAACACAAGTACATGTGTTAAAGATCATGAAATAAGAGCATGACCCCTTAGCTGCCTCTATCTCTGTTATCTCTCAGCTCATGACTGTGCGCTGGAGTTCCTTTGACCCTCCTCTCAGTTCTTCTCTCATAGGCCTCTGTTCAAAGCCTCCCCTGCTCCTTTCTTACCTCATGAGAGTGCTCCGTATACTTAGAAACCTCAGATAATGGATGGGCAGCACTGAGGGAGATAGGAAGTAATCCTTCAACTTCCCAGATAAAGATAAATAAAGGAGAGGAAGCCAGTTTCATTGTTGAAACTTTGAGTTTAACCTTCTTTTGGAACAGAAACCAATGTCTGTCTGGATTGAGGCCCTGGAAATAAGCAAAATGGCAGTGGGTGCCAATTATGAAGCTGAACATAACTCTTCCTTTATAGACTGTTTAGTTACGTGCTGGTGGTGTAGGGAGTGCTGCGAATCAAAGGCCACATGTCTCTGTTCCATCAGTAGGCCTGAGAAAGAAAGACAAGGAATCTCCTCCCATGAGATTTACCGCCTCAAAACCTCAATGGAGAGCCAGGTATGATTCAATTCCCGCTCAATGACAATGAAGAGTTCTTTCGAGTCTAAAATTCAAACTTAACCAATTGACGTTGAGCCCATATTGTCAGGACTTTGCCAATACTTTTCTGGGTGAATGCAGGCAGCCAGCTTTTCAGCTATCAGTTGGTCAATTAGCCATTTTGCCACCCAAGGAGTCATAAATAATAGCTAGTGTCTTCTTAAATATGAATATAGAGAAGAGGTTTAAATAGCTGAACAACATAATCCTTAAATGTTCTTTACAAACTTGTCATAAAAAATTCTTGGGTTTACTTTTACTGTAGGTTTTTAACAAGCTGAATAGGCTTAATAACAAGGGAAATAACTTCTATGGTACTTTGGAATATGTCAGGCATCATCATAAAACCTTGACATAAATGATCTACTTACTTCTTAGAGAAACTCCTTAGACAAATACTATTATTGGGTCACAACATAGGAAATTGTATATAAAGCGATTTGAATATACAAATTTACCCATCTACTTTTCATCTCTTTTGTTGTGCAACGCTCAGAAAATTTCCTTTAAAAAGAAGTCCTCCATTCCCCCTTCTCACAAGGGGTTCAGTTAACATTCCTGTATACCAGACTCTCAGAGGCCCTATTCATATAAAATTTTACACATTTAATGTTTTCTTCACTGGATTTCCTAACTTTAAAGGCTGTGACTGTGTGTTTTATACTTGTCCGTATCAACAGGATTTGACAAAATCATACTTATTTAAGAGTTCTGGTGGCCTAGCCAATAGGCAGTTTCGCCTACCCCAAAAAGGGGGTTTGAACCCACACAGCAGCTCTGAGGGCTAAAGGTGGAGAGATTAGTAAAACATTTACTATATCTATGCAACAGAGACAGTTAAAATCTTGTTTTCTTTCTTAGCAAAGATAAACCTTTTGATAGTTGTTCCCAAATGTTTAGTCATGGAATTTCTGCACTATTAAAAAGAGTTCTTTAAAAAATAATCATTGTTATCTGTTGTTGTTGTTGTT
>NW_006399907.1:5114441-5118562 GCF_000299155.1 Elephantulus edwardii | reverse complement strand
AACATAGAAAGTACAAAGCATGGTTGTAGGAAAATTGGTGACAGAAATGAGGCGGGAGAGTGAATGATTGAATTTTGACTATTGAATGATTTATTTATAGCAAATCCTCTTCCCCCCCCTCTTAAGAAACTGGACAGGTGCCTTTACACTTAGACTTCACTTGAGGGACTGCACAGGAATCAGACTGACTATATCTGTGGAAAGAATCATTGGAGAAGATCAATATAAAAAGTAAAAATTAGGTGAGGAGTTATCTGTGGGATAGACCATCAATTACTCATGTATCAGTTCAAATTTAAGCTGAAAAAAATGAAAACATGTCCACAAGAGCGAAAATATGACCCTAAGTCTATATCTCAAATGAATTTGAAAATAGTCTAAAAAAAAAGTTTGAGTCATTGATCACTATAATCAAAGAGCAGATGAGTTATGGAATGATATTAAAAAATAGAGCAAAACGTTGTTACAAAGACAGGAGGGGGGTGGGAATTAACAAAATGGAGACTCTGAAAATTGAGTGGGAACATTGAGAAACCAAAACAAAGAGATGCTGAAATAAACAGATTTCAAAGAGCAGCTTGAGAAGACACAGAAATGTACAATAATGAAATGTACAGGGAGCAGGAGTCAGAGAATAAAAAGGGAAGAATTCACTCAGCTTTTCTAAAGTTGGAAGAACCGAAAAATAAATTCAAGCCGCAAGTTGCAATACTGAGAGATACAATGAATGATCCAGGAAGCATCAAAAGAAGATGTGAAAAAATGAAAAATGAAACAGAACTGGAGAGAATTTGTCATTACAAAAAGATTCCAGGAAGTACCACATAAACAAGAGCCAATAGTGATGAGGAAGAAGTTCAAGCTGCACTGAAGTCATTGGCAAAAAATAAAGCCTGAGCAATCAGTTGATGGAATATCAATTGACTTGTTTCAACTAATGAATGCAGCTCTGGACATGCTCACTTATGCCAGAAAATCTGAGGGCAGTTGCTTGGCCAACTAACTGGTAAAGATATATATTTGTTCCCATTCACAAGCAAAGTAATTCAGCAAATTGTGAAAATTATTAACAGCATCATAATACAATGTTGTTGTTGTTATGTGCCATCAAGTCACCTGTGAATCATAGTGACAGCAAAAAAATCCTGGAAGTAATGAAAAAATTGGCTAGAACAGTACGATTGACAGAAAACTGTCATAAGTTTTCAGGTTGGGTTTAGAAGAGGTTGTGACACCAGGGCTATTATGGCTGATGTTAGATGGATCCTGGCTGAAAGCAAAGAATACTAGAAGAATTTCTATTTGTGTTTTATTGACTGTGAGAAGGCATTTGACTGTGTGGATGATAACAAACTGTAGCTAATACTGACAAGAATGGGAATCCCAGTTTACTTAATTGTGCTCACTCAAACCTATACCTAGACAAAGAGGTTGTTGTAAAATCAAGAGAGATGTGCATTAATGCTGTATCTTTTTCTCTATTCATCATCAGTTTGCATTCAAAAGGCTGAACTTTATGAAGAGGGATGTGGCATCAGTTTCAGAGCAAGACTCAACAACAACCTGCATTATTCATATGATACAACCCTGCTTGCCGAAAGTGAAGAGCACCTGAAATGCTTGCTACAGAAGATTAAAGAACTACAGCTTTCTATATGGATTATATCTCAACAATCAAGAAGACAGAAATCCTCACCACTAGGTTAATAAGGAAATCATGGTAGAGAAAAAAACTGAAGTTATCAATTATTTAATCTTGCTTGGATCCACAACCAACAATACTCTTGGCCCCAGCAGTCAAGAAATCAAAAGGCATATGGCATTGGGTAAATCTGCTCTGTTCAGAGCCTCCAAGACTTTAAGGAGTATTGATGTCAATTTAAAGAGCAAGGTGTGCCTGAGAGAAGTTATTGTGTTTTCCATTACAACTGAAAGTTGGAAAATGATTAAGAATAAGAGAATATTACTGACTTTGAGTTAATCACTGACTTTGAGTTATAGTGATAGAGAGAAAATGACTGAATATCTTATGAAATGCCAGAAGAACAAACAAATAGATTTGGAGGAAGTACAGTCATGGTATTCCTTGGAGGTGAAGATTGTGAAGCATCATCTTACACAAGTTTTTAGAAAAGGCCAGTCTTTGGAAAAGGATATCTTCCTCAGAAAGGTGTAGGGTCAACAAAAGAGAGGAAGGTCCTTAACAAGACAGATTGCCACAGTGACTGTGACAATTAGCTCAAGTATATCAGAGATGATGAGGATGGCACAGGATAAGGCAAGGTTCAGCTGTATTGTTCACAGGATCGTTATGAGCCATAGTCATGACACCTAACAACAACAACCACAAACCTGGGACTAAAAAAAAAAAAGGAAAGAATGAATTGGAGATACACTTTATTGTTTAGGATTCATAAGGCTTGCCAACTGATCATTAACTATTTGAGGATAAAGTGATATAATCTTACTGACCATTCCTTCTCTCTTAAATAGACATGAAAAATAGTATCAACAACTTATGGTCATCAAAGGATTCTGTTAGAGTAAAAAGAGAATCTCTTGACAATTGATATATCCAACAAAGAACTTGTACCCAGAAATATCTTCAAATCATTATGAAAAAGATTCACCTAACAGACAAATTATAAAGGCTTGGTCAGCACTTTACAAAAGAAGATATGCAAATGGCTACCAAATATATGGGAAAATGCAATTAACTGTTAATTCATCAAAGATGTCGTTAGTGCTGTTATGTGACATCGAGTCACATGTGACTCATAGCGACCCTATGAACACGAGCCCTAAACCCTGCTCTATCCTGTGCCAACCTCACCATCTCCAACACACTTCACTCCCACCACCCCAATCACAGAATCGATCCATCTCATTGAGGGTCTTCCATTCCTGCTCTATCCCTCCACTCTCCCAAAAATGATGTCCCTCTCCAAGGACCATAAATAAAAACACTAGTCTATATAATTACTCTCGTCTTAAATTAGCTAAAAAACCTACAGAAAACAAGATGCTTTACCACATATGTGATTACTGCTGGTGAGAATATGAATTGTACATTGTGGAATATTGGCAAGCATTATTTAAGTTGTAAGTATAAAGCTATCCCACTCTGACATTCAACAGAAGAGTGCATGTAAGTTCACTAAAAACAATTATAAGAATATTTATAACAACACTAAGTATCCCACACTGAAGATTATATCTAAAATGCTAAGGGAATAAACTGTGGTGTATCCAAACTATGGAATGTAAATCAATGAGGACAAATGACTTACATGTAGTCACAATACTCTGGCTTACTCCCACATAGTGTTGAGCAAAGAAACTCAAAATTTTCATCACTTTTGAGTCAGAACAGAGCCATAGCTGACCCTCCAGTGGGTTTTCAGAGATTGTAAGTCACAAGGGAGAAGATTGCCCACCTTTCTCCCTTGGAGCACCAACTTCAGGCTGGCGCTGTAACTCTTTATCTATTAGGCCACCAAAGCTCCATAAAATAGTACAAACTTTGTAATTTCATAAGGAACTCTGGTGGACTAATTAGTGGTAAGGAACTCTGCTGCCAACCTAAAGTCATGCATTCGAATCCACCAGTTGCTCCACAAAGATGAGCAGTCTCCTCCCTTTTAATTTACTGCCTCTGAAAACCCTCTGAAGGGTCAGCTATGAGTTCATTCCAACTTGACAGTACATACAAACGTGTAATTTCATATATGTAAGCTGCACAAACTGGCAGACTAATATATGCTATTAGAAGTCAGAATAGTGCATGTCTGGCGACAATGGGTAATGACTGAATGGAAGTATCAAGGGAGATTCTGAACTGCTGGTAACATTTTGGTTTTTTTAATCTAGCTGGAATATAGGATTTGAGCCACCTGTGTGCATTAAATTTCACCTTTCATATGCTCACTTTTCTATATATATGTTAACGCTTGGTAAAATATTTTTTAAAACCTTTGGTGAAGTCAATAGCAATTATTTTACGTTCTTTATTAATGTACACCTAAGATGTGCTTCATTGACTATGCAAAGGCTTTTGACTGTGTGGATCACAACAAGCTGTGGCTGACTCTGAGAAGAATGGGAATCCCAGAACATTTGAT
>NW_006399907.1:5103268-5109881 GCF_000299155.1 Elephantulus edwardii | reverse complement strand
GTGTGTGTGTGTGTGTGTGTGTGTGTGTGGACACACACACAGGACAGCCCTCAGTCCTGTTTTTCATGGTTTTTGTTCAAACATTCTTCTAGGTCGATAGCCCTGGTGTGTCCACTTTTAGTACAGAGGTAACTTCTGGTTGCTGTGAAGCTGAACTCTGTGACACTGGTGTGTCAAATGTGTTAATGGTTACCCATGATGGACAGTGTTTGATGGAGCTCCTCGATTAAAACAAGCTTGGAAGCAGGAATGGCATCCACTTATGTAAATAGCTTGGCTCTGGAAACCCTATGAACCGGAGAAAGGATGAATGTCATACAAGTGTGGAGGACTTTCATTCATAGGGTCGCTATGAGTCGCCTATGACTCGATGGCATTTAACAACAACAACAACTATAGATGGATAGATAGATAAACATAGATAAACACACACATATATACATATATATATATACACAAACACATATATGTACACACACACACACATATATATATATATATATAAAACATGTGCATTTTTTACCACACAAACATGAGTGGAGTTCTAGAGGGGCATTAATCACACTTCAAAAGAAATCTCACCTTCAGAAGAAAGATGCATGGTTCAAGACATTGGAATTTCCACTGGTTATCTCAGAGAAGTTGATGACTAACTCCTGGTTTTGTATCACACTACCAAGGCCTATATATATTTTTATATATAATTTTTAAAATTGATTGGTTTTGCTCTCCTCTTCTCTCTTTTCTCACAATTATTAGAAATTAAGGATTTAAAACACAAAGATATTGATTGCCCATCTGTAAGGATGCAAAGAAAAGGAGATGCCCAAACCTGAAACCCCACAGGCAAGTTTAGGGAAATGTGAGAACTGGAGAGAGATGGAGATTGATACAGAGGAGCATAGGATAAAGACTGCCTGGGACTTGTGGATAAAAGAGAATACTGTTTTGTTCAGGGAGATGTTCATTAACTGTCCTATGAAATTTTAAATATTTTATTTCTATTTTGTTTTCCTTCATATTTTTACTGGTGGTGATTTCTCATGCCACAGGAAGCAAAGTTACCAGCTAGACTTGGTTAGTTAGAGGAAGAAGGAGAGAGAATTATATCAGAGTATGTGCTATTATTCACAGTGGGGATCATTACTAAAAGATTTCACAAACTCCAAAGTTACAACATTGCTCACCAAGGAAGGATGCACTGAAGCATCATGGTAGTTACTTTAATTTGCTCTAAATATGCAGAGTGTAATACTCTGTCTAGTACATGATAGGCACTCAGTAACCTGGATGTATTAATGATTAAGGATCACAAGGTTTATAATTATAAAATCTGGATTCTAACCTTGATTTAGTAAGTACATATATAGCTGCATGTCACGAAATTTTATCTCTTACGGGTTTTCTTTCTTTTTTTTAAAAAAAAAATAAGAGAGTTAGACGAGCTACTGAAGGAGTTCTTAAATATTCTATAGTTTATAATGTGAATATATTCTGGTAAGACATAGCTATTTGCAGTCACCATTGTGTATAGTGGGGAGCTCTGGTGGTTTAGTGGTAAAAAGCTGCACTGCAGTTCTGAAGGCAAGCAGTTCAAATCTACCAGTTTCTCCATGGGAGAAGGATGGACAATCTCTTCCTATGTGACTTACTGGTTCTGAAAACCTGCTGGAAGGTCAGCCATGAATCCATGATGCAACAAAACATGAAGAACAACTTTGTCCAGTAGATAAGATGATGTGATATGCACCAAAATATAGCATGTCTGTGAGTCCAGGGAAGTCTAATTTGAGAAAGCTATGCTCTACCCTAAAAGACACTGAGACTTAAACTTACCTAAAGTCCCATCTTATGATCAGTAGATATACTTAGTACGCTGAGTCATAGTGCAGATGTGGCATTTATTTTATCAGTATTTACATTCACATTTAACATGGAATTAAGTTGTTAGATTTGTTTAAATTCAGGAGTAATGATTCTTTTTCTTAAATGAAATTGCCAACCCTAAGGGTGGCCTGGTAGTATAAAGCTGAGCTGCAATTCCAAAGGCTTACGGATCCATACCACCAGCTCCTCTGAGGGAAATGGATAGACAGTCTCCTCCCATGCAATTCACTGTCTTTAAAAACAGCTTGGAAGGTCAACTTTGAGTTGGTTTTGACTCATAGGCACACAAAACCACTACCTTATGACCTCAGAGACCAGAAAAGGGATTTCTGGTGATCTTGTGGGTAAAGAATCTTGTTGCCAATCCAAAGACAGGCAGTTTGAATCTTCCAGCTGCTGCATTAGAGAAATAATGGGCAATTTCCTCTTTAAACCCTCTAAAAACCTACTGGAAGGTCAGCTATGTGTCAGTTCCAACTTGACAGCAAGGGACAGAGAAAGAGAAAAAGACCCTCAAGAACCAACGATACAGTGACTGTAGCAATAGGCTTTAGTATTTCGGAGATCATAAGGGTGGTGCAGGATGGTAGAAGGTTGAAATCTATTGTTTATAGGGTCTCTGAATCATAGCTGACTTAGGACCTAACAATAATATACTGTTACTACAGAATAATACTATTTTACTATAACTTTTATATTCTTTATGTGAAATGCCCTTTTTAAAAACAGTAAGCAAAGCAAAACAGTCTGCACACACAGACACACTGAATTGCTACAGGCAATTGCTATAGCCATTTGAGTCACTTTATCAAATTCTTCCAAACAGAGCTCTCTAGTTTCTTGACGACCTTGGGTCATCAGCAGATTTAAGCCTGCTTGGAATGTGTGTTTTCTAAAGTCTTGGGACGAGAGAAAGAATTTAATGATCTAATTTCCAACTATCCTATCCTCAAAGATACCTGGCATTTGTGCTTTTCCCCCAGCATATGGCCTCTCAATGACCCGAGATAAATAGTGCACCATTTTTTTCCAAATGACCTAACATGTAGGGCATTTACACAATGACTTTTTCTCATTTCTTGGCTTTGGAAATATTATTCTTGCCTCCTGTGGTCATCCTGTTATTCTCCAGCAAATATTACTGACCAGATAACTCCCTGAAGAGGTGGAAGGCTGATTAAGTGGTTAAGAGAAGCCACAATTTCTGTCAGCTGTTGTGCAGGAGAAAGATGGGAAATCTCCTCCTGTGGGATTTACAGCCTCTGAACACCTATTGGGAGATCAGCTATGAGTTGATTTTGACTCAATAATAAATAACAACACAAATTCGTGGGAAAGCGACTTTTCTTTCTCTTCCTGGTGCTGCAAAGAGGTAAGTGCTCATCTGCTGGCTAAAGACTATCGTTATTAGTTGCTGAGCATGGTCGTGTCAAAATTGACCCATATATGATCCTCCAGTGGTTTTGCAAAGGCAGTCAATCACATGGGAGGAGATTGCCCATTATTATCTTTCAGAGCAGCTAGTGGATTCCAACCATGTACCTTTGCACTGGCAGTGCTACTCCTTACCTCTAAGCCACCAGAGTTCCCTCGCTAAGGACTACGTACTCAAAACCCCACTATCTGCCTCTATAAAGATTAAGTAATACATTGCCAGTGAGTTGATTCTAACTTGTAATAATTCTGTAGGACAGAGTAGAACTGCCTCGTAAATTTCACAAGTCTCTAAGTATTATTTACAGATACAGATTATCACATCTTTTCCTAGTGGAGCAACTTGTGGGTTTGGACAGTTAACTTTTGGTTAGCTTCTGATTACTTAACCACAGAGTTCCTTCTTGAAAGATAACATCCAAGAAAATTCTAGGGGAGGGGGAGCTGTTCTATCCTAAAATGTAGGATTGCCTGGAGTCAAAATCAACTTGATAATGCTTAACACCACCACACCCTTTCTTTAAGTGTCTGTTTCATGGGGGGGGGGGCTGTCTCTGGAAAATCCTAGGGAGTTAAAACGTCTTAAAAATAATACAATGATAATATATCCAAAGACCTTTAAAGATGCATACCATCAACTGCAGTTTGAAAATGTTTCCCTAGACTGAAGAGATTAAGAATGTGGAATTATCTGGTGGCTTCACAGCAAGAAGCTGCGCTGTCATCCTGAAGGCATGGGGTATAAAGTCACAAGCTGCGCTGCAGAAGAAGGATGGACAATCTTCTCACTTGTGATTAACTGCCTCTGAAGAACCAAGGACAGTCAGCTTTGTGTCAGAGGGTCAGCTATGGGTTGGTTCTAACTCTACAGCACACAGCAACAAAACAATAGGGAGGCCTGGGAGCATTGTCTATAGGAAGTTTCACTGCTAATCCAAAGATAGAGCCTCTCTGGGAGTTCAGCTACACTCATAGCTCAAAGGGAGAAAGATAGACAGCCTCCCCATAAACCTTAGCACCCCAACTTACATGCTAGTATGATTTAAAGTCTCCAGAAAACCTGCTGGAGGGTCAGCTAAGAGTTAGTTCTGAAACAATCAATGAATGTGATTCCTACTAGCCAGCTATTATTATAATAAGGTTAATTTTTATTCACATACCTTGGATGTGCAATTAAGAGAGGCCAGTCCCTAAGAAAAACACATCTTGCTGGTTAAGTAAAGGGTTATGTAAGCAAGGAGGAAGACTTTCAAAGAGACAGATTTGCACTGTGGTGGGAACAATGGGCTTAAGCACAGCAGCGACTGTGAGGATGGGTCAGAGCCAGGCAGGGATTCCTTCTGATACACAGGGTTGCTATGAGTTGCAGTTGACTCAATAACAACTAACAAAGGTTTTTACTCACTATTTATTTAATCATACTGATGGCTAAAGAAAGAAAAAGATCATATTTGTCCCTTTGAACTAAATATAGAATAAAGTAAAACCTGTCTACGGAATGAAGATTTTTTTTCATTAATTTTAATAAAAGTTTACAGAGACTTAGGGTTTCCAGTCATTCACTGTTGCAAATTTCTCCCTGCCCACCCCCCTATTCACTCTTCAATTTGAAAAGTAAAAGAAAAATCTTTCATTGTTATGAAATCCCTCCCCCAAAGTCCACTCCACTGTGCAGCCTTCATTCTAGACTCCTGTCATGACAATAATACCCAATCATACAACCCTTTTAAACAGTTCTCTCCCTCATCTGTTTCAATGGAGGATACATCATTTCTCCCCTTCTGTGCAGTGGCTGGTGGATCCAAATAACTGACCTTTTTTTAAAGTCACTGACAGCTTTAATTACTGTGCTATCACTGTTGTTGTGCTATGAAGGCCTTCTCTGAGCTCTGATGGACCAGTGGATAAGAAGGTATACTGCCAATCCAAGACATATAGTTTGGATTCACCAGCTGCTCCAAGGGAGAAAGATAGGCCATCTCCTCAGATGTAATTTATTGCCTCTGAAAACCTGTGTAGGGTCAGCTATGAATCAGTTCCAATTCAACATTGCACAACACAATAATGTGTGTGTGTGTATTGCTGTTGTTGTTGTCGAGTCCCTTGTGACTCCTAGCGACCCTATGTACAACAGCCCTAAACCCTGCTCTATCTGGCGCCAATTGCACTGCCTCTGACACACCCATCCAATTACCCCAGTCACTGAATCAATCCACCTCATAGAGGGCCTTCCTCTCTTGCTATATCCCTCCACCCTCCCAAGCATGATGTCCCTCTCCAAGGACCCGTCCCTCCTGGCAACATGTCCAAAGTATGTCAGACAAAGCCCCAGAATCCTTGCCTCCAAGGAGTAGCTTGGTTTAACCCTCTCCAGGATGAATCTGTTTGTTTTCTTGGCAGTCCATGGTACATTCAATACTGTTGGTCTCCAGCACCACAGCTCAAAGGCATCAATACTCATATTCTCCCTAGTCATTGTCCAACATTCTGATGCATAACAAGTGATTGCAGTGACCATAGCCTGTATCAGACATACCTTAGTCTCCAGAGTGACACCATTGCTCTTCAGTACCCTGGAGAGGTCCCTAACAGCAGACTTTCCCATCGCAATACATTTTTTTATTTCCTGGCAATGGTGCTAAGAGTGTTGACCGTGGAGCCAAGCCGACTAAAATTGTTAACAATCTCAATCTCTTCACCATTCATCCTGATGTTGCCAATTGGTCCAGTGGTGAGAATCTTTGTCTTCTTGCCTCAATCTATACTGAAGGCTGCAGTCCCTGAACCTCTGCAGCAAGCATTTCAGGTCCTCCTCAATTTCAGCAAGCAGGGTTGTATCATCTGCATAACACAGATTGTTAATAGATTTTCCACCAATCCTGACTTCGCATTTCTCCTCATAGAGCCCAGCCTCCCAGATAATCTGTTCTGCATACAGGTTGAAAAGGTAAGGAAATAGGACACATCCCTGGCCTACGCCCTCCCCAATTTTGAACCATCCAGTGTTTCCTTGCTCTATTCTGACAACTGCCTCTTGGTCCAAGTATAGGTTTCGCATTAGAACAATCAAGTGTTCTGGGATTCCCATTCTTGTCAGTCAGCCACAGTTTGTTATGATCCACACAGTCAAATGCCTTTGCATAATCAATGAAACACAGATAGACATTATATATATATATATATATATATATATGGTTGTTGTTGTTGTTGTTAAGTGCTATCGAGTCGCAGACGACTCATAGTGATCCTGTGAAGGAGAGTCCTCAGACTTAGGTATCTTTCATCCTCTCTC
>NW_006399907.1:5101472-5103168 GCF_000299155.1 Elephantulus edwardii | reverse complement strand
GGGAGAAAGAAGATTGTCTCTTCCCATTGCCATTTGCAGCCTGGAAACCCAATGGATGGGCACAGTGAGTCAGAACCTACTGGACCACAGTAGTAGATGTGTGCAGGGTTGGTTTTTTGGTTTATTTTTTTTAAGGGAAGTAGAAACACATAAATTCCTTTGCAGCTATAGTTTTACCATCATATTTCTTTATATTAATGGCACAGAACATACACATATACATGTTGTTTAGTACTGTGGGGTCGTAAACAACCCATAGCTAACCATCAAGCTAGCTTTCAGAGGCAGTGAATCACATAGGAAGGGATTGTCTATCTTTCTCCTTCATATATAGAAACGAAAGTCTAGAAAAGCTCATTTGCTTTTGCTTGATTTGCCTTCTGCATCTGGTGAACCTGTTTCTTTGCACTGACTCAATGGCAAAGTTGAGCCTCCATTGAGTTTTCAGAGGCAGTAAGTCACATGGGAGGAGATTGTCCATCCTTCTCCTGTCATGCAGCTGGTGGGTTTAAGTTGCATGTGCTAGGGGTTAAAGTGCAGACCCTTACCACTAGATCACAAGGGCTCCCTCATATATGACATGCTGGAGGGCCAGCTACAAGCTGTTTCTGACTTATAGGGATCCTATGATCAACAGATCTGAACCCTGTCCTATTCTGTGCCATCTTCACACTTCCTGACACATTAGAGCCCGTTGCAGGAGTCATTGCATCAATCCGCCTGTTAAGGATCTTCCTCTCCTTTGCCACTCCTTTACCTTTCCCAGCATCATGTCCCTCTCCAAGAAATAGCCCCTCCTAGCAACATGCCTGTAGTGTGTGAGGCAAAACCTCATCATCCTTACCTCTAAAAGCACTCTGGCTGCACGCTCTCCAAGGAATATGTGTTTGCTCTTTTGGCCATCTATGGGCTTCCCAGTGCTCTTCTCCAACATGACAGCTCAAAGACATAAATTCTTCTTTTGTCATCCCTATTCATTGTCCACCACTCAGATTCATAGCAAGTGACTGGAAAGACCATGGCCTGAATCAAATGCATTTTAGTCCTCAATTTGATATCATTACTCCTCAATAATTTGGACAGGTCCCTAACTGTAGACTTTCCCAGTGTGATACAAGTCCTGATTTCCTGACTTCTGGTACTAAGGCTGTTAATTGTTGAAGTTGTTAACAGTTTGAATCTTTCCATATGAGCAGGAGCCAATGGCAATGAAGGAGGAAGTAGAAACTGCATTGAAGGCACTGGAAAAAATAAGGCTTCCGGAATCAAAGTGATACCAATTAATTTGTTTCAATTAGCAGATGCTACCCTGGATATGCTCATTAGTCTATGCCAGGAAATTTGGAGGACGTCTGTCTGGCCAACAAATTGGAAGAAGTCCATATTTGTTCCTATTCCTGAGAGAGTTGATCCAACAAAATGTGGAAACTATAAAATAATATCACTAATATCACAAATATGACAAAGTAAAATATTTCAATGTAACGTGCAAGGAGTTGGAGTCAGAAAATCAAAAGGGCCAAACTCTCTCAGCATTTCTTAAACTCAAGGAACTGAGGAACAAATTCAAACCTCGAGTTACTATAACAAGGATGCTTTAGGCAGAATATTAAATGATCCAGGAAGTATTAAAAGAAGATGGAAAGAATATACTGAGTCATTGTATCGAAAGGAATTGGCAGACACAGAAGAATTT
>NW_006399907.1:5084105-5092448 GCF_000299155.1 Elephantulus edwardii | reverse complement strand
GTTGTTGTTGTTGTTAAGTGCTATCGAGTCGCAGACGACTCATAGTGATCCTGTGAAGGAGAGTCCTCAGACTTAGGTATCTTTCATCCTCTCTCCAGGTTCATAGGGTTTCCGGAGGCAAGCTGTTACAGAAGTGGATGCCACTCCTTCTTCCAAGCTTGTTTTGATCGGGGAGCTCTACCCACCCTCTCCCCCCACTCTCTCTCTTTTTCTGTACACACACACACACACACACACACACACACACACACACTAATCCTACTTATGGCCAGTGAATTTAATAGGGACCAGTAAATACTCACTATAAAGTACTAGATAAGTATTTCAGCTTTAGTACGTCAGAGCTACTCGGTTTGTTGGGCCACAAAAGAAGTAAAAAAACAATATGATAAATAAGCAAATTAGCATAACTGTATTTCAACAATGTTTTATTTAAGGACACTATAATTTGAATTTTATGTAATTTTTCTCAGGTGATAAAACCTTCCTTCTTTTGATTTTCTAACCAATTTAAATATAAAAGTCATGCATGACTCCTCAGTAATGAACAAAACCAGGCAGAGGCCAAGTTGGGCTCTCAATTCACAGTTTACAGTTCTGCATGTGCACACTAGGTGAATGAAGTCTTGGCCAGAGCCAATAGCTGTGTGAGTCTGTCTTCTCTAGTTTGCCTGTTGCTTTGACAAAAATCCATAAAGTGGGGTTAAGGCAGCCTCTTTAACAGAGAGTGCTAGCATAACTAGTTATCTATTTGTAGCTGTTTTCACTTATAACCAAAGTGGTACTAATTTTTTAAAGTTCAAATCCATGCATCGTTCTAGACATAAAGATTGGTAGTCTCTTCCTTTTATGATTTAGAGTCTCAGAAGCCTAGTGGCATGTCCTTGTAAGTCAAAACTTACGCCATGGCTATGAGTTTTCTTAACAGATTATATATATATATTTACATTGCCTGCATTGTGGAACACACATGAAAATGCCATATAAAAACCAAGCAACCTAGATGTACTACGACTCAACTTTAATAATGAGTGTACATCTCTCCAAGATCAAAGATTCTTAGATCTTGGCACTTTTAAATAATGTTTGGCACTTTTAAAATAATGTTTTTATATTATTATTCTTATAGACTTGGACATTTATAAAATACATTTCTTTATTAAACATTGATGTAAAACATAATTAGTTTAAAATTCTCAATAAATAGTCTATAATAAAAAGAAAACAAAAACACCAAAAAAAACAAAACCCAAGAACCAGCCAACCTTAAAAGAGGAGTCCATGGGTAGTACACATGGTTAAGCATTTATCTAGAAACTAGAAAATTAGGAGTTTGATCAATGAGATAGAAAAATAACCATCAAGTTTATATAGAGAAGAAAGAGATCCCAAATAAGCAAAGTAATGTGCTGAAGAAGAAAAAACAAAGGGCAGGAGAACTTACACTTCCTGATCTCAAAACCTGCTACATAGCCACAGTAATCAAAAGAGTTGGGTAATGGTAGAATGATAGATACACAGACCAATGGGAAAGAATTGAGAATCCAGAAATAAAACCGTACATTTATGAAACAACTGGTCTTTGACAAACAAATGAAATCCAATAAGTCGGGAAAAGGCAGCCCCTTTAAATGGGGCTGAAAAAATTGATAGTTATTTACAGAAAATTGAAACAAGACCCATATCTCGCACCAAACACAAAAACTAACTCAAGAAGGATTAAGAACCTGATCTAGACAGAAACTTTAAAACTCTAAAGATCCTTAAAGAAAAAAATGAGTGCAAATTTATGAACCCTAACCCATGGTAAATCTCTTCCAGTAAGTAGGTATCTTCCAAACTTCTCAGCACAAGCTGGTAAGCACGTCCAGGGTGGTATCTGTTAGTTGAAACATGTCCTTGGTAATCCATCAGTTCCTGGCACCTTATTATTTTGTCAATGCCTTAAATGCAGTTTGAATGTCTTCCTTCATTACCATTGACTATTATTCATATGCTACTTCCTGAAATATATGACTGCCAGCCAATTCACCTTTAGAAGTGCAGAGTAAGTTCTTTCCTTTTATTTTCCAACTCCATTTCTTTGAGCATTTGTTAAAATATGTTGCATCATCCTCACGGGCTGCTCTTTGAAATCATCTGTGCATCTCTTTGACATCAACATTCGCCTTTGGCTATCAAGCAATTTTCATAGCCTCCTTTGGCATCCATTTTGGACTATTCTTTCTCTCCCATCTTTATAATGAATTCTTGCTTTTTTCATTGCTGGTTTCTTTGATGTAATCCCAAAACTCAGCTGGTTCTCAATCTGTATGCTGAGTAAATCACTCACAAGCTAGACTTTACGAAGGATGTAGCATCAGAATTGGAGGAAGATGAATCAATATATAGTGATATGTAGCTGACACAATCTTGCTTGCTGAAAGTGAGAAAAATTTGAAAAGCTTGTTATAGAAAATCAAAGATTATGGCTTTCAAATTGGATTACATCTAAACATCAAGAAGACAAAAAATTTCACCACTGGACAAATAAGGAGCATCATGATAGATGGATAAAAGGTTGAAATTATAAATGACTTCAAATCAAGTCTAAAACTAATACCTTTGGTATAAGAAGTAAAGGAATCAAAGATGTGATGCTACCTTTGGAAATGTGCTATCAAGGACATCTCCAAAGTACTAAAAAGCAATAATGCCAGTTGGAAGACCAAAGAGTACTAATTTAGGCCACAGTTTTTTCAATCACTTGCTATGATTCTGAGAACTGGATAATGAATAATGATGGCAAAAGAAGAACTGATACCTTGGAGTTGTGGTGTTGGAGAAGAGTACTGAATAGCCCATGGACTGCCAAAAGAAAAAGCAGGTATGTCTTTGAGACAGTAGAGCCAGAGTGTTCTACAGAGGCAGGATGGCTAAGCTTCACCTTACATACATTTGACATGTTATTGCTAAGTGCTGTCGAGTTGAGTATGACTCATAGCTATCCTATGAACAACACATATCAAGCCTGTCCTATCCTGTGCCATCCGCATCATCTCTGACCTACTTGATCCCATTGCTGCACTCACTTTGTTAATTCATCTAGTTGAAGGTCTTCCTCTCTTTCTCCATTTCTCCACCTTTCAACCCATTTCACCCCTCCACATTTCAGTGAAATAGATTATCATAATGACAAAATCAATGAGTTTGGGTATATTGGAGATGATAGGATGACATAGGTTGGACAAGGTTCAGACAGGTTGTTCATAGGATTGCTATGAGTCATGCTTAATTTGACCTAACCATAATCCATGGCAAAGATGGCAAAGTTTCATCTCACATATTTTGAGCATATTCTTAGGAGGCATCAGTCCTTCGAAAAGAATATCATGCTTAGAAAGGTGAAGGGTCAACAAAGGAGAGGAAGACCCTCAACAAGATGATTGACTTAGTAACAATAACATTGGGCTCAAAATATATCAGATGGCAGAGGTTAGGGCAGGGTACAAGTCCATTGTTCATAGGATCATTATGAGTCATAGTCAACGTGATGACACTTTACAACAGCTGATAACATAAATAGACTGTCAAAAATAACTGAAAATGTACAAACAACAGAGGATAAATCAGATCACTGTGGCCTCTTAAAAATTAAAACCTTATGTGCATCAAAAGATTTCTTCAAAAGAGTGAAAAGAGAACCTAATGACTAGGGGAGAAAAATTGGGCAATGACATATCTGACAAATGACTTAACCCTACAATTTATAGAACTCTCCAACAACTCAACAAGTTTTGTTTTGTAATAAGATTGCAAATTCTATCTGTGACTATCTCAGTCACCTTTCATCCATACAACAGAATTGTTTTCATCATATACCTCAATCCTATCAACAGAATTAGTTCTGGTTTCTCAATTTTCTTCTTGTATAAAAGAGACGAGAGAAGTTTATGGTTAATACCAACTATGGTTATTATCAGGCTTAATCTATGAATTTAGGGTTACATTTCCCAAAGAGTGTTATGCAGAATGTCAATTGGTAAATATTCTGTTGAAAAAGCATCTCAAGGTGAAAACAATTTGGGAAATAGGGCATAAAATAGCCTTCCTTTCTTAATGCTTTGTAATGTGTGTTAGAAAACTAAGGCTAGAGGATGCCTGGAATAAAACTGCTTAACTAGGTTAAATCAAGAAATTGTTAATGTAATATGGCCAAGGAAACTTTTTCTTCACTTGTTATTAGTATTGCAAGGCATTAATGATCCACGTACACATTTTGGGAGACATATCATTAGGCAGGATGTGGAAACTTTGTCTTGCTTACTTTATGCACATCATCATAAAAGAACTATTGCTAGAAAAAGAAGATCAGTTAAAACAAGGGAAAGCTTCAATGAGTCAGACACAAATGCCACAATGAATGCAAACATGCTGTCAATTGTGAAGATGGTACAGCACCTGGCAACATTTGGTCCTGTTACATAAAAGATTATCATAAACTGGAGTCAAGGAAGCTCTGGTAGCCCAGTGGTAGGTAAGAAGCTGCACTACCAACCCAAAGGCAGGTGATTAAAAGTCACAAGCTGCTCTGAAGAGAAAGTGGACAATCCCCTCCCATGCGATTTGCAGTCTCTGAAACATAGCTAGAGGGTCAGCTGTGAGCCAGGTTCAACTCGACAGCACACAACAGCAACAGGAATGGCAAGTAAAAGCTACTGTAAACAAGGGCATCAAATGTAAAAGTATGGGAGTGAATGATGATTTAGAACACTCACATTGGTGAGCTTTGGCCATTTCTTCTCTACTCTTCATCAGTTTATGAAATGGTACCATATTCCACCCATGTGCTTAAGCCAGCAAAACATGAACTACATGTATTGGGGTGTTGTTTTGTTGTTATGTGCCATCGAGTCGCTTGCAACTCATAGCAACCCTGTGTACAGCAGCCCTAAACTCTGCTCTGTCCTGTGCCAATCGCACTGTCTCTGACACACCCATCCTGATTACCCCAGTCACTGAATCAATCTACCTCATAGAGGGCCTTCCCCTCCTGCACTGTCCCTCCACCCTCCCAAGCATGATGTTCCTTTCCAAGGACCGGTCTCTCCTTACAACATGTCCAAAGTATGTTAGACAGAGCCTCAGAATCCTTGCCTCCAAGGAGCCACCCAGTTTAACCCTTTCCAGGACGAATCTGTTTGTTTTCCTAGCAGTCCATGATAGAAGTTTAAAAATGTTTACAGTAGCTTGGAAAAATGAAAAATATGTATTGCTGAAAAACATACATTTAACCTGTAGAGACGGGGAATATATGAAAAACAATGGTCGCTTCCTTCCTTTTTCCCACTTCTTTCTGAAAGGACCAACCAAAGTGATCAAATTTTGTTGTATTTTATTTTCCGGTTCTTCCAACAACTCTAACCGACAGCATTAGGACCTAATATTTCCGATAAAACAATTTGGCAGCATCTAGAACAGAAAATTTGTTTTCACATTTCTTTTTTGTCTTATTCAGTAGCCCCCATATCTAATCTACATCAAGCCTACATCTGTCTACCTTTCTCCATCTTGTCTGTGGTACTCTTATCTGCTATCCTTCCTAACTGCCCTCCTGCTTCTAATCCTTTCTCTAATCTGTTCACTTTGTCATAGCAGTAACAGTCTCCTCCTAAGGTAAATTGAGATCATTCATTTTTGTTGCTTTCAAGTTTTCAATAGATTCCCATTGAAAACTTTTTAAATAGTCACCACCTTTGTCAACGCTTGTTAGGTTTTGCATGGTCAAGCTCCTTCCTGTTGTTACTGTTGTTAGGTGTAGTAGAGTTAAGGACAGGTCAGTGAGCCCTTAGATCTGAACAGATCTGAACCTTGCCCTATCCTGCACCAACCTCATGATCTTCAATATGATAGATCACATTCCATTGTTACAGTCTCTATGTCAATCCTTCTTGTTGAGGGTCTTCCTCTTTTTTTCTGATCCTCCACATTTACCAGGCTGGAGTATACCTTTCCACATTTATGCTCAGCCTGTCACAACCTCCCTTGCCAAACCCTTTCTCTTAAACAATTTTCAGCATTTCCCCCTCCTTACATTTCCCCATTATAACCATTTGACTCTGTAGAACATAACATATAATGGATAATATTGGAAAGAATGAGAATTCCACAATACTTTATACGGTTCATGATGAACTCATACAGAGAATTAAATGAGGAGATACTGTGTGGTTTAAAATAAGGAGAGGTATGTGTCATGGATGCATTATTTCACCATGTTTATTCAATCTATATGTCAAGTAAATAATCCCATAAACTGGACTATAGGGAGACTACAGCATCAGGACGGCAGGAAGAATCATTAACAACCTGCAGTATATATTTGCTTAATGAAAATTAAGAGGGCTTAAAACACTTACTGATGCAAATCAAAGACCACAGTCTTCAGTAACGATTGCTCTTTAACATAAAATAAAAATCTTCATAACTAGACTGGTAAAATCATAATAAATGATGAAAGTCTTAAGTGATTAAGGATTTAATTTGATCTGCAATAAACACCCAGGAAAGTGGTAGCCGAGAAATCAAATAATGATTCTCTTTCTGATTCCTATAAGAACTAAACCAATTAATAATTGACTCTCCAGCAGGTTTCTCAGGCTGTAAACCAAATGGGAGGAAGTCACTCATCTTTCATGGATTAGTTTCTGGACAGAATTGCCAGAGGGGCACTGCCTTTGGGTTAAGCAGAGAAACTCTTTCTGGACTAGGCTCCCTGGGTTTCCTCAAATTGCATAATTCTTATGAAGATTTTCCGCAAAACAGCTCTTTAGAGTTTGGTGAGTGGAGGAAAGAGATGAAGGAATTAGGAAAGATCCAGGGGGAATCTGAAAAGATGGGGTAATAGTGGACATAAATCAATGATGATTAGGGTTATAAGATACAATGTATAGGAATGGTTACATGAAACACAATGTGAATGAAGGACTGTGTGACACACAATATATAGAAATGAAACTTAGGTATATGAATTTTGTATGCAAGCCAATACAAAATAAAAATGAATTCTAAAAAAGCAAAAATGTGTTTTGGAGACACATTCTTTGTTTTCACATTCTTTAAAGTATTAAAAACTCCTAAGAACTATTGTTGCTTTGTTATGTGCCTGTCGAATTGTCCACAAGCACAATAGCTCTAAACCTGCCCTATCCTGAGCCAGTATCACTGTCTCTGGCACACCTGCACCTATGACCCTAGGCACTATGTTGACCCACCAAGCATGATTTCCTCCTCCAAGAACTGGTCCTTTCTGGCAACATGCCCAATATATGTGAGACAGAGCTTCAAAATCCCTATCTAAAGGAACAACTTGGTTTTACCCTCTCCAGGACAGATCTGTTTGTTCTCCTGGTAATCTATGGCATGTTCAAGACTCTTCTTCAGCACCACAACTCAAAGGCATCAATTCTTCTGTCATCCTTAGTCATTGTTCAGCTCTCTGATGCATAACAAGTAGTTTCAAACCCATGGCCTGGATTGAGCATTCCTTAGTCTCTAGACTGACATCATTGCACATCAACACTTTGTAGAGGTCTTTGACAGCTTTCCTAATCCAATTCATCTTTTGATTTCCGAGATGCTGGTTCCAAGAATATTGATGGTGGATCCAAGTACACAGAAATTGTTAACAATCACAATCTTCTCCATCTACCATGGTACTGCCAACTGGCCCAGTAGTGAGAATTTTTGTTTTCTTAATGTGGAGCTTCAATCCATATTAAAGACTACAGAGTCCTTGACTTTCTAGAGCAGATGTTTCCGGTCCTCCTTAGTTTCAGCGAGTAGTGCTGTGTCATCTACATAACACTAGCTACTGATGATTCTTTCTCCAACCCTGATGCCACATTCTTCCTCATAAAGACCAGCCTCTCAAATGATCTGTTCCTCATATAGTTTAAAAAGGTTTGGAGACAGGATGCATCTCTGAAGCACTCCTTTCCTGATCTTAAACCATGCACTGTTTCTTTATTATGGATTTCAGGTGACTTAATGATAAGAAATTGTGCTGCCAACACAAAGTTATGTGGTTCAAATTCACAAGCTGCTGCGCAAGAGAAAGATGAGTCATCTCTTCCGGTGCAATTTACTGTTTCTGAAAACCTTCTGGAGGTCCAACTAAGGGTCAATTCCAAATTGATGGCACACAACAACAACAACAACATAATATTAGAGTATATTATATTTATAGATTATTATCATTAACTGCCAGATCATGGGTTGGACAATGGAAGATATTTTTCTGAAGGGACTTGGTAGATGAGAAGGATTATCCTGGTGGAGGGTGGAGCTGGGAAGCAAGTGGGT
>NW_006399907.1:5074218-5081945 GCF_000299155.1 Elephantulus edwardii | reverse complement strand
TTGGCGCAGGATAGAGCAGGGTTTAGAGCTGTTGTGCATAGGGTCACTATGAGTCGGAAACGACTCGATGGCACATAACAACAACAACAACAACTTATAGTATAGTATATTCTTATATAATGTAATTGTTATTGTTGTGTACCATTGAGTTGGAACAAACCAATTAATAGTTGACCCTCCGGTGGGTTTTTTAGAAGTAGTAAATTACATGAAAGAAGATTGCTTCTCTTTCTCCCATAGAGCACCAGGTGAATCTGAACCATGTACCTTTGTGTTGGCAGTACAATTCTTTACTACTAGACTATAAGCACTCCCTATGTACTATGTATAATACAATATATATAATATAAATAGTTGATATTCTACTGAATATTTCATAATAGTCAATATTTGAGAATATGCATATTAAAAAATAATGTGTAATTATAATAAACTAGGAGCTCTACTGGCCTACGGGTAGAGATTGCAGATTGCAGATTGTGTTGCAATCCCAAAGGCATGCAGTTCTAATTTACCTGCTGCTCCATGGGAAAAGGACAGGCAATCTTCTCCCATGCAGTTGAATGCTTGTGAAAACTTTCCCGAGGGTCAGGTTTGGGTGAGTTCAGACTTGGTGTGTTGTTGTTGTGTACCAGAGTCTGAGACAACTCATGGCTGACCTTCTGGCAGGTATTCAGAGGCAGTTAATCACACAGGAGGACATTGTCCATCCTTCTCCGGTAGAACAACTGGTGGCCTCGAACTGCATGCCTTTGGGATTGCCACGGCAGTGCAGCTTCTTGCCACTAGACCACCAGAACTTCCTATACAACAACAACATAGAAGTATTATAAACTAAAAACAAGTATTAAAAGCAATAAAAATAGTATGCCACTTTGAAGGTTTGCCCAGCACAAGTCATGGTATTTTTTAATCACCTCCTATGTGGCTGAAAATGGGAATAAGGAAGAATTGATGCCCTTGATATGTGTTGCTGAAAAATAATACTGACTACATCATAAGGGTCGCTAGGGTCGCTATGAGTCGCAAACGACTCGACGGCACATAACAACAACAACAACATATCCTAACTACAACCCTGCTTGCTGAAACTGAGGAGGACTTAAAGCACTTGCTGCAGAGGGTCAAGGACTGCAGCCTCCAATATGGATTGAGGCTCAATGTCAAGAAAGACAAAGATTCTCACCACTGGATCAATTGGCAGCATCAGGATGGATGGTGAAGAGATTGAGATTGTTCACAACTTCAGTTTGCTTGGCTCCACAGTCAACACTCTAGACACCAGTAGCCAGGAAATTAAAAGACATATTGCGATGGGAAAGTCTGCTGTTAGGTACCTCTCCAAAGTACTGAAGAGCAATGGTGTCTCTCTGGAGACTAAGATGTGTCTGATACAGGCCATGGTCTTTGTAATCACTTGTTATGCATCAGAGAGTTGGACAATGACTAGGGAGGATAGAAGGAGAATTGACACCTTTGAGCTGTGGTGCTGGAGAAGAGTATTGAGGGTATCATGGACTGCTAGGAAAACAAACAGATTCATCCTGGAAAGGGTCAAACTGGGCTGCTTCCTGGAGGCAAGGATTCTAAGGCTCTGTCTAACATACTTTGGACATGTTGCAAGGAGGGACAGGTCCTTGGAGAGGGACATCATGCTTGAGAGGGTGGAGGGACAGCGCAGAAGGGGAAGGCCCCCTATGAGGTGGATTGATTCAGTGACTGGGGTAATGGGGATGGGTGTATTGGAGACAGTGTGATTGGCACAGGACAGAGCAGAGTTTAAGGATGCTGTACATAGGGTCGGTATGAGTCACAAGTGACATAACAACAACAATAACATATAACTGTGGAGAAATTATGAAAGTCATGTAATTGTCGGGGACTTTCAATCATAGGGTCCCTATGAGTTGCCCACGATCCAATGGCACTTAATAACAACAACATATCATAACTGAGATGAACAAATAAATCTGTCTCAGGAGAAGGTGAGTCAGAGTGCTTCATAGATATGAGGGTGGAGAGACTCTGTCTTACTTATTTTGCACATGTGGGTAAAGAAGAGGTTCAACCCAAAACAGGAGACACTCAGTGAGATGGATTGACACAGTAGTTGCAAAACTGGTTACTTTTATTCCTAAAGATTGTATCTTTTATGTGACTATTGTAAATAGCATGGCTTTTCTTATTTTCTGTTCAGAGTTCTCTTCTGATTTTTGTTGGTTCTCCTTGCCCCCTGCCATTGCTGAATCACTAATAGATCCAGCCATTTTCTTGGTAAATCTTTGGTATTTTGAAGATGTATGTTTTTGCTGTGTACTCTAGAGTCAGAAATGGCCCACAGCTGAGCCATTGGCAGTTAAATACGCTGGAGGGGACTGCCCATCTTTCTCTCCTGGAGAAGCTGGTGGCCTTGAACAATGTGCCTTCTGGATTACAGAGAACCTACTTTGTTACTAGACCATCAGAATTCCTTTTTAAAATGTATAGGATTAAAGAATCTGTAAACAGAAATTTAGTTCCTCTTTGTCAATTTGAATGCCTTTTATTTCCTTTATTGTTCTAGCTAGTACTTCAAATACATCATTGAATAGGAGTGATAATAAAGGACAATCTGGTTCATGTTCACAAAAGGAATGCATTCAGTTTCTCTTCATTAAATGTAATGATGGTGGTTGGGTTTTGTACATATACTTTTAAATGATGTTGAGGAATTCTTCCTCTTTTCCAATTGTGTTGAGCATTTTTATCAGAAACAGGTGTTAACTTTTTTCAACTCCTTTTTGTGCTTCAATTGAAATTATTATATGGGTTTTTTCCTCTGTTTTATTGATGGTCATATTGTTGTTGACATAGCAACACTACAAACAACAGCTCTGAATCTTATCTTATGCTGAGTCAACGTCACCATCTCTGACTCACTTGACTCCATTGTCACAGTTACATTGTTCAGTACATTTCATTCAGGATCTTCCTTTCCTGCATTGACCCTCCACTCTCCCAAGCATGATATCCTTCTCCAAAACCAGGTCCCTCCTGGAAACATGCCCAAAATATGTGAGACAGACCTTCAAAATCCTTGCCTTTAAGTTGCAGTGCTGGAGAAGAGTATTGAACATATCATGGATTGCCAAAAGAACAGGTCTGTCCTAGAGAGGGTGAAACCAAGTTGCTTTCTGGAGGGAAGGATTTTGAAGCTTTGTCTCCTATACTTTGGGCCTGTTGCCAAGAGGGACCAGTCCTTGGAGAAAGACATCATGATTGGAAGGGTGGAGGGATAACATAGGAGAGGAAGACCTTGGATGAGATGGATTGACTCAGTGGCTGGAGTAATAAGGACAGATGTTTTGGAGACAGTGAGATTGGCTCAGGATAGGACCAGATTCAGAGCTATTGTACATATGGTCACTATGAATCGCACGTGACTTAACAGCACATAACAACAACAATTAAAAGTAGTTTCACCCTCTCCAAGGCAGACCTCCTAGCACCACAACTCAAAGTTATCAATTCCTCATCTGTCATGCTTATTCATTGTCCAGATCTCAGATGCATAGCAAGCAATTGAAAAGACCATGGCTTGGGTTAGGTACACCTCAGTCTCTGGACTGACATTGTTGCTCTTTAACACTCTTGAAAGGTCCTTGATAGCATATTTTTTCAATATTAACTTGTCTTTTGATTTCTTGACTGCTGGAGCCATGTTGATTATCTTTCTAATGCAATAACTAGGTCCTCTTGTGCAATAGGTCTTTTGATAATTATATCATATTTTTCCTTATTACTTATACTAGCTTTTTTCTTGAAGTCTATCTTATCAGAAGTTAACATTTCTGGAAAAAATACTAAAACAGCAGAGAGCAACAACAGTACCAGTAAACCAAGAATGGAATGTTTCTAAGTGTATGATCTTGTCTGACTACACTGCCCATCTATGAAGTCACCACCAGTGGGAGATTACAGACATCTAGAATGCAAGTTGGTATCAAAATACAGGTTCTTCAAGTGTAATAAATGTCTCACTGAACTGAAATGTCAGAAGAGAATGGAAGCAGCAGGCCTTCTGGAGGTCACTGTGCACAATTGCTCATGAGACTTTATGAATGAGTGGTTTTCACCACCATCTTTCTGTGCATTGCTCGTCTTTACAGGAGGACAGGTCAGTTTCTCTTTCTCCTGTAAAGATTACAGCCTAAGAAATTCTATGGGGTAATCATACTCTGTCCTGAAGTGGCTCCAACAACAAAACCAATAAAGGATTTATGACTTCTTATATAATTTAATGCCACACACCCCTGTGCCTAATCCAAGCCATGCTCTGTTCAATTACTTGCTATGCATCTGAGATCTGGACAGTGAATAATCATGACAGATGAAGAATTGATAACTTTGAGTTGTGGTCCTGGGGAAGTGTGTTCAACGTAGGAGAAATTGACAGCAATTATCTTCCCTTGAGGGAGAGTTAGTATTAACTTTAATTTCTCTAATGACTACAAGATTAAGCAGCCCAGGATGACTAAAATCTCGTTTACAGAGAATATTAACCCACAAATTCAAGTACAGTGTGAAAGTTAATAAAGCAGATGAAGAAGAATCTTTTATAAACAGGAAAAAGAGACACAGGCAGAGATGCTGAAAAATTCTACGGGAAAAAATGTTGCAACACTTGAGTCCTCCTGGTAAAAAACAAACAAACAAACAAAAAAAACCCCTCACAACAATAAAGAAGAAAAAATAAAGAAGTCTCAAAATATCACAAATGTGAATTTTTTTCAAACAGTGCTCTGTAGTCTTGAAATTCTATTCAGTCCTTGCATTTTTTTATAACTTTTAGACTTACATATTTCCTCTAAAATCACTAAACCATGTAAGATGTAAGATGAGGTTAGAGAGATGTGTAATTGAAACCACACACACAACTGTCAAACTTCTCTTGCCAGGCTCTAACAAGTAGAAACAGTAACTGACTTTGGTTTTCCTGATCACTTTGCTGTTCTCACGTTGCCTTGCTCACAACACTATAGGGAACTAACTCGCTTATACAGGATTCACCCACCACTAAACCCCTTGCAATCATGCAAAACCATGATTGCACAAATCAGGAAATTCATCCCTGGAAGAAACGGTTGTTTATAGCCCTATCCACTCTTAAAAGTGAAAGACGAGGGCGCCAGCTGATGTGACACATTTCTACAGTTTCTAGTATCAGGCTGGCTATTAATTGTTCTAATTGTTTAAAATTGTCCCGCGTGCAAATCTTACTCTCTAAAGCCATCCATTCCAGCTGAGGTCTTCTGGTACCTGCTTCCTGCAACTTCAGGAAGCCCAGGCCACAGAAAACAGTCAAAAACTTCCAAGGAGGGGCAAGTCCCTTTTTGGCAACTCCAGGGCATTATGCTTCCAGCTTCAGACCCCAGCTCCTGGTGCAAAGGGGAGGACCCAGATTCGATCAGGATGCATGCAGGCTGGGGCGGGAGGAAGGGTGTTTGAGGACACTCTCCAGGTGCTGGGCAGTAAGCTCCAGCAGACCTTGGTACAAAAAGACAAGGACCTGGGGCAGCACCGATCTCTGTCAGTCCCCAAAGCCTGCGCCCTCTTTACAGGAATAGCAGTAGGGCCAAGGCGGCCTTGATGCCTCCTTCTATCACCTGGACCACCATAGCGCCCCCACATTAACCCTTCCAGGCTCCTCCAGGCATCTTGCCCGGTTGTGTCCATTCCCTGCACTCCCTACCTCGGCGAGCTGTGCATGCAAGCCTAGTGGACCTAACCGGCAGCTGAGCACTGGGGCGCTGCCTTGGGCAGTTTTAGGCAACAGAGCCCCTGAAAATGCTTCATTCCTCCCACCTGGGTCTGACACCCAGTTCTCCAGGAGCCCTCAGGGATCCGCCTCTCCCTGCGACCCAGTCAAGTCCGCCCGCGCCACTCCTTGCAGGCTCTTTACCTTTGCAGCGCGTGGTCTCTGTGAACCTTTGGGGACCCAGGAATACCTTCTCCTCCAGCACGTGGGTGGGGTTCAACTAGTGTTCCCTTCGATCTTGATCCTTTCTTGAGGTTGCGGGAAGTACTCCAGCTTCTAGGAAACTGATCTAGTCCCTGGCCTCCCAAACGTGACACTATATATCCGGCTGGGAGACTGGGTGTGGGGTGGGAGGAAACCACCCTTCCTCTGACAGTCCCTGTGTTGGGTGCAGAGCGGGAGGCAGCCTCTCCCCCGAGCAGAAGATGGGCCAGCGCTGCCAGGGGCCAGAGGACCACCCGGAACGCATGGTGGGCAGGGAGGGAGAGCAGAGGCCCTCCCCCACCTCCATTCATTCGGCACTAACCTACTCACAGTTATCCTATTCTCCCTCCCCCACTCATGCTCTCTCCTTTATTTCCCTTAGTAGGTTGAAGGGAAAGGCAGAGAGAAAGGTTGGGAAAAAAGCCCCTGATCTGGAAATGAAGAGGTCTTGTACCTTGAAAAATAGGAGAGAGGAAAAGAGCAAATAAGGTTTTAATCTGAAGGGAAGATCTGAAGAGAGTAGAGGGACTAGTTGTTCAAAGGTTCTGATTTGGAAGACTGGAGGCAACATCCTTCCCTACCCACGGAGCAGAAAAGGCAACCAGACAAATGTGAATTTGCTGGGCTCACCCTCGAGCACACACACCTGCATACCCCTTAAAAGGAGACGCTCTTGCACCTGTTTCTGACGCTGGGGAGGTGCCCTGAGACCTGACAAGTGTAATATCTCTTTAAGAATCCAGGCGGCCCTGAGGCGCAGTTTTCTTGAATGGGGGTGCTGCCTGTGCTGGGAGTCATCGACCTCTTCTAGGAGACCAGAAGGAGTGAGACATACAGGTTGCTTCTGACAGGCTCAGAAGCCCTTCTTTCATCCAAGTAACACACAACGTTTCCTTCATTAACCTTTTAGTTTTTGGGGGATTGAGTTATTGTTAAATTTTATATGGAAAAAACTTAAAGCTGGTGGAAAAGGCTTGTTAAGGGAAGGACATTAGCTAGAGGGAGTGCTCTCATTCTCAATCACCAAAAACATACCAATTGCAGCAATTCTATAGGACAGAGTAGAACAGCTCCGTGGGGATTCGAACTGCTGACTCTCCACTGAGCCTCTAGGGTGAAGAAGTGCTGAAAAAGGCCCACTGCCATCCTAATTTCCTGATCAAAATGGAAAATACATTTCCAAACAAACACGCTGGGTTCTAAGAAAAGCCAAAAGAGAATAGTTCCTTAAAAATCGTTTACATTTTTCAGAATGGTTGATTTTCTCCAGGAATGCCTGAAGGTAAGAAAAAAAAAGAGAGAGAGAGGAAGAAAGAGAAAGTTAAGAACAACTATATGTACTATTAGTTACTTTCCTGCAACCATTAAGGGTAATTCCTGTCTTCAAACCAGGTGTGACTTTAAAAGATGTTGTCAGTGCTGGTAAGGAGGTGGTGAAATTGTTCATCTCTTAGTGGGCAAATTGTCACAAATCTTTAGAAAGTAATTTAAAAATACATTTGAAAGGCATTGAGTCTCATCAAAAAATGTTCATTGGGGTCAACTTTTAGAAAAGAATTGTATTTCTTGGAATGTAACCAAAGGAATTGCATACAGTCAATATTATCGGTTGTTGTTGTTATGTGCCATCCAGTCGTTTTCGACTCATAGCGACCCTATGCACAACAGCCCTAAACCCTGCTCTATCCTGCGCCAACCACACCGCCTCTGACACACCCATCCCGAT
>NW_006399907.1:5056504-5071868 GCF_000299155.1 Elephantulus edwardii | reverse complement strand
ATCCTGTCACTCACGATGTTGTACTTCAAGATGGATCTAGAAATTACTTGTTTTACTATGAAGGCAACCCCATTTTTCCTTGTCTTTTCATCTCCAGAGTAATATATCATATGGTCATCTGACTCAAAATGCCCCATTCCAGTCAATCTCACCTCTCCCAATGCCTAATATGCCAATATTTATGTGTTCCATTTCTTTCTTAACAATTTCTAATTTTCCTACATTCATGGCTCTCACATTCCATCTTCCAATCACTAGGGTCTGCTTACAAGTGTTCCTCCTCCTTTGTATTTCCATATTTGATAGTTCTGCCTAGGTTGCCCTTTTTGTTAATCTGCATGTGTTCTGTTGTGCATAGCGTTTTCAGAGGCCTGCTATTTCGATAAACATAAATAGATTGGGGGGAAAAACCCATAATTTAATTATCATCTTTTAAAATGACATTTTAAACTGACTCACTGCCATTAAATTGTCTGTAATTCCCTGTCACCATCAGATTTCTGAGGCTGTGAATCTTGACTAAAGCATACTGTCTTTTTCCTGTGGAGCTGCTAGTAGGTTCACTCTGTTAAAGATGTGTGACTTTTTGATTAGCAGTGCACCATGCTACCAATAAGCCATACGAGTCCCTTAAATTTATATTAATGTAGAAATAGTAACAAAAGCAACAACAAAGGCAAGAGAGTAGCTTGAAAGGTGTCTCTTTTCCTCCCCAAATCCCTGGAATCTTATGAATGTTACCTCATCTGGAAAAATGGTCTTTGTAGATGCAATTACATTTAGGATCTTGAGATGAGATCACTCTGAAATATCTGAGTGAACCTTAAATTCAGTAACAGTGTCCTCTTCAGATAAAAGCAGATAGAGACTTGAGACACAAGCACAGAAGAGAAATGATTTGAAGATAGAGGTAAGGACTGGTGAAGACTGAAATAATGAGGCCCTTAAATTAGGGAAAGCGGAGGCAAGGAAGAATTCTTCCCTAGAGCCTCCAGCAGGACGCATGCCCTTCTTCATGCAATGTTACTTCAAGAGCAGACAGAAAATCAGTTTCTATTGTAGGTAATCCAGCTTGTGACAATGTGTTACAATAGCCATGGGAAACTGATAAGGACAGCTTGTTTGAAATAGATGTCTGTGTTTACTTATTTTACCCCTTTTCCAGAAATAGAGATCTATGGATCAAAAACATTTCAAATGAGAGTTTTAGTAGCAGTCTCTTAACATTACCATCTACTTTTGAAGGGGTAATCAGAGGACATACTAAATAATTGATGATCTTGCAAATAAAACTTTCCAATAAGATAAAAAACAGCTATACTGCAGTCTTTCAATTCTGTTCACTGGATTCTGTTGTGTTCCAGAGCCTCACCCACGGTGGACATGCAACTTCTATTAATGTGACTGGAGAATTTTTTATTAATTACTGGGTAATAGCCAAGATTTTATGTTAAAACCAATATTTCCCATGACCACTACTGAGAAAGAGATTATGATAATAGCTGATTTCTAATTCAAAAGTACTTTCCCCTCTTCCTTCCTAAACCACTGCTAGTGGTTTCTCATTTTATTTATGTATCACTTTATAACAAATATTTTTGTAAATCTTCCTGAAAGTTCTTGTTCAGGTTGCAAGATTACTTCATAATGCACTAGACTTTAAATGGTATCAGATGCCTATTGTCATACCAAATTGGAGTTTATGAATAAATCCGAGATTCCAAAGGAACACTGTCATAAAATTCTGTTTAATAAAAAAACAATTTATATTGATTAATCATATCAAGGAAGCAATTTTGATGGTAATCTACAGTTTAATGTTAAAACTATAGTAGCTTAAAGTTAAAAAGTTGGTTCTAGGGAGGACTAGGCATGGTCTTGTACAAGGTCATTATATTAATTTTCCATTACAATTTAACAAATTTCCAAGAATTTATTAGAGTAAAAGCACACTATCACTGGGTTTGTCCAGGTCTCACCTTGAAATCACATTAGCCAGGTCAAGTAAGTGCTAGAAGGGACAGAAGAAGAAATAAGGAAGAGGAATGCTTAGCAACATTAGATCTGGCTCAAGGAAGAGTTCTAGCTAGACAGACTCTAGCCAAAGATCATGATACAATATCTGACAGACATAAGAGGATAGGTATAATGTTAATGTAGGTTTTACACTTCCTTTTGCTCCCAATTAGTGTAGCTTCTCCCCGGGACTTCTTAACAGTCCAATATAGATTTTGGTGGGAAAAGGACACTGAGCTTGTTCTTATAGATATGTGGTGTCTTTTTTGTGTGGCTGCAGTTCATTCTGTAGCCTCAGTTCTGCTTGTAAAGGGCTTGCTAGACAGTCTAATTCCTTGGAAGGATAAGTATTACTGGGTCCAAGAAGCCTTTTTCTACTAATCTCTTATGTATTGATAGAAGCTTGAAACTAGACATGAAGGAATGTACTCATTTCTTCAAGTAGCCATAATAACAATTTACCACAGACCAGATGACTTAATTTAGACAACATAATCTTGACTTAAAGAATTTACTGTTGAAGCTTAAACACTACAGCCTCTAAAACTGAATCGTCACAATTCGAAGTAAATAAGAAGTACCATAGTAATCACAAAAATTTTGAAATTATTGAAGATTCTAGGTTGCTTGAAAATCTAACAACTTGTTTCACTGGGTAACAAATCTTAGGAGAGGACTTTTTTAAAATACTAAAGTGCAAAGATGTATCATTGAGTACTAATAAGCACCTCCCCCAACCCATGACGTTTTTAATAGCCTCAATTCTATGTGAAAGTGAAAGACTGAGGAAGTATTGATGCCTTTGAATTGAGATATTGGTAAAAATACTGAATATACAATGGCCTGCCAAAAGAACCAGTAAATATGCCCTGGATAAAGTGAAGCCAAAACGTTTTTGAGAAGCAATGATAGTGAAACTTTATCTATTGTACTTTGGGTATGTTATCAGGAGCAGCCAGTTTCTGGAGAAAGGAAACATGGTTTATAAAGTAGAGGGCATGTAAAAAAGAGGAGAGAGATTGAGAAATGAGATGGATTGGCACAAGTATTTGTAACATTGGGCTAAAATACAGAAATGATTATGAAGATGGTGCAAGACTCTGCAGTTTTGGGTTTTGTTGTACACAGAATTGCTATAATCCAAACTGACTCAAGGACACAAAACAGCAATAAGACAGACCTTTGACTGATACTATGTGAACCATACCTCATTTTTCTGACTTAAGTAAAAATTTGACTTAAAGGCAGAGTTATAAATGAAATTTACTGAAAATCTAAAGAAAATTCATATTTCTAAAACTACATAACCTAGGGAAATACTTTTTTAATTATTATTAAATTTTATTAGTTTTAATGAACATTTACAGAGATTTTGGGTTGTCATTAAATAAAATGTTTTTAAACAAAATTTGGAGGCATTTTTCTCTCCAGGGCTCTCTGTTAAACCTTAAATCAATGGGCTCTATGGTGGTTACAATTATTTATTAAGTAATACTCAATGTTGCAAAGTGAATTTTCTACTCCTGAAATTCATGAATGTAGTGAAATAATGTGGAAGCTAAAAATGAACCCGGAAGGTCTGATAAACCAAGTAGTTCTAAAAGGATTAAAGGTGAAATGCAGCATCTCATAATTCCATCGCATTCTTGAGACCTAAGGAGATTTTCCCTAGGATTTTGTCTGTACCTTTATCTTAGATAAAAGAGGAGAAAAGCAAGTGGAGAAGGGGGAACATAGTTTCGAAATATCAAGAAAGGGGTGGCGAGCATCCTTTTGGATTTGTGCCCCTGCACTAGCAAGCTCCTTGACACTGGGGCAGGCTAAGACACATGGAGATCTCCTGGGAATGCTGGTCACAAACACTGCATGAAGCAAAAACTCAATTCTAGAATTGACAGAGCAATTTTGTGACCTCTTTTTTAGAAGAATTTGAGTATGGGGAAAATGTCACAAGTCAAGTTATATAAGAGTTAGGCAGGACAAATACCTTTGGAAGGTTTTTAAAAAACAAAGATCTAGAATTAAAAAATAAATTTTAAATTTAACACAAAGATGGCACAATCTCAATTATTTCTTCTTTAGTGTGGAATTAATAACTAAGGAGTTATGGAGATAATAAATTACATGGGATTGCTATGAGTAGAAAATAGCTACAGCCCTCAAATCAGCAAAATGTCCATTCTTCAGGCTTAACAGTATATCGTTCACTTTATATCATTAAAATGGCTTCTTCTTAGTACTCTTTTTCATTTTCAATATAACATAGATTTCCCCCCCTGCTTTTGAATATAGCTAAGACTACTTTTTACTTTTAAAATTCTTTTTTATAATTTTAAAAGAATTCTATTCTCTCCACTCTAATAGTTGGCTGGCTAGCTAGCATCTCGAAGACAATCTCGTCTTAAGGCAGTTATGTAAGGGAAGTTTCTGGGGTTGTGTTTGCTGTGTGTTACTTTTCTTTCTCCCTCAAAAGTGGGTAGCCCTTGAGCCTTAGACTAAGGGTGGAGACCTGCTCAAGGGTGTGGCTTTAAAGTCCTGTTAATTTTAGAATGAATATTCTTTAAAAGACACAGCAATCATTTGTCTATTTGCTATGCTGAACAACTTGGAGTTACTATGATGCTGAACACTGTTCTATAGTCGTGTCAAATACCATGATTATCCATTATGTACAATGTCTGATGAGATTCCAGATTGATTCATGATTCATCAAGGAAACAAAAATCCTCATCACTGGACCCATAGACTACATCTTGGTAGATGGTGAAAAGATTGACATTGTCACCATTTCATTTTACTTGGATCCACAATCAACACCCTAGGAACAAGGTGCAACTGACCCAACCCATAGGTTTTTCATTTGTTTCTAATGTATCTGAAAGTTAGACAATTACTAAGGAAAACTGAAGAAGAATCCATGTCTTTAAAGTGTGGAGTTGGAAAACAGCACTGAATACTCCCTAAACTGGCAAAAGAACAAATCAATCAATTTTGAAGGAAGTGCAATCAGAGTGTACCATGGAGGCAGATGGTAAAATGTCCTTTCATTTGCTTTGGAAATATTTTCAAAAGGAACTAGTCCTTGAAGAGATATATCATGGTAGAAATGTTCAGACGGTTAAAGAGTGGGAGACCCTCCAAAGTTGAATTGATGTGACTACCACAAGGGCCCTGAGCTTGAGTGTGTTAGAGATCATTGGGACAATGTTCAGATCTATTGTTAATAGGGTTGCTACAATTCATAGTTGACTTGATAGTTCATAGTATCTAGCTCTATCTATGTATCATCTATTTATCCATCCATCCATCCATCCATCCATCCATCCATCCATCCATCCATCCAATCTATAAGATTGCAGTAAGGATGCAGGGGGAAAAAAACCCCAGCAGTTTGAAGAAAATATTTAAAATTTAGTTGCTTTCTGCAAAAAACAAAATACTGGCCAAGATAATCTCAGACATAACTTCAGTGACATGTTAATTTTCAAGATGCAAACTTCCAGAGTTGGTACAGCGTGGTGTTGTTAGATATAGGAAAAATGCAAAGAACAGCATCTATATTTCTGGAGTATGTTCATTGATGATGAAAAACATTTGCTACATTCAGCAGCTACAGATTCTACCAGAATTTGAGAGGCTCCACTGCCCAGCTATCCTTAGTAAAACTTTAGTCTGCCTTGGCTTACTCCATTAGACTCCACAGCATCTTTCCTTGCCTGATTTATGATAATGGAGTGAAATTTAGATGTGAGGTAATTTACTCTAATCTCTATCTCTATCTCTATCTCTATCTCTATCTCTATCTCTATCTCTATCTCTATAAAATCATTGTGTCTTTTCTTTCATGTATTTAATTTTTAAGTTTTGTATTTAAATATTGTATTAATTTAAATTCTTTTCAATCAAAATAGAATTCTTGAAAGCTTCAAGTAATATGAAAAGTAATCAATCAACCTCATTTCCACAAAGCCCTATCTTAACACTGTTTAAATCAGCATTGGGCACTAGTTTGACAAACTTCTTTTGAACTCAGAATATTTCTACTGGCATATCTCCTTTTTACTTCTCTATCTTCTGCCTTCTTACCTCAACGTGGCCTGTCCTAGCCTTAAAATGCTCTGTTGGCCTACTTCATAGGAAATTGTACTACTAATGCAAATGTGTTATCTTTCTGGTTATTGAAATCCAACAACAACTCTGAAGGGGAAAAGATGAACAATCTACTCCCATTCAAATTACAGTCTCCTGAAAACCCACTGGAGGGCCAGCTATGAGTTGGTTTCAGTGCAAAAGCTAGGAATTGCAAAAAGATGATTGTAAATCATCCTAAAGATGACAAAAATTATAGGGCAAGTTTTATCAGGAAGCTCTCATACTCGTACTATGAAGATAATGGCTTTCTCTAATTTTAGTTCTTCCACAATCTATTTATAAATCACACAATTAACAGAAAGGAAATGGAAAACTATTTAAGGAAAAATACTCAATTTATATATACTTATAGACAGAGACCCTCTATAATTATAAGATAAAAATAGTAATTAGAGATAATTAGACATAAGAATCAGAACAGAAATATTTTTGCTAATAATTTCAGAAGTTAGTACAAACATATTAAGGAAGAGAACTATAAAGTCGTAAGAATTTTAAAATTATTTAAAAATGGCTTTTTTGGTAAAAGCTTACATGGCAAATCAGGTTTTCATTGAATGATTTCTGTACATTTCACTTAGTGATGTTGGTTATAGTTTTCAGTATGTGTCACCGTTCTCATTGTTTCCGTTCTGGTAGTTCTGCTTCCATTGATCTAGCTTCTTCTCACTCCTTACCTTGTCATTTTTGTGTTATGGAAAGTATGGATTATTTGATGTCATATTAATAAGCATTTAAGGAAACAAAGTACCCAAAAGTGACATTATTTTTAAAGAACATCTAGGAATTTTCAAGGTTTCCACTTTGCTGTGTATGTACAGACAATATCTAAATAAAGAATTCTTTTTCCTTTATTTTTATAAGACTGAGAGACTGTAAAAGGAGCATATGTAATATGAGAGTGACCAAGTCTAAGTTCTACCCACTTCATAAAGGGGAACTTTCCCCATCAATAATACCTATAGTACTATTCAAATAACTATGTGGTCAGACATACCACCCCATATATTCCTGCACTTATTTCTACCAATCATTGGGTCCAATGTTTGTTGTAACATGACTTACAAACTTTACTCACAGTTATGGGGTTTATTAGAAATATTGGTTGAGGAGTGGAGAAGGCAAAGACTATCAAGCAATGCAATTCCAAGTTTAGTCCAGTAATCCTAAACCAGATTAATAGCAACACACAATTCCTCAATTACTGCAAGTCCAGGTTCCATCCAGCAGCACAAATACAAGAAATTCTGGCTTTCTCAATCATCAAACAAACTTTATCTTAGAGCATTTACAAATCAGCTTTCCTTCAATCATCCAACAAGTAAAACCTTTAACTCTGGTTCTATCTGGTAGGTTTCTCTGGTTACACCCTTTAACAGTCTCTTCACAGCAATGCCACAGTCTCTTCACAATCTCTCCACCATTGACATCCTCTTTCACAGTGTGGAAAATGCTCTCAAATTTGGTCTTATAGCTGTTGATTAATTGCAAGACCTGGAGTCTGTAGTTAAGGTAGCTGGAGATCATTCTCCCCCACCCTCAACACAATGGCTAGAAAAGCCAATTTTCATGGGTTCTGACAGCCTAGAGACAATATATTTAATTTCAACATATCTTTGGTGGCAAAACTACTTGTCTTCTCCCCTAGCCACAGAGCAGCACTAGATAGTTTTTGGTGTCTAATGCTTGTATTTGGGTCAATGTGATAGCTTTTACTGAATATTGACCTACAGATTACATAAAAATTCTCTTCTAGAAAGATAATTAATACGTCAGAAGTAGATAAGTGTGACTATAATGAAGATGATTACAAATGAAGTAAATGAGGTACCTATAGTAAATGTAAAGATTACACTGTTAACTATGTCTTAACATAACAACTATACTATGACTGAGAGTGAAGAAAAATAAATCCCAACATTAATATTAACACTATTTCATAAAGCTAAATGAACACTGTTTCAGTCATTCCTGGAGAATCTTCAGCAGTATTTTGCTTTCATGTGATATGAGTGAAATTGTATAATTGTCATACTCTGTCAAGTCACCTTTCTTTGGAATGGGAATAAGTATGGATCTCTTTCAGACAGTTGGCCAGGTAGTTGTCCTCCAGATTTCTTGGCACATCCTGGTGAACACATCCAGGGCAGTATCGATTTGTTGAAATATGCCAATTGGTATTCCATGGAGTTTTATTTTTTGCCAAGTCCTTCAGAGCAGCCTGAACTTCTTCCTTCATCACCATTGCTTCTTGATTGTTTCTGGAAATTCTCTTGTATCAGCCAATTTGTTTTGATACAGTGACTCTTTGTACTCCTTCCATCTTCTTTTAATACTTCCTCCATCTTTCAATATTCTGCTTATAGCATCCTAGCACCCATAGCAATTTGAGTCTTGAATTTGTTCTTTAGTTCCTTCAGCTTACGAAATGCTGAGGCAAAAAAAAAAAAAAGAAAGAAAGAAATGCTGAGGCAGTGTGGCACTTTTAATTTTCAGACTCCAGTTCTTTGCAGATGTCATTATAATACTTTGCTTTGTCTTCCTGTACTGCCCTTTGAAATTTTCTATTCAGTTCCTTTATTTCTTGATTACTTTCTTTCTTTTCTTTTTTTTGCTTTGGCTTCTCAGTGCTCTAGTGCAATACTCAAGAGTCTCTTCTGACACCCATTTTGGTCTTTTCTTCTTCTTCTTCTTCTGTCTTTGTAATGACCTCTTGCATTCTTCATGGATATCCTCTTGACATCCTCCCACAGCTCATCTGGTCTTCATACATTAGTGTTAAAAACCTCAAACCTGTTCCTGAGTTGGTTTTTAAATTTTGGTGGGATAGCCTTAAGGTCAAACTTTTATTCTTGTGGATTTGATGTGACCTTCTCAAGCTGGGTTTAGAAGAGGCTGTGGCACTAGAGACATTATTGCCAATATCATATAGATCTTGGCCAAAAGCAAAGAATACCAGAATGATATCTGTTTGTGTTTCCTTGACTATTCAAAATATTTGACTGTGTAGGTAATAACAAATTGTGATTAACCTTGAGGAGAATGTGATTCCCAGAACACTTGATTGTGCTTATGCAAAACCTATACTTAGACCAGGAAGTAGTCCTTAGAACAGAGCAGGGAAACACTGCATGGTTCAAAATCAGGAAGGGAGTGTGTCAGGAATATGTCCTGTCTCCATACCTTTTCAATCTATATGCCAAACATATCATTTGGGAGGCTGGGCTTTATAAGGAAGAATGTGGCATCAGGATTGGTGGAAGACTCATCAACAACCTATGATATGCAGATGACACAACCTTACTTACTGAAAATGAGGAGGACCTAAAGTGCTTGTTGCAGAAGGTCAAGGACTGTAATCTTCAATACGGATTGAAACTCGCCATCAAGAAGACAAAGATTATCACCACTGGGCCAATTGGCAACACCGTGATGTATGGTTAATATATTGAGGTTGTTAAAAGTTACAGCTTGCTTGACTCCTCGATCAACACTTTTGGCACCAGAAGTCAGGAAATCAAAAGGTGAATCACATTAGGTAAATCTGTTGTCAGGGACCTTTCCAGAGTACTGAGAAACAATGATGTTAGTCTAGAGACTAAGGTTTACCTGATTCAGTCCCTGGTCTTCACAATTACTTGTTATACATCAGAGAGCTAGGTAATGACTCCAGATGACAGAAGAATTGATGCCTTTGAGTTGTGGTGCTAGAGAAGCGTCTTGAACAAACCATGTGCAGTCAAGAAAACAAATAGGTCTTTCTTGGAGAGGGTGAAACCAAGTTTCTCTTGGAGGCTAGAATTTTGATGTTCCATCTCACATACTTGGGCATGTGTCCAGGAGAGACCAATTCTTGGAGAAGGACATCATGCTCAGAAGGGTAGAGAGACAGCGTAGGAGAGGAAGACCCTGGATGAGATGGATTTACACAGTAACTGGGGCGATGGAGGTTCTATCAGAGTCAGTGTTACTGGTTCAGGACAGGGAAGGCTTCAGAGCTATTGTACATAAAGTCCTTATGAGTTGCAGGGGACTTGAAAGTACATAACAACAATAGCAGCAGCAGTAGCAGCAACAACAACAAATGAAAACAGATTCGCATGCCATTTGATTAATTTTTAAATAGACAGAAGGGTCTGGGGGAGAGAAAGTAGCACAAGATTGATAGGTTTCATCTAATTCTACAAGTTCAAAGACTGAGTTGGTATTACTTATATCCTTAGTATTTTCAGGTAAAATTTAGACACTGATATGGCATATTGAGTTTTCGGAGATTTATGATGGTGAGTTAGAATTACCAGATTTTCTGTTAAGTCATCTCTGCCTTTCATTAAAGGTATGTCTACAAATATAATCTTATCCTAATTCAGGTTTTGTTACCATTCTTCAAAGAAATGGGAAAACTAACCACAAACTTTATATAAAAAGGAAAGAGATTCCAGATAATCAAAGCACTACTGAAGAAGAAAAATAAAATAGGTAGTCTTATGCTTTCTGATCTTGAAACAAACTACATTGGCAATGTACTCAAAATGGGCTGGTACTGGTAGAATGACAGATCATATAAATAGATCTGAATTGAGAACTCAAAAGTAAACCTGTCTGAGGACCCACAGCTAATCTTTAGCAAAGAAATGAAGTCTATTAAATGGGAGTGGGTAAGGTGTAGACAGCCTCTTTTACAAATGGTGCTGCTAAATAGGAATATCTATTACAGAAAATAGAAACAGGACTCACAGCTCATACCATATAAAAAACTGACTCAATGTGGATTATCAATCTGGGCATAAAAGTTAAAGCTATAAAGATCATTAAGAAAAGATTTTGGGGCAAATTTAGAAACTTAATCTATGGAATAAATAGACTAGCACAAATAACTGAAAAATGCATAAACAGTAAAGAATAAAAGAGATGATTGAGATCTTCTAAAAATCAAATCCTTATATGTATCAAAAGACTTTTCCATAAGAATAAAAAAAGAATGTACAACATTGCAAAAATATTTGACAACTTTATGTCTGACAATGATATGGGATAATAGAAGGAGAATTAATGTCTTTGAACTGTGGTAGAGGAGAAGAGTATTGACTATACCATGGACTGTTAGGAGAACAAACAGATTTGTCCTAGAGAGGGTGAGACCAGGCTGCTCCTTGGAGGCTAGGATTCTGAAGCTTTGTGTGACATACTTTGGATGATGTTGCAAGGATGGACCATTCCTTGGAGAGGGACGTCATGCTTGGGTGGGTGGAGGGACAGAAAGCTCAAGAGAGGAAGACCCTCTATGAGATGGATGGATTCAGTGACTTGGGTAATAGGATTACGTATGTCAGAGACAATAAGATTAGCATAGGATAGAGCAGGATTTAGGGCTGTTGTATGTAGGGTCGCTATGAGCCACAGGCGACTCATTAGCATATTATAACAACAACAATGTCTGACAAGGAACTAATCTCTAAAATTTATAACTAACGTTAACACCTCAACAACAAAAAGACAACCCACCTGATTACAAAATGGGAAAGAACATGAAAAGACACTTCATCAAAACATTCAGTTGTCCACCAGATGTCTGCTGGAGAGTGGGGGTAATCTCCTTCTGTACCCATCTGATGTGATTCGATGGTACACACACACACACACACACACACACACACAGAGAAAAATTTAAAAACAGCAACATTCAGTTGTCTAACAAACATATGGAAAAATGCTCAATATCATTAGCTATTCAAAATTAATTGATTGTCAGAGTTGGAATTGACTCATAGCTGACTCACAGCTAATTCCATAGCTGGTAAGTTGCATGGGAGAAGATTGCCCATCGTTTTTCCTCAGAGTAGTTACTGTATTCAAACTAATGTTTTTTTCCCTTTTTTTTTTTTTGGTTGGGAGCACAACTCCCTACCCAGTAGGCTACCAGATTTTCTTCATTAGCTATTGTTATGGTTGCTAGGTACCATCAATTCAGAAACAAGCCATCGCTGACTCCCACAGCTGGATGATTTCAGATGCAGTAAATCATACAGAAGAAGGTTGACCATCTTTCTTCTCCAGAGCAGTGGTAGATTAAAACCTTGTGCATTTGGATTGGCAGTACAGCTCCTTACAACAAGGCCACCACCAGAGCATACTCATTACTTATTATGTTGTTGTTAATGTGTCGTTGAGTTGCTTGTGACTCATAGTGACCCTATGAACAACAGTTCTGAACCCCTTTCTATCCTGAGCCCATTTCATTCTCTCCAACACACCAACTCCCATTACCCCAGCTAATGAGTCAATCTATCTTATCCTGGGTTTTCCTTCTTGCACTGTCCCTCCACCTTTCAAATCACGATATTCCTTTCTAATAACCCATCCTTCCTAGCAACACATCCAAAGTATGTCAGACTGAGCTTCAAAATATTTACCTTCAAGAAGTAGCCTGGTTTTACCTTCTCCAAGAGAGATCTGTCAGTTGTCTGTCTCTTCAGGACAGACCTGTTAGTTGTTTTGGCAATCTATGGTATGTTCAATACTCCAACACCACAACTCAAAAGCATAGATTCTTATTCTGTCATCCTTAGTTATTGCCTAGATCTCTGATTAGTAAGTAATTGTGAAGACTATGGCTTGGATGAAGCACACCTTAGTCTCTAGACTGACATTGCTCTCCTTCAGTACTCTGGAAAGTTCCCTGACAGCAGATTTTCCTCGTACACCTTGTCTTTTCATTTCCTGGCTGCTGGTACCAAGTGTGTTGACTGTGGAGCCAAGCAAACTAAAGCTGTTCATAATCTCAATCTCTTCACTTTCTATCATGATGCTGCCAAGAGGCCCAGTGGTAAGAATCTTTGTTTTCTTGATATTGAATTTCAATCCATATTGAAGGCTGAAGTCCTTGACCTTCTGTAGCAAGTGCTTCAGTCTTCCTCAGTTTCAGCAAATAGGGTTGTGTCATTGGCAAAACGCAGATTGTTTAATCTTCCACCAATCCTGATGCCAAATTCACCCTCATAATGTCCAGCCTCCCAAATGATCTGTTCCACATATAGATTACAAAGGTAGGGAGATAGGATAAATCCTTGATGAACCTTTTCTGATTTCAAACCATGCAGTATTTCCTTGCTCTCTTCTGATGACTACTTCCTGGTCCAAACATAGGTTTTGCATAACCACAATTAAGTGTTCTGGGATTCCCATTCTTCTCAAGGTTAGCCACAATTTGTTGTGATCCACATAGTCAAATGCTTTTGCATAGTCAACAAAACACAGATAGACATTCTTCTGTTACTCTCCTTTCAGCGGAGATCCATCTAACATTGTCTATGATGTCCCAGCCACAGCCTTTTCTAAGTCCTTGCAGTTCTCTGTTGATGTACTATTCAAATAGTTTTTGAATTATCTTCAGCAGGATATTGCTTGTGTGTGATATTGGTAATATTGTTCAATAATTTCCACACTCTGTCAGATCTCCAATTTTTGGAATAAGAACATATATTAATCTCTTCCACCCAGTTGGCCAGATAGTTGTTCTCCAGATTTCTTGGCACACCCTCATAAGGGTCTAGTGCTGCATGTGTTTGTTGAGATATGTCAATTGGTATGCTATCAATTACTGGGGTCTTGTTTTTGCCAGTTGTTTCAGAGCAGCTTCAACTTCCTCCTTCATCACCATTGCCTCTTGATCATATGCTGTTTAATAAATCTCTTCTGTCAGCCAATTCTTTTTTTGGTACAGTGACTCTGTGTATTCCTTCTACTTTCTTTTAATGCTTCCTGGATTATTTAACATTTTGCTCATAGCATCTTTAAGTATTGCAACTCAAGGCTTGACTTTGTTCTTCAGTTCCTTCAGCTTAAGGAATGTCGAGTGAGTTCAGCCCTTTTGATTTTCTGACTCCAGCTCTTTGCACATTTCATTATAATATTTTGCTTTGTCTTCTCGACCTGCCCTTTGAAATCTCCTCTTTAGCTCCTTAACGTCTTGATTTCTTCTCTGTTTTGACTTCTCATTGCTCTAGTGCAATATTAGAAGTCTCTTCTGACATTGATCTTGATCTTCATCCTTTGTCTTTGTGATGACCTTTTGCGTTTTTCACGGATGATATTCTTAATAGCCTCTCACAGCTCATCTGGTCTTCATTCACGGATTTCCAAGGCTTTAAACTTGTTCCTGAGATCATTTTGAAATTCAGGTGGGATAGACTCAAGGTCATGCTTTGGTTCTTCTGGATTTGAATTAATCTTCTTTAGCTTCAGTTAGAAAGATGCAAATCAAGGCAACAATGAAATATCATCTAAACCCAGTAAAAATAGTGAAATTCCACAAGATAACAAAGGACAAATATTAGCAAGGGTGTGGAGGGATTATATCTCTTACAAGATATAATGCTGGTAAGAACGAAAAAAAAAAATGGTATAAGTACTTTTGTAGTTTGGTGTGTCCTTAGAAAATTGGAAATAGAAATACAACTTGATCCAATAATCCCCCTACTAGTCATATATATATATGCACACACACACACATATATATATACACACACATACACACACACACACACACAGACACACACATATAACAGATTAGATGTGAGCAGGTATATATATGTGCACACCAAAGTTCATTTCAGCATTATGTATAATTGCAAAGAATAGAGTACTATACAGAAAAAATAATGTACAGGAATGAGTGAATGTAAAAAATAACTTGCTTTGTAAATGTTCCCTTGTTGTTTGTTGTTGTATACCATCGAGTCAGAACCATCTTATAGCTGACCCTCTGGTGGGTTTTCAGAGGCAGATGATTGCCTGGGAGGAGATTACTCATCCTTCTCCCACAGAGTAGCTGGTGGATTTGAACCGCATGCCTTCGGGATAACAGCACATCTCTTTGCCACTAGGCCACCAGAACTTCCTTAAATCATATTTTTTTTAAAAAGCATAACCATCAAAGACTAAATTATAGAGTCAAGCATCATAGTAGATGAAAGAGAATTTCTTGCATCAGGCTACAGTAATGCTAGACAAAGAAATGGAACATGTAAAGCACAGGATTAAAGAAAACGACACATTGTTTTTATATTCATCATCATGTATTTTAAATAGAAAAAAAACGTTGTTGTTGTTGTTATGTGCCGTCGAGTCGTTTCCGACTCATAGCGACCCTATGCACAACACGCCTAAACCCTGCTCTATCCTGCGCCAACCGCAC
>NW_006399907.1:5050290-5054229 GCF_000299155.1 Elephantulus edwardii | reverse complement strand
AAGGAACTGAAGAACAGATTCAAACCTAGAGTTGCTGCAATCAAGGATGCTTTGGGCAGAATAATAAATGATCCAGGAAGTATTAAAAGAAGATGGAAAGAATATACTGAGTCATTATATAGAAAGGAATTTGCAGATACAGAGGAAAATAAAAATACACACAGAAAAATTAATGTGATATATAATATGGATCTCAATTGAAGCATTTATATATCATAGAATGATTCAAAGCATGACTGTTGGCATTTAATGCCAGTTATAATCTCAGTCTACTGCAAGTTATCTGACCTATCTCTGGCAAATAGCTTAATGCTCTTTAGCATCAATTTTTCCATCTGGAAATATACATAATAATGCTACTATGATAGTATCACCATAAGGAGTAATATAACATTAAGCCCAATGCCTCTCATACAATAAGCACACAATAAATAGTGGTAAATTATGCATACTCTCCATTCTTAATCTATCATTAATATCTCAAGTTTCTCTAAAATTATATTCATATACCACATTTCTGAAATTTGGAGTTGACAAAAATATTGAGAAAGAAGCACTAACTCAGTCAAAATAGATAAATGTTATTTTAGATACTTTTGATGCAGTTTTCCAACCTGTGTAGAAAGCATGTAAAATGTGAAGTTTCTATCCCATTTTACCACCTTACATTACAACAGCCAGAGAGATGTACTTTGGAGTTAGAATTGCAATTCCCTAAGGATTGGCCAACAGAGCTCCCTAAAGAAACTAAACCCCTCACAATATAGTGATAATTAGAGAAAAGATTGATTTCATTTTACTTGAACCCACAGTCAACAGAGATAGTAAAATAGAAAACAACCGATACATTGAATTGGACAAATCTTTAAAAGGCCTTTTTTAAGTTGTAAAGAGCAAAATGTTCCTTTTAACTCTGGGGTGACCTTGTCCATAGTGTTTTCAATTGCTTTATAAAAGTAAAAAGTAAAGAAGGCTGAAGAGTTGGTGGTGCCTTTGAAATATGGTGTTGGTGGAGAATACTGAATATTTCATGGCCTAAAGCTTATGCCTCTCTTGCAATTTCAATCTAACAGTTGGTCTATGGAAGAAAGGACAATCTCTTCCCATGTGATGTACAGCCTCCAAAAACCCACTGAAGGCCTACTATTTTTGGGAGTAGAACCAAAAAGAGGCAGAAGTTTATGTTTGGAAAATTGAGTTATCAGGAAGCTGATATTGACATGCATAGAGTTAGAGTGTTAGGCACATGAGTGATGTCAGAAAACATGGCCTCTTTGGGTGTGTGAGTGACTTAAGTGAACAGGGACCAAAATGAGAACTACTCACTAAATTGTGAGTAGCTCCGAAGCCCGCCCAGAATGTTGTTGTTGTTGTTGTTAGGTGATGTCAGGTTGAATATGGCTCATAGTGATCCTATGAACAAAAGATCTGAACTCTGTTCTATATTGTGCCATCCTCACACTTCCTGACACACAGAGCCCATTGCAACAGTCACCACATCAATTCATCTGGTTGACGGTCTTCCTCTGCTTCACTGACCCTCCACATTTCCTAGCATTGACCCTTCTCCAAGGATTAGCCTCTTTTAGCAACATGCCCAAAGTATGTGAGAAGAAGCCTTACCTTTCTTGTCTCCAAAGCTCTCTGTCTGTACCTATTCCAAGACATATCTGTTTGTTCTTTTGGCTGTCCATGGTATGCTCAGTGCTCTTCTCCAACACCACAGCTCACAGGCATCAATTCTTCTGTCATCCTTATTCACTGTCTATCTCTTAGATGCATAGCAAGTGATTGGAAAGATTGTGGCCTGAATATGATGCACCTTAGTCCTCAAACTGACAACAATACTCCTCAATACTTTGAAGAGGTCCATAACTGCAGATTTTCCCAGTGCAATGTGTCTCCTTATTTCCCTGACTGCTCTTACCAAGGATGTTGATTGTGAATCCAAGCTAGATGAAGCTGTTGACAATTTCGATCACTTCATCTATAATGATGTTGCTTATCGGTCCAGTGGTAAGAGTCTTTGTTTTTGTGGTATTAAGGTGCAATCCATATCGAAGTCTGCATTTCCTGATCTTTTACAACAAGTGTTTCTAGTCCTCCTCACTTTCAGCATGCAAGGTTGTGTCATCTGCATGACACAGATTATTGATGAGTCTCCCTCCAATCTTGATGCTACCCTCCTCTTTACAGAGTTCAGCTTCTTGGATAATTTTCCCAGCATACAGATTAAATAGGAGTGGAGAGAGAATACAACCCTTACACACTCCCTTCTTAATTTTAATCCATGCAGTGTTCTCTTGCTCTATTCTGTTCTCACAATATTAAAAAATGCTATTGGCAATATATTGAAGGACTCAGAAAGCATTGATAAAAGATGGAGGGAATACATAGATAATCATTGTACCTGAAGGAAAAGATTGACACTGAAAAGTTTCTTAAAGTACCATATGAACAGGAGCCAGTGTAATGAAGGAGGAAGTGGAAGCTTCATTGAAGAAATTGACAAAAAAATAAAGCCCCAGGAATTGATTAGATACCAATTGACTTGATTCAATTGACAGATGAAGTCTTGGATGTGCTCATCAGTCTATGCCAGGAAATTTTGAGGATAGCTGTCTGGCCAATGGATTGGAAGAAGTCCATATTTGTTCTCATTTCCAAAAAAGTTGATGAAACTGAATGTAGAAACTATAAAACAATATCATTACTATCACAAACAAGAAAAATACATCTGAAGATCATTCATAAACTAGAACACTGCATAGATAAGGAACTGCCAGAAGTTCAAGCAGGATTTAGAAGAGGCTGTGGCACCAGGGATATCACTGCTGTTGTCAGATGGATTCTGGATGAAAGTAAATAAACCAGAAGAATGGCTCGACAATTCAAAGACATTGGGCAGTGTGAATCATAACAACTTGTGGCTGACATTGAGAAGAATGGGAATCCTAGAGCAGTTAATTGTGCTCATGAGGAATCTGTACCTGAACTAGGAGGCTGTTGTGTGAACACCATCCAGAATAGGAGGCCGTAAGTACAATCTCACTTTACTAGCATGTTGCCTTCTCCATATTTCCTTTCAAGGAGGAAGCTCATTCCCTTTGGGATATAACTTTATAATAAAACTATTAGGCTAAAAATCAAAATGAAGGTTGAAGCCCAACTCAAAAATCCTATTTATGTCAGGATATTTTCCAAAACCAGAAAACCCTATGTCAGGATATTTTTCTGAAACCGGAACTCAGAAATCCTATGACAGGACATTCTCCAGAAACAGTTCCCAAGACCAGAAACTTTATGCCCCAATGAACCACTGCAATGATCCCATATATAACCCCCCTGAGCCCAACCCTGGTGTGGTTCTTGGCTTCCATCCAAAACCTTTCACTAACTTTACATTTTACCTTCACTTCGGCCTCCTCTTTTTTTTTTTTTTCTTTCAGCCTCACATTTAACAAAACAATCTCCAGCCTCCACGTTAATGCTCTATTAAAGTCTGCTGTCTCAAATATAAGTTGCATTACATCTATACTCAGGCACCATCCTATCCTCTAATCTCTTCCACTTGGCACAATTCCTTTGATTGTATGAGAAGAGTGAACTTGGGCGTTGACCTCATGATAACATTAAGCGTTGCTTCCAACTTGATAGCAATGAGAGCTTGAAAGACGTATATAAAAAAATGTGCCTTCAAACTGAGAATGGCTTTGGCTCCTGTATTTTGGACATATTACAAGGAAGGACCAACCCCTGGAGAAGGGCATCCTGTTTAGTGGTTAAGTGAGTTTGAGTAGACTCATAACAACCATATGAACAATAGACCTAAACCCTGTCCTATCTTGTGCCATCGTCATCAACTTGGCACACTTGAGTCTAATGCTGCAGTCACTGTCTATCCACCTTGGTGACTATTCCTCTCTTTCACTGATCCTC
>NW_006399907.1:5047722-5049495 GCF_000299155.1 Elephantulus edwardii | reverse complement strand
AACAGATTGTCCTAGAGAGGGTGAAGTCCAAATGCTCCTTGGAGTCAAGAATTTTGAAGCTTGGGAGAGTGGAGGGACGGTGCAGGAGAGGAAGACCCTCGATGAGATGGATCGATTCTGTGAGTGGAGTGGTGGGAATGAGTGTGTTTGAGACAGCGAGGTTCGCACAGGAGAGAACGGCATTTAGGGCTCTTGTACATAGGGTCTCTATGAGTTGCAAGTGACTCGATGGCAGATAACAACAACAACAACAACAAACAACGGGTCCAAAGTACTTCATATGTTTTATGTTGCAATTATTAAAGGATGTCTGCAGCTTGATCTCTCAATTTTCAATGACTTCTGTTCTGGGCTTTGTCTCTAATATTATATACACTCATGTTCCTCTGCTGTTCATAGGATTTTCAAAGGCCTATTATTTTGGAAGCTGATGGCCAATCTTTCTTCTGTGCTTGATAGTAACAAAGAGGAAGACTTCAATGAAATGACATGACACAGGGGTTGCAACAACATTTCAGTCATATATATTACTGCAACAGGCAAGAAAGCAAGTAAAATATTTTAAAAAGAAGTGAAAGTGTTCTTTTAGTCTAGGGGGACAGTTATGAGGAAAGCCTTAACAATTTTGAATCTTTTTACTGTTGCAGTTTGCCTCCACCCTGCAATCTAGCCAAAAAGCACTTCTATTAAAATGATAATAAACCTTCTAATCTTCTATCAGGATGACCTTTTCAAGGAATGAAAAGGGAAATTTTAACATTTTAAACTAGGTCACTGCTAAGTTTGCTCTGAATCACAAACTTTCTTATTTCTCTCTTTCCCTCTTAACCTGATGTGGGAATTATTTTCTTTTGTGATAGTTTCCGATCCGTTAGCACTCAGCTAACACAGGCACTTTAAAACCCAAGAATACACCTTAACTGAGTAGCCTAGGTGCTTCCAGGTGTTCCCTCTTACCATCCTTTAACTCTGCTAAGAGATTTCAGATGCCATGTGAATGACTCCTGTAACACCTGCTAGAGCACAGCCATTTGGAAAAGACTTGTTCTGTGATGACCATGTGCCTCGCCTGGGGACAGCGGTCTTGAAAACCACAAGATCATGTTCCTGAATCTTGCATACTCCTGACCATCTCGGTCATCTGCGACGCTCTAGTCAAGACCACATCCTTCCGTTGGCAGTCATCTTGAAAGAATGACTATAAATGTGCTTAATGATCCTAATCCTTCCCACATGGGACTCACATCTCCTCCTTTCATGAATAAACATAAAGATATTTTCCTTCTGATTATTTCTTGAAACCGTATTATTCATGAAGAAACATGATTCCCTTTCCCCACCTCCAGAACATTTAACAAGACCCGGTGTTCCTCTGTTAGATGATTCATGGGCTACAGGTGCCTGCTTCTACATGTCTCCCTTTGCCAAGTACTTTAATCTCTTTTTCTGTTTGCCCGGAAAAGAAAGTACTGGATCCAGTATTGCTATTCTTACTTAACAGGAGTAAGAACCCAAATTTAAGGATTAAGGGGAAGATATTTTCTTGAAGACTACATTTAGTCAGTAGTCAGGCTACTTCATCAGGTTGTGATTGTTGGGTGGTGCTGAGTTTACCACAACTCTTAGTGACCCTGTGAACAATGGATTTGATCTTGCCCTCATCACTCTGTGTCATCCTCATCATCTCTGACATACTTGAGCTCATTGTTCCAGTTACCGTGTCAACCCATCTTATTGAGAACTTTCCAAACCTGATGTCCTTTCCCAAGGACT
>NW_006399907.1:5045529-5046592 GCF_000299155.1 Elephantulus edwardii | reverse complement strand
TATGCGTTCCATTTCTTCCTTAACAATATCTAATTTTCCTACATTCATGGTTCTCACATTCCATGTCCCAGTCACTAGTGTCTGCTTACAACTGTTCCTCTTCCTTTGTATTTCCATACCTTAAAGCTCAACCTCAGTTGCCCTTTCTGTTATCTACATGTGTTCTGTTGTACATAGGGTTTTCTGAGGCCTGCTATTTCAGAAGCAGGTGGCAATCCTTCTTCCTAGTCTGTCTTAATCTGAACATTCAGATATAGAGAAGTATCAGACAGACCAGCATTTTACAGAAAAGTGAAAGATATATCCCTCATTGTGGAGTTAATCATTTGTATCAGTGTTGTCCCTGCTCTTGGCACACGTGTCTTTACCCACTTATTTCCCTGCTCCACCATCCATCAGGATACCCACCCACTTCTACCCACTCCCTTCAACATCCATCTCCTATTGTCTTGTCCTTGATCTGATAGCCTATATATGAAGCTTCCTTGGCTTCTGTGATTCCAAAAACTTAAGACAGTTTCTTATGATCTGATATCAAGGGTATCATCTAGGAAGAGTGCAAACAGTCACTGAAAAGACAGAAGAGGAAGAGAAGACCAAAATGGATGTCAGAAGAGACTCTGAAAATTGCACTGGAGCTCAGAGAAGCCCAAGCAGAGGGAAGAATTCAAGATACTAAAGAGTTGAAAAGAAGATTTCAAAAGGCAGCATGAGATGACAAAATAAAATATTACAAAAAATGTGCAATGAGTTGGAGTCAGAAAATCAAAAGGGCCAAACTCGCTCAGCATTTCTTAAGCTCAAGGAACTGAAGAAGAAATTCAGACCTCGAGTTGCGATAATCAAGGATGTCTTAGGAAGAATACTAAATCATCCATGAAGTATTAAAAGAAGATGGGAAGAATATACTGAGTCACTGAATCTGAAAGAATTGGCAGACATAGAAGAATTTCATGAAACAACATATGAGCAAGAGCCTATGGTGATGAAGGAAGAAGTTCAGGCTGCTTTGAAGGAAATAGAAAAAAATAACTCCCCCAGCAATAGATGGTATACCAATTGA
>NW_006399907.1:5042718-5044432 GCF_000299155.1 Elephantulus edwardii | reverse complement strand
AGAAGAGTATTGAGAGTACCATGGACTGCTAGGAAAACAAACAGATTCATCCTAGAAAGGGTCAAACCGGGCTGCTCCTTGGAGGCAAGGATTCTAAGGCTCTGTCTGACATACTTTGGACATGTTGCAAGGAGGGACAGGTCCTTCGAGAGGGACATCATGCTTGGGAGGGTGGAGGGACAGCACAGAAGGGGAAGGCCCCCTATGAGGTGGATTGATTCAGTGGTTGAGGTAATCGGGATTGGTGTGTCAGAGACAGTGTGATTGGCACAGGGCAGAGCAGAGTTTAGGGCTGTTGTACATAGGGTCGCTATGAGTCGCAAGCAACTCGACGGCACATAACAACAAAAACAGTTGTGCTGTTATTATGTATAGTTGAGTTGGGACCCACTCATAGCAGACCCTCGGGTAGGTTTTCAGAGACAGTTAATCACATGGGAGGAGATTGTTTATTCTTATCTCATGGAACATCTGATGGATTTGAACCACGTGCCTTGTGACTGCAGTGCAGTTTCTTCCCACTAGGCCACCAGAGCTCCCTTATCTTCATTTGAAAAGTAATTATGTCTAAAATATGAATGCAAAGATAGTCCTTCTATTTTTTTAACAGTATTTTCAATGTTGTTGTTAGATGCTGTCAAGTTAAGTAAGACTCATAGCAACCCTATGAACAGAAGATCTGAACCCTGTTCTTTCCTGTGTCATCCTCACACTTTCTGACACACAAGAACACAGTGCAGCAGTCACTGTGAAGGTTAATTATTCTTTGCAGTTATATTGCTGTCGTGAAATACTTATGCGATGTTCATGGTAAAATCCTGCTAAAAATAAGTTGTTTCAGATGCACAATGTCTGTACACTATAGAGGAGCATTGCCACAAGGATTTCCAAGGCTGTAATCTTTACTGACATAGATTGTCCTATCTTTCTCACTCAAGGTCTGCGCTCCCCACCTTTCAATTCATAGCTGATTGGCTTTAACTGCTAAGCAATTACAGTTCAACCTAAGGAACTTTTGAAACAGTTTTCTATTTTTATGTAGCTCAGAAGGGTGGAGGGACAGCACAGGAGAGGTAGACCCCAGATGAGATGAACTGATACAGTACCTGGGGCAACAGGGGTTGGTGTGTTGGAATCAGTGAGACTCAGGACAGGGCAGGTTTAGAACTGCTGTACATAGGGTCGCTATGAGTTGCAGACATCTCCATGGCACATCAGAACAACAACAACAACAACAACAATGACAACAACAACAACAATATGTAGCTTTTCCAGTTTTCCTTACTAAGCGATGAATGAATTTTCAGCCTATCAACTTGAGGAAAAGAAATATGATTATTGACTGACTGAAAATAGTTTTGCCTGAAGGTAAAATGGAAAGAATAGAAGCAAATGGCAATTTACATAAAACTGTGAAAATGAAAATGAAAGAGATGCCCCATAGTTCCCAAGTGGAAGATTAAACACTGATTTTAAAAGATCTGGTGAGTCTCAGTTCCCATATTCTTAGGGTATATTCCAAGCAGTGAAATAGCTGGGTCATATGGAATTTCTATGTTCATCTTTTTGAGAACACACCAAACTGCCTTCCAGAATGGTTGTACTATTTTACAATCTCATCACAATGTATAAGAGTTCTTTTCTCACCACATCCTCTCCAACATTTATTACTGCTGCTCTGTTAAACTTAGCCACTGATACTGGAGTGAGATGG
>NW_006399907.1:5000046-5042398 GCF_000299155.1 Elephantulus edwardii | reverse complement strand
ATTATTACCTAACTTGGGAGAGACTGGAAAGCATTATGCTGAATGAACTAACTCGTCCCACAAGGATAAAACCAATATTGTAGAATCAGTATAAGGATCCAGCAGGGTTAGGAGAGGTTGGAAGCAGAGGGATGAGGATGTGCTGGGGCAGGGGGGATTAATCATGGGGTTGTAAATTTTGTTGGGTGAGGCAATAGGGGAAATGGAAAGAATTTGTTCTTGAAAACAGTGTATTTGAATTTTGTGAAAACAGTGTATTTGAATTTTGTGTATAAACTGGTAAAAAATTAAAAAAAATGTTTGATGAAAGCATATTAGAATAAAAAGAACTAGGGAAAAAAAGTCCACAGGCAATTCAAATGGAATCTTGCTCACTGCTTCCCCACAATTCATAAATATTCAAAACATCTGCAATGAGGAATTACTATATTTTCTCTGACATAAATAATTTAGATTCTATTTGCTATTCAAAGTGTTAAGAAATTAGCAAAAAAATCTAAGGGACTTGACAATCTCAACATGCAAAACAGAAAATTCTTTTAGATACTTAGCCTTTAATTAGGGTAACTTGTCACAAGGTGGGCATGGCAATTTACTAATCATGAAGAGAAAGATTGCATTTTGTATTTAAGATGGGGGGTAAGGAAAGGGGAAGATACGAAATTTCTATGTTATTGTTGTTACATGCCGCTGAATCAAGGATGACTCATAGTGACCCTGTGAAAAAAAGATACTTTAGAAATATGACTAAATTTTATATTAAAATTATCAGGGCTTGTCTCATCAAAATGAAAACTAAAGAGAATTCTAAGTTATTTTGCCAACCATGCTGTTGGTGTTTGTTCCCCAGAGGGAAAATCCTTTAAGTTTTGTGTTCACAGAAATTATATATATATATATATCTCATACATATATATATCTATCATATATATGTGTGTGTGTATTTAAGTACATGATGGATGGAGAAGTGACTGAAGTTGTTAACAGTTACAGCTTGCTCAGTTCCCCAATCAACACCAGCAGTCAGGAAATCAAAATCTTGTCTCCATACCTTTTCAATCTATATGTGAAACATATCATTCAGGAGGTTGGGCTTTATGAAGAGAAGTGTGGCATCAGAATAGGAAGAAGACTCATCAACAACTTGCATTATGCAGATAATATAACCTTGCTTGCCAAAACTGAGGGCCTGAAGCATTTGCTGCAGAAGGTTAAGGGCTGCAGTCTTCAATATAGATTGAAGTTCAATATCAAGAAAATAATTATTCTCATCACTGGGCCAATTGACAGCACTGTCATAGATGGAGAGGAGGTTGAGATCGTTAGCAATTTCAGTTTGCTTGTTTCTATAATTAACTCTCTTGCCACCAGCACTCAAAAAATTAAAAGACAAATTTCATTGGAAAAATCTGAGGTCAGAAACCTCTCTAGAGTGCTAAAGAACAAGTCTGGAGACTACGATGCATCTGATCCAGGCCATGTTCTTTGCAATCACTTGCTATGCATTAGAGTTGGACAATGACGAAGGATGACAGAAGAATGATCATTGCCTTTGAGTTGTGGTGCTAGAGAAGAGTAGTGATGAATATTCCATGGACTGTCAAGTGAACAAACAGTTCTATTCTGGAGAGGGTGAAACCAAGTTGCTCCTTTGTTAGAGACCAGAATTTTAAAGCTCTGTCTCACATATGTTAGACATGTAGAAAGGAGGGACCAGTGCCTGGAGAAGGACATCATATTGGGAAAGGTGGGAGGACGGTGTAAGAGGGGATGACCATGGATGAGATGGATTGACACAGTAACTGGGATAATGGGGTTAGGTGTGTTGGAGACAGTGAGATTGCCTCATAATAGGGCAGGATTCAGAGCTATTGTGCATAGGGTTGCTATGAGTCACAGGTGACTCAACAGCACAAGAAAACAACAACATTAGGACAGGGAACTTACTGACAAGTGTACATGTACTGCACAACTTCTGAAGTGGTGGACCAGATACTTTCTGCTGAAGATGAGGGGAAGCAGCTTAACTACTTTATATTCCTATACAAACAACTTCTAAAATATAGCAACGTTAAAAATTATATTGGCTGATGGAAAATGCTCACCAGGTTGTGACAAGAAATCTGGAGGGCAATACCATGGTCAACTTACTGAAAGAGATCAATATTTATATTTATTCTCATTCCAAAAAAAGATTACGTGACAGAGTGTGGAAATTACTGTACAGTATCACTCACATTACACAAACAAAATCCTGCCGAAAATCATCCAGAAGTGACTGAAATAGTACATTGACAATGATTACCAGAAACACAAGGTGGGTTTAGAGGAGGCTGTGTCACTAGAGACATCGCCAATGTCAGATGGATCTTGGCAGAATGCAACGAGTACCAGAGGGATAGCTATCTGTGTTTTATTGACTATGCAAAGGTGTTTGACTGTGTGGATCACAACAAATTGTGGTTAGCCTTGAGGAGAATGGGAACCCCCGAACACTTGATTGTGCTTATGCAAAACCTGTATTTGGAAGCAGTCCTCAGAACAGAACAGAGAAACACTTCATGGTTCAAAATGAAGAAGAGACGGATGGGTTCTGTCTCCATACCTTTTCAATCTATATACAGAGTATATTATTCAGGAGGCTGGGCTTTATGAGGAGGAATATGACATTGGGATTGTAAGAAGACTGATCAACAACCTACATTATGCAGATGATACAACCATGCTTGCTGAACCTGAGGAGGATGTGAAGCACTTGCTGCAGTAGACCAAGGACTGTAGTCTTCAATATAGATGGGTTGAAGCTCAACATCAAAAAAACAAAGATTCTCACCACTGGGCCAATTGGCAGCACCACGATGGGTGGAGAACAGATTGAAGTTGTTAATAGTTACAGCTTGCTCTGCTCCCAAATCAACACACTTGACATTAGCAGTGAGGAAATCAAAAGACGAATTGTATTAGGTAAATCTGTTATCAAGGACATTTCCAGAGTACTGAAAAGCAGTGATGTCAGTCTAGAGACTAAGGTGCACCTAATCCAGTCCATGGTCTTTGCAATTATTTGCTATGTATCAAAGAGCTGGATAATGACTAAGGAGGACAGAAGAATTGATTATGTCTTTGAGTTGTGTTGCTGGAGAGGAGTCTTAAACATACCATGGACTGCTAGTAGGATTGTCTTGGAGAGGTTGAAACCAAGTTTCTTTTGGAGGCTAGGATTTGAAGCTCCATCTTACACACTTTGGACACATGGCTAGGAGGGACTGATCGTTGGAGGAGGACATCATGCTTGGAAGAGAGTAGAGGAAGACCTTGCATGAGATGGATTGATACAGTAACAAGGGCGATGTGGATAGGTATGTTGGAGTCAATGAGACACACTCAGGACAGGGAAGGCTTCAGAGCTATTGTACATAAGTTTGCTATGAGTCACAGGTGACTTGACAGCACATAACAACAACAAGATCACACACAATGTTTAGTTTAAGGGAAAAAACTTATAGCCTGCTCGATATAGATCTAGTTCTGCAAGCATGGCTAAAAACAATAGGGGAATGGTCAGCTTGTCCTCATTCCGGGAAGAAACTAGAAAAACATGTCTAATAACTGAACTAGTTTACCATAAGTATAATCCTTTGTGATGTTCATAGGATTTACCATACACTCCCCATCCCAATGCCCTTTATGGCTCTTACAATCTGTCAGTCTTCCTCTTTATTCCTCCAGTTTAAGCCTTAGAGAGTTGAAATAGAAGGCTTCCACAATTGTCAAGGCTGTATAATTCCCAAGCACTATAACCTCATTGCAGAATTTAAGTTATAGGGAGTTCTGGTGGCCTACAGTCAAGAACTTGCACTACAATTCCAAAGGCACATAGTTCTAATTCATCAGCTGCTGTGCTTGGAAGGATGGGCAGTTTTCTACCATGTGATTATCTGCCTCTGAAAACCTGCCAGAGGGTCAGCTATGGATCAGTTCCAACCTGACAGTACACAACAATAACAACAGCAGCACCTAGCTGAAGTAAGAGATTTTGACCATTTGGAAAAAGGATCTACAGGGAATTGTTGAATAGCAGATATACATCCTTCCATCTGGGGTAAAGCTACAGTAACATTATGCTTATAATCAGGAACAGACACATAGCACTCAGGAAAAACTAAAACACAAGTTCTTTCTTGGGCAGCAGTCAGAATTTCCTAAGCAATTCTATTTTGTAGCAGTGTGTTATGCCTTTACTTAGTTTTAACAGATAGTAAAGTAAGAGCATGATGTGTCTAATTTAGGGCATCAGCTGCAGTATGCTTTGCTAAAGCTTTAATTTACCAGTCCACATCTATAGTGATGGCCCCAGGGGTAAATACAACCAATGGATAAAACCATAATGAGTTACTTCAATTATGATGATCTCTACTATATGTAACATCCCTGTTACTAGGTTTAGAGGGTAATTTCTTATACATATTGCTAGATCTAGAAGGCCACTCCTGTGTGCTTCTACCAGTTCAATTGTAAGGGAATACGGCCAACCATGTGATCCATAAGTCCCTCAAGGGGAAAGAAAAGCACCTGTTGTGTAATGAAGATTTTGAGAATCTAGCCATGTGATAGTATTGATTAAAATGATATGGCTGCAAGCCTCAATGGGTAATCACCCTGTGTTGCTGCTATAACTTGCTCTTCCAATACACCAAGTGGCAGTCTGCCCAAATTGCATAGAAACTGCAGACAGCCACTGTAGGCCATCCCATATCACATAGCTCTGGACTGAGAGGCATTTACTTACTTCCAAACCACCTGAAAAACCTGTTGCCTGGTTTATCCTTCTAGATTTGGCCACTTTTTGCAGGAAAGGCCAGGAGCTGTCATCGGCTGAGGAGATCTTCCACAGGACTCCTGAAGCTGAAGATGTAGGGAACTCTCCATGCACTTAAAAGTTCAGTTAATTTCTCATATCAGAAATCATAGCAGCCCAGATACCAGAGACAAAGGAATACACTAAGCTGCAGGAGAAAAGGTGAGGATGGTGAGGTGCTGTGGCAAGAGCGAGCACTCACCATTTCCTATGGGGAGATGGAACTGAGACATTCCTTGAGTTAAAGGTGCCTATATCTGGGGACCCTTGCTTCTGCAGCTGTGGGACTATCCAAAGGGCCAAAAGAGACACAAGAGGGCTGACTTGAGAGCCTCTGCATATAAGCTGTCTGAGTTGGAAGTCCTGACCTTCCACCACATCAGAGACTAAGGAAGACACTAACTTGCAGGACAAAGGTTAGAGAGGTGAGGCTCTGTACCAGGACTCTCCATTGCTTGTAGGGACATTGATCTCTAATCTCGTGACTTTCCAAAGACAAAGGAGATATAAACTCCAGGAGAAAAGATGCATGAGAAATTGCACGTGGTCTCACACAACTCAATCACTTCATACATGGCCTATAGAGTTGGTGTCAGGGGACTACTTCAAGGTGAGATTCCTACAGGGCTGCAGTGCAGAACAGAGAGACCCTCAAGGACTTTATTGTTGTTATGTGCCATTTAGTCGCTTGCAATTTATAGTGACCCCTATGTACAATAGCCCTGAAACCTGCTCTATCCTGTGCCAAATTTACTGTCTCTGACACATCTACCCTCACTACCCCAGTCACTATATCAATTCATCTCACTGATGATTTCCCTCTCCTTTTCCATCCCTCTACCCTACAAAGCATGATGTCTGTCTTCAAGGACTGGTACTTCCTTGCAACATGCCAAAATTATGTCAGCCTCAGAATCCTTGCCTCAAAAAGCAGCCTGGTTTCACCCTCTCCAGGATGAACCTGTTTGTTTTCCTGGCAGTCCCTGGCATATTCAACACTCTTCTCCAGCAGCACAGCTCGAAGGCATCAGTTCTCTTTCTATCATCCTTAGTCATTGTCCAGATTTCTGATGCAAAGCAAGCAATTGCAAAGACTAAGGCATGGATCAAGTGCACTTTAGTCTCCAGACTGATGTCATTATTCTTCAGTACTCTGGAGAGGTGCCTGCCTGGTAGCCAACTTTCCCAAAGCAATTCATCTCTTGATTTCCTGGATGCTAGTACAAGAGTGTTGATTGTAGAGCCAAGCAAATTCAAGATGTTAACAATCTCAATCTCTTCACCATCCAGACTGATGTTGCCAATTGGCCCAGTGGTGAGAATCTTTGTTTACTTGTTGTTGAGCTTCAATCCATATAGGAGGCTGTAATCCTTGATCTTCTGCAATAAGCACTTCAGGTCCTCCTCAGTTTCAGCAGGCAGAGTTATATTATCTGCATAATGCAGGTTATTCCTCAAATCCTGATAACTCATTCCTCCTGATACATCCCAGCCTCCTGGATAATCCATTCTACATATAGATTTAAAAGATATGGATACAGAGTACATCCCTGGCATACACCCTTCCCGATTTTGAACCATGCAGTGTCTCCTTGGCTTGTTCTGACAATTACCTCGTCGTCCAAGTACAGGTTTTGCACAAGCACAGTCAAATGTTCTGGGATTCCCATTCTTCTCAGAGTCAGCCACAGTTTGTTGTGATCAACACAGTCAAACACCTTTGCATAGTCAATAAAACACAGACTTTCCTCTTGTACTCTCTGCTTTCAGCCAAGATCTCTCTAACATTAACTAATATATCCCTGGTACCACAGCCTCTTCTAAACCACGTCTGCACAACTAGCAGTTCTCTGTTGACATGCTACTCCAGTCATTTTTTGATCATTTTCAGCAGAATCTTGCGTTAATGTAATATTAGTGATATTGTTCAATAATTTCCACACTCTTGTCAGCTCACCTTTCTTTGGAATGGGAACAAATCTAGATCTCTTCCAGTCAGTCAGCCAAGTGGTTGTTCTCCAGATTTCTTGGCACAACTTAGTGAGCACATCCAGGACAGCATCTGTCTGTTGAAATATGTCAATTAGTATGCCATCAATTCCTGGAGCCTTGTTTTTTGGCAATTCTTTCAGAGCACCTTGAACTTCTTCCCTCATCACCACAGGCTCTTGCTCATACGTTGTTTCATAAAATTCTTCTGTGTCAGCCAATTCCTTCTGGTATAGTGGCTCTGTATACTCCTTCCATCTTCTTTTAATGCTTCTTAGATCATTTAATATGTTGTCCAAAGCATCCTGAAGTATTGCAACTTGTGGTTTGAATTTGTTTTTCAAATCCTTCAGCTTAAGAAATGGTGACCGAGTTTGGCCCTTTTGATTTTCTAACTCCAGCTCTTTGCATATTTCATTATATTACTTTGCTTTCTCTTCTGGAGCTACCCTTTGAAAGTTTCTTTTCAGCTTTTATATTTCTTATTTCTTCCCTTTGTGTTGGCTTCTTAACACTTTCGTGCAATATTCAGAGTCTCTTCTGACATCCATCTTGGTCTTTTCCCTCTTCTACATGGACTTTAGGAAAGGTAAATTTTTCCAGAAAGGACTTACAGTAGAGTAAGTAGCTCAACCCATAGACTGAACATTTTAACTAGGCAACAAATTGTTGTGTACCATTAAGTCAGAACTGACCCATAGATGACCATCCAGTGGGCTTCCAGGCGCAGTTAATCACATGAAAGGATATTACCCATTCTTCTCCAGTGGAGCATCTGGTGGCTTTGAATCACATGCCTTCGTGATTGCAGTGCAGCTTCTTGCCACTAGGCCACCAGAGCAACGAATTAGTAACATTATAAAGAAAATAACCAACAACAACTTTCACAGATGCAATAGAAATTGTTGTTGTTGTTGTTAGGTGCCGTCGAGTCGCCTGCGACTCATAGCGACCCTATGTACAACAGCCCTAAACTCTGCTCTGTCCTGTGCCAATCACACTGTCTCTGACACTCCCATCCCAATTATCCCAGTCACTGAATCACTCCACCTCATAGAGGGCCTTCCTCTCCTGTGCTGTCCCTCCACCCTCCCAAGCATGATGTCCCTCTCTAAGGACCGGTCTCTCCTCACAACATGTCCAGAGTATGTTAGACAGAGCCTCAGAATCCTTGCCTCCAAGGAGCCACTTGGTTTAACCCTTTCCGGGACAAATCTGTTTGTTTTCCTAGCAGTCCATGGTATTCTCAATCCTCTTCTCCAGCACCACAGCTCAAAGGCATCAATTCTCCTTCTATCCTCCTTGGTCATTGTCCAATTCTCTGATGCATAACAGGTGATTGCGAAGACCATGGCCTGTATCAGACGCACCTTAGTCTCCAGAGAGATACCATTGCTCTTCAGTACTTTGGAGAGGTCCCTAACAGCAGACTTTTCCATGGCAATGTGCCTTTTAATTTCCTGGTTGCTGGTTTCAAGACTGTTGACTATGGAGCCAAGCAAACTAAAGCTGTGTACAATCTCAATCTCTTCACCATCCATCCTGATGCTGCCAATTGGTCCAGTGGTGAGAATCTTTGTCTTCTTGACATTGAGCTTCAGTCCATATTGTAGGCTGCAGTCCTTGACACTCTGCAGCAGGTACTTCCCTAATATATATAAAAAACACCAACACCAGCACACACACACACACACACACACACACACACACACACACCCCTTCACACAATGTCAAGCAGCAGCAGGTAGCTTCAAACACAGTGAAAAAAACATAAAATAAGTTAAGGCTTCAAAAAAAATCAGAGAATATTAGAGACTCCATGAATACCCTAGAATCAAGAAGGCAGATGATGATATATATGTTGTTATGGAGACATTTGAACATCTATGAATGAAAGTACAAATGATGGGAAAGGAGAAAAAACACACAACAAAATGAAAGACAAGAACCTCAATGGAAAAACATACTAGAAGAAAAATCAGAGATGAGACATAAAGAAAATGAAGGAAGCATTAGAATCATGTGAGATGGCATAAAAAAAGAACAATAAATGTATGATTCAAATTCCAGAATACAAGAAAGACAGGGAAATCACTGACAAAATTATGCGAGTGGTACTAGAAGAAAATTTTCCAGGTATTATGAAGAATGAACAAATCCACATTCAGGAAGCTAAATTAACAACAAATAGACAAGACCCAAAAAGGAAAACATCAAGACATAGTATGGTCAAATTCTCCAAAATAAAAGAAAATTATAGAATACTGAAAGCAGCACGAGAAAAACAGTCATCTACAAAAAAAAAGCAATTAAATTAAGTTCTGTTTTTTCAGCAGAAACCATGCAAGCTAGAAGACCATAGGATCACATATACAGAAAGTTGAAAGAAAACAATTGCCAACCAAGGATCCTGTAACCAGCAAAGCTCTCCATCAGATATGAAGGAGAAATCAGATCCTTTGCAGAAAAGAAAGAACTTAAGGAATTTGTGAAAACAAGACCAAATCTACAAGAACTTTTAAGGGAAGTTCTTCACACAGAGGCACCAAAGGAAAGTGGATAGACCATCATAACAAGAAACAACAAAAAAGAAACACAGTAAAATGACAATGATAAAACCTGGCCTGTCAATAATCACACTTAATGTGAACAGACTAAATGTACCAATGAAGGGCAAAAGAGTAGCAGAATGGATTGAAGAATAAAAAATCAAAACACAAAGCCCATCACTATGCTGTCTACAAGAGACACATCTAATAAACAAAAAGAAAGACTGGCTCAAAATCAAAGGCTGTAAAAGAATTTACCAAGCAAATGGCATCCACAAAAAAAAAGCAGTAATAGCACTACTAATCTCTGCTAAAATAGACTTCAGAATGAAAATCACCATAAAAGATAAGGAAGGGTACCATATAACGATTAAAGGCACAGTAGATCAAGAACAGGTAACATTGGTCAACATCTATGCACCAAATGATAGACCTGTTAAGTACATAAAACAATGTTTCTAGCTCTGTGCTTTGGGAGACGTTACTTATGTCATTATGGCCATTTAGCTATCTCATTATTTATCCAGTTAAGGATAATAATAGCACCTATTAAGAGAATCTATCTGACATTTCTTTGAGATAATTTATATGAAGTGTTTAATATCAAGCCTGGCACAAAACAAGCATCAAATATTATGTATTACAAATGCTTATCTTTTAATCCCTTTTTGGTCTCATTTGTTATATATTTTTAAACAACCAACAAATAATTTTTCCTGAAAGTTTCAACTATGAGAGAAAATGTCTTAAATCTTGATGAGTATCGGAAAAAGAATCCTAATGTTCAAACTACATGTTTAGCACTTGACTTCTCTCTATGCTTCTCAAATGTGTTCTTCAGTGTTTGTTGGTTTCATTCTCAGGCAGAGTCTTCTTTTGTGGAAGTAAAATTACTAATAGCAGTTTCCAGATCTTAATTTTTTTGTTTACATGGAAATATAGAAGTGATTTTCCCCCCCTTAACAAACAATGCACAGAAATAATGAGCCTCATTGAGAGTCCATCAATTTAGGTCACAGGTCTGGCCTTGAGCAAGTCATGGTGGCTGTGTCATTGGTGCAGAGGAGGGTGCTGCTATTTTCATTCAAAGCCTTTGGGTTACATGAAGACAGGGTGAATACTGTTAGTAAGAGAAGGGGCGATAGATGCCAGTCAACCAAAGATAGCAAATATCTATGACAAATCTTATCTCATGTATGCTGTCTTTTCTGAACAGAGATCATAAGACTCTATATCAGATGGAGGACTACTCTTTACATCTTTTTTTCTTGAGCAATCCCTCTTGTGAAGCAACCTCTTCATCTACCTTTTGCTTAAGGACATTTACCCCTTAAGCTCATTTCCCCCATCCCCACCCCCCACAGGTCTTTTCTATTAGCATTATTCTACATACCATGCTGAATTCTTAATAATTGTGACTCATCTTCAAATGGAGGACAGCCACTTCCTAAAAATGAAAAAAAAAGGTAACAGAAAAATACTCTGGTTAGCAGTGCTTGAAGATATTTTTGATTCACAAGCTTTGTGCTGTAGTTTGGATATAACTACTTCTGTCTTCTTTCATCCCATTTTGCCTCCAGAGGCTTTCCTTGATTACACTATAGTATGATGAGCCTTCTTACATCCTCCTTTCCTTTCTCCTTTCTCTTCCTCTATTTCCTCCTCCTTCTCCCCACCTCTCTCTATCTCACACACACACACACACACACACACACACACACCTGCAAGTGAGCATGATTTTTCCTTCTGTTGCACTTTTCCTACATTCTACAATATCACCTTGGGTAGTCCTAAAAAAGCTTTCCCCCCTTTTTTTCTATGGACTCTTTATACCCATAGAACTTAGTGTTCAATCAAAAGCATTTTTAGGATGTTGGTGATATAAACTTTTGGGAAAATTAATCATCCTGGTCTAAATCAGGAGGCAAAACTTGGCTCTTTGGACCCTGTCCCTCATGTTAGTCTAGACTTTATAGTATTTGGCATAGATACCCCATGATTTGTGGTTTGTGGTTGTGTCTTTTTCTGTGTTTCATTGAAGACAGATAATTTTCCTTCTTTCTTTTTCTGTTTTATGTGTGTGTGTGTGTGTGTGTGTGTGTGTGTGTGTGTAGTCTAAGAATAAAACATTCTTCTAGACTTTCTTAATTACTAAGAAATTATTTTGTTAAAAAATAAGAATTATTTCTGCTTACTTGATGTTTTCACCTGAGGACCTATAATACACATAAAAATGAATGTGTTAAACATATCTCTTCTTTCTTCCTACCATGATCCTTTTCCTTCTGTAGTTTTCTTGTTTCAAGAAGGGACATTACAACATCAGTTGTCTTAATTCTGATACTCTAAAGATTTTCAAATATCTCCCTTTCTCTCACTCGGGACACCTCATGACTCATATTTTATAGCCATATAACTTTCAAATTGCCTCTTTTTTCAACTTACAATCTTTCTTCCTAACTTCACTCTTTCTTGGTATGTCTAGAATACCAGAAGGATGTCTGTGTTTCATTGATTATCCAAAAGCATTTGACTGTGTGGATCATAACAAACTGTGGCTGACTCTGAGAAGAATGGGAATCCCAGAACATTTAATCGTGCTAATGCGAAACCGATACTTGGACCAAGAGGCAGTCGAAAGAACAGAGCAGGGAAACACTGCATGGTTCAAAATTGGGAAGGGTGTACGCCAGGGATTTGTCCTATCTCCATACCTTTTTAACATGTATGCAGAGCAGATTATCCGAGAGGCTGGGCTCTATGAGGAAAAGCATGGCATTAAGATTGGTGGAAGATCTATCAACAATCTGCGTTATGCAGATGACACAACCCTGCTCACTGAAACTGAGGAGGACCTCATGCACTTACTGCAGAAGGTCAAGGACTGCAGCCTTCAGTATGGACTGAGGCTCAATGTCAAGAAGACAAAGATTCTCACCACTGAACCAATTGGTATCATCAGGATGGATGGCGAAGAGATTGAGATTGTTCACAGCTGTAGTTTGCTCGGCTACACGGTCAACACTCTTGGTACCAGCAGCCAGGATAACAAAAAAAACGTATTGAGATGGGAAAGTCTGCTGCTAGGAACCTCTCTAAAGTACTCAAGAGCAATGGTGTCTCTCTGGAGACTAAGGTGCACCTGATACAGGCCATGATTTTTGCAATCACTTGTTATGCATCAGAGTTGGACTATGACTAGGGAGGATAGAAGGAGAATTGACGACTTTGAACTGTGGTGCTGGAGAAGAGTATTGAATGTACCATGGACTGCCAAGAAAACAAACAGATTCATCTTAGAGAGGGTTAAACCAGGCTGCTCCTTGGCGGCAAGGATTCTGGGGCTTCGTCTGACATACTTTGGACATGTTGTAAGGAGAGATAGGTCCTTGGAGAGGGACATCATGCTTGGTAGGGTGGAGGGACAGCGCAGGAGGGGAAGACCCTCTATGAGGTGGATTGATTCAGTGACTGGGGTAATCGGGACGGGTGTGTCAGAGGCAATGCGGTTGACACAGGATAGAGCAGGGCGGTTGTACATAGGGTCGCTGTAAGTCGCAAACGACTCAATGGTACATAACAACAACAACAACTCAAAATAGCCTTGGATCTAGCCTCTTGCCCTTTTGAATTCCTTCCTATTCAAAGATCTGGTCTCCTTTGATCTGGTCTCCTGGTCCTTAATTTTATTCTCTTCCTAACCAAGCTGTCTCTTTCCAACGTGTTCAGGACTGGCTCTATTTTCTGCAACCTTCAGATAAATCACAAACCAGTCTCTGGTTTTGTTTATAGTGTGACAATGCCTGTGCATTTGTTTTAAGGGAACACAACAATCCAATTTGCAACCTATTATGAGGCTTAGGAAGGTTAGGAAGTGTTTCATTCCATATCTAGGATACTCAACAAAGCTGACTTCACTGTAACTCACAGTATGAAAGGTATGTATGAATGTAGCTGTAAGCAATTTTTTAATTTTAAAATGCCAATTATATTACGAAGCTATGAATAGTTATAATGCATTTACCTATGCTTAAAGACGTGTATAAAAATTACTCTAACACATTTGTTCTATTTCAATCAGTTTCTCTGTTCCCAGAGAAGCTGCCTAACTATTAGCTGTGATAGACAACGGGAGGTAGGGACACTTTTCATCTAATTTTACTTTTTTTAAAATTAATTTTAATGAGCATTTACAGAGATTTTGGATTTCCATTCATTCATTGTTGCACTTTTCTCCCTGCCCACCCTTTCCCCCAAGTTTGTTCTTCTCTTTGAAAAGTAAAAGAAAAATTCTTTCATAGGGATACAATCTCCCCCCACCCCCAAGTGCACTCCAATATGCAGCCTTCATTCTGGACTCTTGTTTTAAGCAGGAATTTTGACTAGCTCAGTCAACTCAGCTGAAGAGGTGCATAGACAAAGATCAGTGTCAGTCTTTCAGCAGTTCAGTGAAAATTATTAGGAGAGGACACCCAGTGGTACTTTGTGGAAATTCATTTGTCTAATGACACATTAGACTATTCATACTGCAGGCAATACTGGAGGTCTTATAGGCAAATATAACACGAGGATGATAGAGCAGAAAGTACATACCCCACTTGTTGATTTTAAGCTGATTGTCCTGACTAATCAAATTCGTTACTGATTTAAATAGAACAAACGTATTAATCTTTATACAGGTCTTTAAGCATAAGTAAATGCAATATAATTATTCTTAGCTTAGTAATATAATTGCCTTTTTTATTTTATTTTATTTATTTTATTTTTTTATAATTGGCATTTTAAAACTTAAAAAATTGCTTAAGAATGATATTTCATACAGCTACATAGTAGCTCACTTGTTTTTGTGAACTATTGTGAAGTCAACTTTGCCTAAAGAAGAATCCTGGACATGGAATGAAACACTTCCTACCCTTCATAAGCCCCATAATAGGTTGTCAATTGGATTGTTGTGATCTGTAGGATTCTCATTACCTAGCTTTTGGATGTAGATCACCAGGTCCTTCCTCCTAGTCTGACTTTGTCTGGAAGCTCTGCTGAAACCTATTCAGCATTGTGACAACATGCAAGCACCCAGTGACAGTGGAGTTGGCTGCACATGGGGTAGAAAGGGTTGGGAAGCAAACCAAGGTCTCCGTCATGAAAAGCTAAAAGTCTACCTCTGAACCTAATAATTAAACATTTATTCAACCTATAGTAGCTGGAGAGCAAATGTTCAAAGTCATAAGGTCTGGTATTACCTAGAAAGTTCCCCACAGCATGGTGAGGGGCATTGTAAATTCACAAATCCTATGTTCATTCAACCCACTTGAGTTTACACTTCTTGAAGCATAATCAATATAGGACAAGGCTGATTCCATTCTAAGAAACTTGCTTTCAACCACTAGGAGCCTGCTCAGACTGTGACAACTGAAAGTATTGCAAATTTTATGAGTTAAAACCATTTTGTAAGTTGTCAAATTTATATATGCAAAACTAAATTTTCCCTCAAGAAATAATCTTACTTTTTTTTAACTTCATGAAGATTCCTTGGCTTTGCTTAGCAGTTTTTTCCTTTAAGATTTAGTCCTATTTTCTTTACAACTTTTATGTCCTTTTTTTGAAAATATCCTCAACTATATCATTGTGTTTACCTTATTCTCGATTCAGAAAGTTCAACACAAGGCAATATCAATTCTTAGAACAAAATAAAAATCTACATTAAAATGAATTTATATTATATGAAGAAAATTATCAATGGCTCATGAAACTGTACATTTAAGATAACACCATATATAAAAATGCATTCTCCAATTGTAAATATGGTAAAAAGAAACTCAATTGAAAGCTAGACATGAAGACAAATAAAGTGAGGAGCCATCATCTCTTAAAACTCATACAATCTCAGTAAATAAGAGGGTAGTTAATGTAGGCATATATATATAGGTTGTTGATGTTGTTGTTAAGTGCTATTGAGTTGCAGGAGACTCCTAGCTACCCTACGAAGGAGAGTCTTCAATGCAAAATTATATATATATATATGAAATTTAATATAAAATCCAGAAAAGATAAAATATATACAGCAATCAAAATGTGTAACAAAAATAGACCTCATAAATTCAATCAAACATCCAATGATTAACAATCCATGTTCTTGCTTGGAAAAGGAGGAAAAAAGAAGGGGAAAAATAGTGGAAAGGAGAAAAAAAAGGAAGTCAATATGTGCTTGAGGAATAAAAGCCTCAAGGCATCATGAAAGAGTTACAGTCTCTGTTCTATTTATGAAAATCATGGTGTCAGAAAGGATTATGAAAACTAATGTGAAATGGATCACAGAGGAGATATTTATTGCAGAAATCTACAGCTGTATTGGCAATATGCACAGAGAATTTCTTAATAGCAGTCTTCTAAGACATTCAAACTCACTATCATTACTCAATTTTTACTCATATTAACCCTACATTGTGTTCCTGAGGCTGTAAATCCTAATGAGAGTAGATCTTTCATTTGTTTTTTTTTTTGGAGCAAGTAGTAGATATGAAACACCAGAGACACAGGGCAACATCACCAGACCTCCTGTAGCAGTGTTTATGTCTTGCTTAATATGATTATGTCTATACTTCACAAGTTAGTATTTGTTTAGTGAATAAAGATACAACTCCTCATCCTTTAATATAGTGGAAAGGAAAAAATGTATTAATTCTTGTTTCCCACTAAATTGCCACTTGACATTGATTTTCATATATCAGGCTGCCTATTGCTTTGTTGGGAATCCAGTTTGGAAGTTGTCTGCAGGAGCCAGATTCTACAGAGGCTTGTTTGCTGTTACATAGAGAGAGCTCTGTTGCCCTAGATAGAAAGTTATGCTACCAAGCCAAAGATGGGTGATTTTAACCTGCAGCCCTCAGGTCTAGTCTTGGTTGTTTTTGGTCAAATATTCGTCTAAGTGGTATAGCACTGGTCTGTCATTTGCTGTACAGAGGTAACTTGTGTTTGCTGTGATGCTGTGATGTGACACTGATGTGTTAAATGTGATAATGGTTACTGATGTTGGACAGTGTTTGGTGGAGCTCCCCAATTAAAACAAGCTTGGGAGCAGGAATGACATTCACTTCTGAAATGGCTTCCTCCAGAAACTCCGAGTGTGGGGGAACAATGAAAGTTATACAAGTGTTCAGGTCTCTTGTTCATAGGGTCACTATGAGTCATCTATGACTTGAAGGAACTTAACAACAACAATAACACTGCTGAGTTAAGTTAGGTGCTGTCAAGTCAAATATGACTCATAGTGACCCTATGAACAACAGATCTGAATCCTGTCCTATCCTGTGCCATCTCATTTCTGATACATATAAGACTATTACTGCAGTCACCAAGTCAATCTTTTTGTTTGGAGAAGACCCCCAAAAAGAAGGTGGAGGGAGTCCTCCACCTTTTCAAGCCTAAGATCTCTTTCCAAGGAATAGCCTCTCCTAGCAACATGTTGAAAGTATGAGAGATGAAGCTTTTCTATCCTTGCTGCCAAGAAGCACTCTGGCTGCACCTTTTCCAAGACATAGTTGTTCATTTTTTTTGGATAACCAGTACTATTCTCCAACACCACAGTTCAAAGGCATCAATTATTCTTCTGTCATCCTTATTCATTATCCAGCTCTTATATGCATAGCAAATAACTTAAAAGACTATGGCCTGAGTCAAGCACACTTTAGTCCTCAAACTGACATCATTGTAAAAATATTGAAGTATTTTGGAGAGATCCCTGATGCCTCCTGATCTCCCGACTGCTGATGCCAAGGGTGTTGATTGTGGATCCAAGTAAGATGAAGCTGTTGACAGTTTGGTTCAATTCTCCATCTAACATGAGATTGCTTATTGGCCCAGTGCAAAGGTACTTTGTTTTCTTAATGGTTGTAGTCTTTGGTCTTTTTAAGCAAGCTCTTCAAGTCCTCTTTCTTCACTTTCATCAAGGAAAGTTGTGTCATTTGAGTAATTTGCTGAGACTTCCTCAATCTTGGTGCCACATTATTCTTCATAGAGTCTGGCTTCATGAATTATTTTTCAGCATACAGATTGAGTAGGTATGGAGAAAGGATACAACCTTAACGTACACTCTTCGTGATTTCAAGCCAAATGAGCACAATGAAGTGTTCTGGGGTTCCCATTATATTCAATGTTAGCCATAGTTTGTTGTGATAGACATTCTTCTAATATTTTCTGCTTTCAGGAAGGATCCATCTGACATCAGCTGAGTGTCAGAAGACACTAAGAAAATGGCATTAGAGCATCGAGAAGTCAAAATGACAGGAAGAGATGCTGAAATAAAAGATCTAAACAAAAGATTTCAAAGGGTAACTAAAGGATACAGAGCAAAATAGAAAAAAATATACAAAGTGAATAAAAGGGGAAGAATTCACTTCACAATTCTCAATGTGAAGAGAACTGCAAAACAAATTCAAACCTCAATATCCTCTCAGAGTTTCAATACTAAGAGATGTGTGGAAAAAATCTTGAATGACCTCCAGGAAGCATCAAAAGAAGACAGAAAGAATACATCAAATCACTGAAACAAATAGAATTAGTTGACACTGAAAAATTTCAGGAAGTATTATGTGAAAAATGAGTCAATGGTCGCAAAGGACAAAGTTCAAGCTGTGTTGAAGGTATTGGAAAAATATTAGGCCCCAGGAACAGAAAGGGTACCAATTAACACATTTCAAGTAACAGATGCAACTCTGGCCATGCTTCCCAGTCACTATCAGGACATTTGGAGGACAGTTGCCTGATAAACTGACTAGAATAGACCTATATTTATTCCCATTCCTAGGAAAGGTGATCCAACAGCATGTGGCGATTAGTGAACAGTAACATTAATAACACATGCAAGCAAAAAGTATATTTTACTGCTGAAGATCATCTAAAAATGGCTGAAACAGTACATTGATAGACAACTGCCAGAAGCTCAAGCTGAGTTTAGAAGAGGCCATTCTAAGGAGAGTGTTCCTAAAACATTTGGTTTATTATTCCCCACCAGACTCTTCTTCCACTAAAGAATTATAATTGAATTTTGTTGTGGGATCAGGTAATGCCCATCATCCCAGAATTCCACCAGGCTCAGCCAACATTCAGAGGATGCCAGCAAGAGAAGGCCTACATATTTAACTAGCTTTGGCCCTCAGGCCACTGGCCTTTGGAACAAGAAAACAACACTTGGCATAACAGCTCTAGAGGAAATATACCCTCTCTTGGAAATTATTTGACTGTGACAGCAGCATACTGCAAATGGAAGAGAAGAGGTACTAAGTCACAGAAGTCAGCCCTGGGGCAGAAGTTAAAAGGAAAAGGATATTTCCTCATAACTTTCTGAAATCCTTCCCTAAACCTAGTACCTGGAATTTGGACATAGAGGTGTCTAAATTTAAGAGATTGTCCCTGGCATTAGAGACCAGCAGCAGTGCAAGGCATTAGGCATCACAGAAGTGAATGGTGACTTAAGCCACCATATCAAAGGTTGAGTGGGGGAGGAAGGTATTAAATAGGGTAGACGAGAGTGGAAGGGGATGCTGGTAGAGCAAAGAAAAGGAGGGTGAAGCCACACATGCCAAGGGCAGGGGGTGACACTAAATATATTGGTTACTTTTATAATGGGAAAATATCTTTCATCTGTTCTTTTCTGTAGAGTGCTTATCTGTCAAATACTGTTCTAAAGCTGAGAATAAAAAATTAAGACAGACTAGGAAGAAGGATTGGCTGTCTACTTCCAAAATAATAGGCCTTCAAAAGCTCTATGTATAACAGAGCACACTTAGAGTAGACTAGCAGATACAGCAACTAAGACTAAGCCCTCAAATATGGAAATACAAAAGAGGAGGAACAATTGTAAGCAGACACTAGTGATGGGAATGTGAGAAACATGAAAATAGGAAAATTGTACATTGTTCAGAAATAAATGGAACATATAAATATTGATATACTAGGTATTAGCAAAATGAGATCGACTGGCATGGAGCATTTAAAATCAGACAATTATATGATCTACTATGACAGAGATGAAAAGGCGAGGAAAAACAAGGTTGCTTTCATAGTTTAAAAAAGTAAATTCAAGATCCATCAGAACAGAGCAAGAAAATACTTCATTGTTCAAAATTAGGAATGGAGTGTGTCAGGGATGCATCTTGTCTTCACTCATTTTCAATCTATATGCAGAACAGATCATTTGAGAGACTGGACTACGTGAGGAGGAGTATGGCATCAGGATTGGAGGAAGACTCATCAACAATATGCACTATGCAGAAGATAAAACCTTACTTGCTGAAACTGAAGAGGACCTGAAGCATTTGACACAGAAGATTAAGGACTGTAATATGGATTGAAACTTAACATCAAGAAGACAAATATTCTTACCACTGGGCCAACTGTCAGCACCATGATAGATGGAGAAGAGATTGAAGTTGTTAACAATTTCAGCTTGCTTGGATCCACAGTCAATACTCTTGGCATCAGTCAGGAAATCAAAAGATAAATTACATCAGTAAGTCCACTGTCAGGGACCTCTCCAGAGTTCTGAGGAGCAATGGTGTCAGTATAGAGATTAAGATGTGCCTGATCTATTACATGCTATGCGATAGTCTTCTCAATTACATGTTATGCATCAGAGCTGGGCAATGATTAAGGATGACAGAAGAACAATTGATACCTTTGAGTTGTGGTGCTGGAGAAGAATATTGAACATACCTTGGACTACCAGGAGAACAAATAGGTTTGTCTTGGATAGGGTGAAACCAAGTTTGTCCTTGGAAGCAACTTAGATTTTGAAACTCCATCATACATACATTGGGCACATGGCCAGGAAAGACTAGTCCTAGGAGAAGGACATCATACTTGGAAGGATGGAGGGACAGCATAGGAGAGGAAGACCCTGGATGAGATGGATTGACATGGTAACTGGTGCGATGGGTTTAGGTATATCAGGGCCAGTTAAGACTGGCTCAGAATAGGGCTGGGCTCAGAATTGTTATAGATAAGGTCGCTATGGGTTGTAGGTGACTCTATGGCATGTAGCAACAACATTTAATTAATTATGTATTTCAGTGAAAGTAATGAAAACTAGTCAAAGACACTTGAAAAGAGAGAGGGGGGGAAAGAGGACTTCTATGGCTGAGAAAAGGTGGTGCCCATCACAACCCACATCCAGGGCTTTAAGTTAAAGGAAGTTGGCAAGTGTGCTCACTCATAGTAATCACGTGGATCCACTGGAGTGGAAGTAAGAGGCATGTCACAATGAAGAGACAGGCTGAGCTTGGACATGTTCATTCAGCACTATTCACCACAGCATGCACTGAAGTATGACTAAGCAAAAAAGGATCACTGGATTTAGGAGCAAGGAGTCATGAGGACTCCTGGCTTTTTTACTTGACCCTATGTGGAGGCTAAATCTGAGTGAAGGGCGCAAGTGTTCTGAGATCAGAGAGAAGTGCTGATAATTGAGTTTGCAGCTGATGTCCACTTGAAACTAGTCACAGATGACTGAGGATTAGTTGACCAGAACCCAACCAAATGAAGAGAAGTTGATCCATGCTGCAAACTAAAGCTGATTGCTGCAACCTAATATGTCTTGCTCTGGATTGGATTTTGCCTATGAATATAGATGCTCAAAGTTTCCAAACGAAACAAAAGATTTTTCAGCAAAAAGTATTTACTTGTTCCTTCAAAGAATTGGTTTGATGTTGTTGTTGTTGTTATGTGCCACCAAGTCAACTATGACATATAGAGACCCTATGAGGAAAGGGATGGGAAACTCAGAAATTGGCTACCTAAAAATAAGACATGAAGCTTACATGCTTTCATGAATCTGGTTATTAGTAAAATGATTGTAAGGGGATAAACCTCCCACAATGTACACAAATAATATGTAATGTAAACAAAAGATTATATAAAAACCAATTTAAATGCATGAAGAACATTGTATATGAATGAGTATGCAGACCAATAAAAATATGTACAAAATAGGCAAACACTACAAAATATTATTGAACATAACCTAGCATTCAAATTTGGGTCTTACATAGTCCAGAATTATCCACCATATGATTTGAAAATATTGAATCTGGAGGCAGAATTGGGAGGGAGGGTGTTTTGAGTGTCCCAATAAGTACAAAATCAAATTTTGTAGTCTGAAATTGACCAAATATGCAATCAAGCTGTGTTATTGATAATTGGTGACTGGAATGCAAAAGTTGGAAACAATGAAGAAGGAAGACTAGTCAGCAAGTATTAACTTGGTGACACAAACAAAACCAGAAATAGAATGATCAAATTTTATATGTCCAATGACTTATTCCTCACAGTAACTTTTATTAGAAACACAAATGGCAACTTTACACACGGACCCCACCTTACAGATGGCATAGGAATTAGATTGATTACATCCGTGGAAGGAATCGTTGGAAAAGTTTAATATAAGCAGTCAAAACCAGGCTTGTGCCTACTGTGGATTAGATCATCATTACTCATGGGTAAGTTCAAATTGAGGCTAACAAAAATGAAAACAAGCAAGTCCATATTATTTTGAGTCTAGTCCTCTTGAATATATAAATCATCCTAAGAATAGGTTTGAAGCATTGGACACCAATTATTGAAGACCAGATGAGTTGTGGGATGACATCAAAGATATCATCCATCAAGAGAGCAAAAAGGATACTTTTACAGACAGAGGGGAAAATAAAAACTAAAAATAGATGTCAGAAGAGACCATGATTTTGCATTTAGAACATTCAGAAATCAAAACAAGGGAGATGTTATGATATAAAAGCCAAAAAGAAGATTTGAAAGGGCAACTAGAGAAGACAAAGCAAACTATTATAAAGGAATACGAATATACCTAGAATTGGAGGATAAAAAGGAAAAATTTGCTTGCTATTTCTCAAGCTGAATTAACTGAAAAACGAATACAAGCTTCAAGTTACAATACTTATAAATGCTATGGGCAGAATCTTGAGTGATCCAGGAAGCATCCAAAGAAGATGGAAAAAATACACAGAATCTTTGTACCAAAAAGAATTGGCTGACATGGAAACACTTCAGGAAATACCATAAGATCAAGAGCTAATGGTAAGGAAGGAAGAAGTTCAAGCTGCACTGAGGCATTGGCAAAAAAATAAGGCCCCAGGTATTGATGTGATACCAATTGAAATGTTTCAAATAATATGCAGCCTTGGATGGGCTCACCAAAATATGCCAGGAAATTTGGAGTACGGCTGAAAAACTTTGATATTTGCTCCAATCCCCAAGAAAGGTGATCCCATAAAGAGTGGAAATTATTGAACAATATCATTAATAGCATATGCAAGCAAAATACTGCTGAAGATCATTAAAAGGCATCTAGAATAGTATATAAACAGAGAACTGCCAGAAGTTCAAGCTGGGTTTAGAAGAGACTATGGCACCAGGGATATTATTGCTGATGTCAGATGGATCCTGGCTGAAAGCAGAGAATACTAGAAGACTGTATGTGCTTTACTGACTATGCAAAGACATTTGAATGTATGGATCAGAACAACTTAGAACTAACACTGAGAGTAATAGGAATCCCAGAACATTTAATTGTGTTCATGTGAAACCTATATCTAAGCCAAGAAGCTGTTGAGAGAACAGAGCAAGGGAACACTGCCTTGTTTAAAATTAAGAAAGGAGTACATCAGGATTGCAACCTTTCTCCATACATATTCAATATATATGCTAAGCAAGTTATTCAAGAAGCTGGACTCCATGAAGGAAAATGTGGCATCAAGATTGGAAGAAGACTCATCAATAACTTTTATTATGCACCTAACACAACCTTACTTGCTGAAAATAAAGAAGACTTGAAACACTTGTTGCAGAATATTAAACACTGCAGCCTTCAATAGGGGTTGCTTCTCAGTGTCAAGAAAACAAAACTTCTTACCACTGGGCAGATAGGTGAAATCATGATAGATGGAAGAAGATTGGAACTGTCAATGACTTCATCTTGTATTCTCAATCAATAAAATACACTTGGTACCAGCAGTTAGGAGATCAGGAGATAGATTGCTCTGGGAACATCTTCAGTCAGGTACCTCTCCAAATTACTGATGACAATGATGTTAGTTTGAAGACTAAGATATGTCTGATTCAGGCCATGATTGGGAGAATGGCACAGGCACTGGCAGTGGTTTTGTTGTGGTTGCAACTAAAGGCCATTATGTTGAGTTAAATAAGCCAGATACAAAAATACACATGTGGTAAAAGACCATTTTCATAAAAAGCTAAACAAGAGTTTGGACACATTAAAAAAAAAATCACTGTAGAATGTTTACCAGTGATGAGGAAGGAGGAAGAGGAGAATAAAATGTTGTAAACAGACAATAGAAACATACTGCGTTGGGAAAATTGAAAGGCAAAATGGATACTAAGGAATGATTAAGACAATATTATCACAGAAATGAAAGACAAAAAGAGGTAGAAAGAGGTTAATGCACATCAGAATTAAAAGAAGCAAGTAAGGAAAGTGCAGTTGCATTGTAAGTATTGAAACTGATGCTGTAGAAAAAAAGATGTTTATAGTTGTTGAAAAACAAATTTTCTTTGAAAAATTTAAATCACAATAAAAATTCTTTAAAAAGCATAGGTTTTATTTGACAAGTACACTAGTTAAAAATAGTAGGAGCATTTGCAGTTTATACTTGTCTATATTACTTACTGGTATTATATTAGTGGCTTAATTGTAAGAAATTATGCTGCCAGTGAAAAGATATGACGTTCAAATCCACTAGTTCCTCCATGGGGTAAAAATGGACAATCTCTTCTTTTGTAATTTACTGCCTCTGAGAACCTGGAAGATCAGCTATGGATTGGTTCCCATTTGACGGTACACACACCATCATCACCATATTATTTATTGTTATAATTCGAGTTTCAAGAATGGAATCTTGACAGGTTGTGGTGTTAAGGGTTTATTGTTCAAAATGGCTTTAACAGCCATCGGTTTGACATTACCATGTGGATGTGGAGAAATATATGAGTAGGGAGTGTCAGCCTATCCATAAGGAGATTGTCTAATCTTTCCATTAAATTGAGCAGATTAAACAGCAGAATGAGAGAATCTCACCACCAGCAAAGAAGCAAGAGAATGGTCTATGTTTTTGGAAGCCAGAGATTCTTGCACAAACCATTAAGATTGGTACTAGGATGAGCAGAAAAAGATGCAAGAGCATGGGAGACATGTCTGAACTCATAATATTGGTTTTGTGTTTTTGATGCTGCTGGCAGGGACAGTTCCCCTTTGTGGAGTTGTTAAAGGTCAGATATGCTTATCCTCATGCTGCCCTTGCTCTTTTTACACAGACAATATGGTAGAAATGCAATTAAGCATTTTTATGCAAATGTATTTTGGTTTTTGTAGCCCCAATGACATATATTATATCAGTTGTTACATATATGTAGATTCATTCTTCATTCCATCCATGTAAATGTGTGAGGAAATGAAATGAAAATTTTCTTGACTTTTTATTTTTCTGAACTTTTAATTTATCCAGTAAAGTGAAGGAGAGTTTCTCTCTTCTCTTAAGTATAATACTCCATGGATAGATGAAATAGTGTACTTTTTAGAAAAGATTGGGGGTAATTGTTGTTTGTTTACATAAATGTTATCTTAAATGCCTGGTGGTGGTGGTGGTGTTGTGCCTAGACTAACAAAATATTCATCACAAATATAAAAGAGTAAATTATTTTATGTTTCAATCAACAGAATAAATTATTTCAATTGAACTATTAAAAATGAATGTGACACTACCAAAAATGAGAAATATAGAATGTGCCCTATGCAATGTTCTTCTATAAGAGAAAGTTTTGCAAAGAATGTGGTTTTCAGAGGGCAAGTCTGAGTTTTTCCTCATGAGAAACAATAGGAAAAGGCAGAGAATATTTTACACCAAAGGTCATAAAAATGCTGTTTAACAATCACAGTACAAGTTCTTTGAGATATTTTTCTTTGATTTTCAAATTAAATTAGAAAGATACTATTGTAGGCTAATTTTTTCCTCAATGATTTAGATTAAAACATTGCGTCTAGACACTGAAAGATTGATACAGAAAAATACTTATTAGCAGATAAATGTTAGATTTAGAAAGAAAGAATTACAGTGGTAAAATTAACAGAATTAACGCTGATAAAAATATAGCAGTAAAAGCAATAATAAACTAATATAATAATAGAACAATAAAAAATAATACTCTTAATAACTAACAACAACCATGCATAGAGAATCAAGTAAAGAAGTGGTCACATACATAACTATTCAGGGAATAGGAAATTCAAATGACTAATAAATAGAACAAGTAAATAAATACATAGTCATTGAAATTAGGAGCAGTTACAAATATCAGATGAGAAAAAGTAGTAAAATAGAAAATTATCAAGTAATAGTACAGTTATGATTTTAGAGAGACAGGAATCTTTGTGCTCCTGATGGGATTATAGAGTGATGAAGTCATTCTGTCCATTTCCCATGGCCCATTAATCCTATATCCCATTAAATTTTAGGGAACATGATGCATAGGCCTGTAGAGATTTTACATGAGAATGTTGCAGAATTGCTTAGGTAGAAGGACATTTGAGACAACCTAGTCTAGAATGTGGGGATAAGTAAAATCTGGTAAAGGTTATTAAGTTGTACTTCGTGGAGTGAATGACAAATAGGTAGGTACAAGAATATAGATAGATCTTAACATCAGCATATATAATAGATGAAAGAAAAGAAACAGTGATATCTAGCATAGTACCTTTTACAAAATTTTAAGAAATACATAGTAACTGTATTAGCTTCCTAGGAGGACCTATGGTGGCATTATAGTGGTAAAGGTGGTTGACTGTTAAATGAAAAGTCAATGGTTGGAATTCATCAGCTAAACACAGAGAAAGAGATGGCAGTTTGTATCTGTAAAGATTAGAGCCTTCAAAAATCTATGGGGCAGCTCTAATATATCCTGCAGGGTTGTTGTGAGCAGACATCAGCTTGATAGTAATGGTATGGTTTTTTGGTAGCTTCTAGGGCTGCCATTCTTTAACAACTGCCTACGGTTTCAGTGGTATGAAAAAATTTATTGATCAGGAGGCAGGCAGTACTCATTCCTTGAGCTTAAAAGCAAAACCCAAAACAAAATTTTTAAATGTTGCTATTAATTCTGACTCAGTGATTTTGTTTTACTGTTATATGATGAGTAAAATATTCTAAATATCTGATTGTATGAAGGCAAATCTTTATTCAGAATACATCTCATGAGCACACATATCTCCTCCATGGTGGAAGAGTGAGCTCTGATTCTGGTTCTGGCTTCTTGTTGTTAGGTGTCATCAAGTAGAGTACAACTCATAGTGACCCTATGAACAGCTGACCTGAACCCAGCCCTCTCTGCCATCTTCATCATCTCTGTCACATGAAAACACATTGCTGAGGTCACTGTGTCAATTCATCTCATTCAAGGTCTTCCTTTCCTTCACTAACCTTCCATCTTTCCAAGCATTACATCCCTTTCCAAGGAATAGCCTCATCTAGCTACACTTCTAAAGTATGAAAGATAAAGCTTCACTATCTTTGCCTTCAAGGATCACTCGGGTTGCAATTTTTATAAGGCATATCTGTTTGTTCTTTTGGCAGTTGGTGGGATATTCAGTACTTTTCTCTAGAATCATAACTCAAGGCATCCTTATTCATTGTCCAGTACTCTGATGGTTAGCAAGTGATTGTGAGAAGACCATGGCCCGAATCAGGTACGTTTTGGTCCTCAAACTGATATCATTGTTCTTCAGTATTTTGGAGAGGTCCCTGACAGCAGATTTATCCAACACAATACGTCTCCTTATTTCTTTTTTTTTTTTAATTAATTTTAATGAAAGTTTACGGAGACTTACGGTTTCTGTTCAGTCATTGTTGCACTTTTTTCCCTTTACCTCCTCCCTGCCCCAATTTGTTCTTCTCTTTGAAAAGTAAAAGAAAAAAAATCTTTCATTGTTATATAATCCCTCCCCCCCAAGTCCACTCCACTGTGCAGCCTTCATTTTAGACTCCTGTAATAACTATAGTAACTAATCATATATCCCTTTTAAACAAACAGTTCTCTTCCACATCTGTTTCAAGGCAGTATACATTATTTATCTCCTCTTTCTCAGTCTTCCCTCAACCTTGATGTCAGTCCTGTTTTACAACAATGGCTCTATGCAATATTTGTCCTTTTGTGACTGAGATATTTCACTCAGCATAATGTCCTCCAAGGTTACTCATTTTGTATAATATTTCATGAGTTTCTTGTTTTTCAATGCAGTGTAGTATTCCATTGTATGAATATACCAGAGCTTCTCTATCCATTCATTTGTTGATGGGATCTCCTGATTTCTTGACTGCTGGTACCAAGGGTGTTGGTTGTTGCTCAAAGCAAGATGAAATTATTGACAGCATTATTTCCTTCTCCATCTATCATAAAGTTGACTGTGGGTTCTGTGGGGAAGACCTTTGTTTTCTTGATTCTGTGATGTAATCTATACTGAAGGCTGTAGTGCTTGATCTTCTGCAGCAAGTGTTTCATATCCTTCTCAATTTCAGCAAGCAAAATTGTGTCATCTGTGTAATGCACGTTGTTGATGTCTTCCTCCAATTCCTAATGCTACATTCTTCTTCTTAGAATCTGGTTTCATGAGTTATTTGTTCAACATACAGATTGAATAGGTATGGAGAAAGGACATAACTCTGATGCACAGCCTTCCTGATTTTAAACCATGCCATTTTCCCTTAATCCTTTCAGACAACAGCTTCTTGGGTTAGGTATATATTTCTTATGGGTATAATTAAGTCTTCTGGGATTCCCATTATTTTCAGTGTTAGTAAAAATTTGTTATAATCTAACGCTGTGTCACCTGCTATGTTGTGTCGCCTGCTACACAGCAAATCCAGTCAGTTAACTAGGTACTTGCCTTAAAAATGTCTTAGAGTGAGTCTAGATCTCTAGTCCCACTATTGCCTTCCTGCACTGGGTACTCTGGCCCCAGCTCAGATGCCCAGAGCCTGGACCCCCGGCACTGGTGCCTATGTCCCATGCCTGGAACACTGGCTCTAGTGTCCACACCCAGAACTCTGGCCCCGGACCCAGTGCAGTTGCCCTATGTCCAGAACCCTGGACCCAATGTCCCATGCCCAGATCTCCATTCCCGATGCTGATGCCCAATACCTGGAACTTCGGTCTCAATACCAACACCTGCGCCTAGAACCCCAGTTCCAACACCCTGTGCCCAGAATTCTGGTTGTGACCCTGATCCCCATGCTGGGAGCTCTGGTCCTGACACCGATGCCCATGCCAGGATCTGATGTACACCAGGAGTGAGGCTTGAATATGAGTGAGGTACTTTGTGGGGGAGTCACTGCTGTTTGGTTGAGCATGTGGGATCCCTTAAGTTCAATCAGAAGGAAAAGAGACAGCTGGATCTCATTTATGAAGGGAAAAACCAAGCCTTCCTGGTTTACCAATCAGGTCTCTGATCTCTACCTTGTGTCTACTCATATCCAGCCTATCAACTGCCTTTAGCCCAGAACACCTTGGGCTACCCTAGGTGCAACAGTTGTCTGACAGAGGAGGCTGCTTTCACTGGCCTTTTCTCTAACAAACTGAAGCATATTTTACCTTGGGTCAGAAGACTGAGAGAATCCTAGGCAGGATATCTGTCCCACACTCTCATGGAGTGGTAATTTCAGATCAAGAACCTGCTATTGCTTCAGACATGGAAAAACTACCACAGCATTGTCATGTAGGAAACATGCTACCTCACCCCCTACACAAGTCCAAAGCAACATGTCACACCCCAAAAGTGACACAGTATCAATGTATTTGCTGAAGCCAGAAAGTCTGATGAAACTTTCTGACACAGAATTTAAAAGGACAATGATTGAATATTTTCCATAAGTGAATGACAGACTTGAAGAGTTACAGGACACTGCAAGTAAAAACACAGGGGAGCTTAAAAGATAAAAATCCAAAACAATGCAGATAAAACAAATGAGGCATTAGCAGTTCTGGAAAAACAAGAAACTACAGGTCAAAATATGAGGACCAATGTTTCAGATGCTGTCAACATGATGGAGGGACACATGTACATAGCTGAAGAGATGACACAGAACCAGCGAAATAGAAGATAGAATTGGATGTATTAGAACAAAAACCAGAATCAAAAAGGAAGGAAAAAGAAGAAAACCTGAGAATAATGTGGGACAGCATCAAGAGAAATAGCATGTGCCAAAAAGGAATCCCAGAGCAAGGAGAAACAACTAAAGGCACAAAAAAAGTTGTGAAAGAATCTTTAGAAGAAAATTTCCAAGCATAATGAAGAATGAGAGAATATATATTCAAGAAGATGAGAGAACACCATATAGAATAGACTCCAAAAGAAAAATACCAAGATATATCATAGTCACATTTTCCAGAATAAAAAATAAGAAGAGAATTCTGAAAGAGGTGAGGTAGAAACAGAGTAACCTATAAATGTTAGCAAATAAGATTAAGTGCCAAATTTTTAGCAGAAACCATGCGAGCAAGAAAATAATGGAATGACATATAGAACACACAAAGAACACAACCGTCAACCAAGAATATTGTACCCAACAAAATTGTCCATCAAATATGAAGGAAAGATCAAGATATTCCCCCCAAACAGAACCTAAGGGAGTTTGGGGAAAAAAAAAAAAACCAGCATGGCAGGAAATACTGAGACATGTCCTTCTTACAGAGATGCCACAGAAAGCAGGATGGACCAAAGTAACTAGCAATAATACCAAAAAAGAACTAACAAAATGATAGCAATGAAACCTTGTCTCTAAATAATTGCACTATATGTGAAGGATTTAAATGTACCACTGAAGAGAAAAAGAGTAGCAGATGGGATTTTAAAAAAAAAACACCATCAATATGTTGTCTACAAGAGACACACCTAAAAAATGAAGATAAAGAAAGACTAAAAGTAAAAGAATGGGGAATATATACCAAGCAAATGGCAACCAGAAAAAAGCAGGAGTAGTGATATTAAATTCTGATAAAATAGATTTCCATGCATGACCATCATAAAGGACAAGGAAGGTCACTACATAACAATTAAAGGGTCAATAGAACAAGAAGCCATAACAATAATAAATATATATGCATGAAATGAAAGACCTGCAAAATATATAAAACAAATATTAACAAAACTGAAAAAGGAAATAGACAACAATACTAGAGTAGTCAGAGACTTCGATACACAACTCTCAAGAAAAGATAGAACTTACAGAAAGAAACTCAACAAAGATGCTGAAGAATTAAACCACACAATAAACCAACTTGATCACATTTATATTTATAGGCTAAAGCACCCCCCCCCAAAAAAAAGTACAGTATGTCTTCTTCTCTAGAGTGCACGGAATGTTCTCCAGAAAAGACCACATTTTAGGACACAAGGCAAGCATCAATAAATTCAAAAGCATAGAAATAATACAAAACATCTTCTCAGACCACATGCTATAAAATTAGAAATTAATAATAAGAAGATAAAGAAGAAAAAGCCATACATTTGGAGGCTTAGCAACACCATGCTTGAACATGAGTGGGTGCCAGAAGAAATAAAAAAAGGAAATTAAAAAGTTTCTTGACTCAGCATAATGTTCTCCAGAGTCAACCATTTTGAATAATATTGCATGAGTTCCTTGTTTTTTAATGCAGCATAGTATTCCATTGTGCGAATATACCACAGCTTCTCTAGCCATTCGTTTGTTGATGGGCACTTAGGTTGTTTCCAACTCCTTGCTATTGTGAACAAAGCTGCAATAAACATGGGTGTGCATATATCTGCTGAGTGAAATATCCCAGTCACAAAAGGACAAATATTACATGATGCCACTGTTGTAGAATGGGACTGTCCTTGGGGTTGGGGAGAGACTGAGTAAGATGGGTTCAATAATGTATACTGCACTGAAACAGAGGAGGGAGAGAACCGTCTAAAAGAGAGATGTAACTGGGTATCTGTGTCATCACAGGAGACTAGAGCTGCTTGAGGAGTCTGTTGACATAGTCCATCCACTATCTTCTTTTTCCAACATTGCTGTATTGGGTGGTAACATACTCATTACCATGTGATTGGACTGCCATGGCTGTGGAGCATGTATATCTGGAAATATTACTATTGCATTCCCTTGTAAATGCTCATTAACATCATTTAAGAAGGATTGTTTGAACCAAGAACCCATTTCTATTTCTAAATGCATTATGTGTGATCTCTGTGGTTCCCTGGAACCCAGGCCACAGACACTAACCCTATGTTCATACAACATTTCTTCATAGGAAATGGCAGGGGTTTGTTTTTTTTTCTATTGCTTCGAGTTTCTCTTTTGCTTGATAAACCACTGTTGCCAGTATTCTGCTCCCTTTTGCTGTTTTTGCAGTTGCTGAATATCATTAACTCTTCTCTTGCAATTTGTGTTGGATTTTTTTCCTAATTAAGTGCTAATTTTTTAACACATATAGTTATTTGAATTAGAGTGCACCAAGAATATTGGTTTTCCAGTCAATCATTCATACATATTTTATGACATTGACTCTATTTCCTATAACAGCACTATTTCCACATTCTTCCTTTCTATTCATCCTCTTTCCTTCCTGCCTGCCTCATGAGCTTTCCCCCTAGGCTAGTGCTGACCTTTTCTTCTAGTATGGTTGATTGTTCTAGGGACTAAATGCTTCCTTGGTGTTATTATTCACCTTATAGACTTCCCTATTGTTCAGAAAGTTATGTCAAAGAAGAGAGTACAGCTCCAGGCTCAAGGAGTGGTTAAGGGTCATAGTATTGTGGATTTCGCCAGTAAGTCTGGTCATTTTTATGATTTTGAGTTTTGTTCCACACTTTTCTCTCACTCGATCCAAAATCTTGCCTGTACTGTGGTCCATTTTGGAGTGGTCAGTTATATTAGTTGAGCACAATTTAGATCTTCTGGTCTCAGGGCCATGGAAGTTGAAAGTTCATGAGGTAAAACAGTACTATGGATTAACAGCATCCATGCTTTTTAAATTTTATTCACTTTTTTGAGGTGGGGATGGTAAGGAGAAGAATCTAAACAGGAAGAGTCCAATATTTGCATCTTAGGTTGATGCTTGCAAGTTTTTAAAACCAGTGTTGCTCCCCGAAATAGGATGTAGTAGAATATTGTCTTTGTGAACTATGTTATGACCATTGACCTTGATATCTTTTGGACCATGGGTCTCGAGGTCCCAATTTCATTGTTCTTGAAATTGCCCATTTTTGTTAATTAACAATTCCAAGATCTGGTTTTCTTATTTAAGTTGTGAAGGGAGAATATGGCAGTTGCCCCACCACTTCCTGAGAAACTTAACACCTGAGCTGGTCATCAAAGACCAAACCAAACAATGGATCCTGATAAGAGTCTGAGCTTGAGAAAATAAACAAACAAAAAAAGCTAAAACCTAACTAAATTAACAAGCCAAATTCCAAGAAGTACCATCTTTGTCCTCCCCAGAACCCCTACAAAAAGGAATCCCCCCAAACTGCTGGTGCTCCATTTGGATCCTGTGTGCGTGCCATGCTGCTGGGTCATTCGGCATCCCTCTCAGACTGTGCAATAAAGGGCTGTTCGTTTCTTGGGACCAACACCCCCGCGCTCTTTTTTATATCTAACAAGTTGCAACAACTTTTGGTTTCATGGCACTGCCAATACTTCTTTAAATTTCCTTTACAAGAACTCCAGATTTTTCAATGCAGGTAGGACCCTCACTCATGTGCTCGAGTTGACATCTGTCTTCTTCTCTTTTTAACCACACAAAGATGCTGCCATGTTCACCACCGGGCAGTAGCTAGCACCATCACCAGGGTCTTTTAAACAAAAAACCTTCATTGCCATTAAGTTCTGATTCATCCTGAAGGTATGAATCCACTTTTATCCTTGTTTTCTTTCTTTCTGATGCTGGCTACACAATTATCTGCTCATCTCTTAAAAGAGTTTGGAGGTAACATAGAGTAGAACACAAATAATTAATAAGACAGTAAATAATTATTAACTTTTAGCAAATAATTAACTTTTAGCAAGTTGGAAATAAATTTTTAACTCTTACATTTCATAGATTGGGAAAATAAATCCTACAAATTTAAAATAAAGGACTTAATGTCTCAAAGCTTTTTAGAAATCAAAACTAAGACCCAAATTACAGTTAACTCATATTTCATTGCTTTTCTTTGTGACTTCTCACTTGAAACTAATTTTGGACCACTGTTGTTAATGCCTAATGAGTTGATTCCAATTCATGATCACCTCTTCTTTGCACAGAGTAGAACCACTCAGTGGATTTTACAAGTTGTAACATTTTGGAAACAGATTGACAGGCAGGTCTTTCAAGGACCTTTCAAGTTTGTTTAGAACTGCTAACCTTTCAGCTAGTAAAGTGCTTAACCATTGTGCACAACTCAGAGATTCTAAAGTTTCCTAGTTTGGGGCTACTGTTACTGCTTGGGTTTTATATTTATTAGGTATGATTTGTGAACTTATATTCTCACTAACTTTAGTGGACTTTACATGTACCAAAACAGACAAGTAAAAAAAGGAAGAGACAAAGGACAGCACAGTCAGACAAAAAGAAACTCGGAGAGATGTAGATTTCTGTGGCTCCTCAGAGTCTACTGACTACTGACCTCAGTCACAAGTAAGGGTGTTGTAGAGGGAATTCTATGACTCATTGTAGTCTAATTTAGATCTCCTTTCAGATAAGCTTTCCCTTCCACAAATATTGCATATGATCTACTTACTGCAACAAATCACCTGTAAATAAAAAATATATATGCATGCATATATATGTATGTATAATATGTGTACATATATTATGTGTATGTGTATATATATATATATATGTTATAAGGAGGGACCAATCCTTGGAGAAGGATGTCATGCTTGTGGGAGTGGGGGGACAGTGCAGGAAAGGAAGACCCTCTATAAGGTGGATTGATTCAATGACTAGTGTTAAGTGTAATTGGGGTAGGTGTGTCAGAGACAGTGAGATTGGCACAGCATAGAGCAAGGTTTAGGCTGTTGTATATAGGATCACTACTATGAGTTGTAGGTCACTTGATGGGAAGAGTGCTCAAGGATAAAGTGAAGAAGAGAAAAGGAAAGATTCTGAGAAGAAGGTGCTATGAAGTACTATACAGGTATAATTACCATAAATTATAATCTAAAGTAGGATACCACTGATATTAATATGAGGTGATAATTATGTCAGCAAAACTAGCTTAAGTTAGCACTGCTCTTTGTAACTAGGTGATACAGTCCCATGAGAGATGAGGAAATCTCGAACAGTTAAAGGTAAATGTTGGCAAGAGGGTGACCTCACCAATATTTACAGAAGAGATAACTTGAGCAAAGGAGATGTCCTATGTATGAGAAAACCTGCCAAGTTTTAAAAGATTAGTTGTTAATGAGTTTCACTTATTTTAAAATTTTATATTTTTGATGTCTTGCTGAAAGAATACAGCCAATAACACTGGATTTCCATTATATAGAAATTGAGAAATAAGGAAGTATTTCGACATAATTGTTGTTGTTGTTGTTGTTATGTGCCGCCGAGTCGCTTGCGACTCATAGCGACCCTATGCACAACAGCCCTAAACTCCGCTCTGTCCTGTGCCAGTCGCACTGTCTCTGACACTCCCATCCCAATTATCCCAGTCACTGAATCAATCCACCTCATAGAGGGCCTTCCCCTCCTGCGCTGTCCCTCCACCCTCCCAAGCATGATGTCCCTCTCCAAGGACCGGTCTCTCCTTACAACATGTCCAAAGTATTTTAGACGGAGCCTCAGAATCCTTGCCTCCAAGGAGCCAACTGGTTTAACCCTTTCCAGGACAAATCTGTTCGTTTTCCTAGCAGTCCATGGTATTCTCAATACTCTTCTCCAGCACCACAGCTCAAAGGCATCAATTCTCCTTCTATCCTCCTTGGTCATTGTCCAAAATGCAATTGGTCAATTAACTGAGTTAAACTGGAAAATTGTATGCTAAATCTATGCATCTGATTCAGTCTTAAGGTATATAAACGGATTGTCATATATAATTTTTGGTTGACCTATGCTCTTTCCTCTGAGTAAGTATACAGGATGGAATTCAGTTTTCCTTCTATTAATGACACCTAACATATGTCTCTTCAAATATCCAGGTTTTACTGCTTTTAATGTAATGGAGGAAAAAATGCTTTCAAAATACTTGAGAAAAAAGTTCCAAGAACATAATTTTTAATAGATTTTTATAACTTTCCCCTGATTTGTTTATATTTATCTGTTCCCACATAATTACTGGAATTTTCATGTCATTAGATTTCTTGACTCTTTCTGACACGTTTCACTCAGTTTTCATAGACACAGAATTTTTATTTTTTTACTCATAGTTTGTAGGGTTTTGTATTTTCTTATTCATGGCTCATTTAACTGGAGTAAACAGACTTGGAGACAGACACAGTTGAGTTTTGGTACGCACATGGCTCTTGAGTGAAGGAGGGGACAGTCCTAGAAAACATGAGCATTTGATGAGCCACCAGCATCTGTCACTATATGTTATGGTGAGCCTGGAGGTAGGTCTCTGATTACTCCAATGATTAAATTGAGGGGAAATATGAGATCAAATGTCTATCTAGTATGAAATAAAAGATCCTTGTAATAGAGAAGTTGGCAGTCTCCAGAAACCAAGAATCCATTATCCCTTTAATTTCCATGAATGTTTATTGTTGTTGTTGTTGTTATTGTTATGTGCTGTCGAGTCATTTGCGACTCATAATGACCCTATGTAGAATAGCCATAAACCCTGCTCTATCCTGTGCCAATCGCACTGCCTCTACACACCCATCCCCATTACCCCAGTCACTGAATCAATGCACCTCATAGAGGGTCTTCCCCTCCTGCACTGTCCCTCCACCCTCCCAAGCATGATGTCTCTCTCCAAGGACCTGTCCCTCCTTACAACATGTCCAAAGTATGTAAGACGAAGCCCCAGAATCCTTGCCTCCAAGGAGTAGCCTGATTTAACCCTCTCCAGGATGAATCTGTTTATGGCAGTCCATGGTACCCTCAATACTCTTCTCCAGCACCATAGCTCAAAGGCATCAGTTCTCCTTCTATCCTCCCTATTCATTGTCCAGCTCTCTGATGCATAACAAATGATTGTAAAGACCATGGCCTGTATCAGGTGCACCTTAGTCTCCAGAGACACACTGTTGCCCTTGAGTACTTTAGAGAGGTCCCTAACAGCAGACTTTCCCATCACAATATGGTTTTTTTTTTAAATTTCCTGGCTGCTGGTGCCAAGAGTGTTGACTGTGGAGCCGAGCAAACTGAAGCTGTGAACAATCTCAATCTCTTTGCCATCCATCCTGATGCTTCCAATTGGTCCAGTGGTAAGAATCTTTGTCTTCTTGACATTGAGTCTCAGTCCATACTGAAGGTTGCAGTCCTTAACCCTCTGCTGCAAATGCATGAGATCTTCCTCAGTTTTAGCAAGCAGAGTTGTGTCATCTGCATAATGCAGATTGTTAATAGATCTTCCACCACACTTCTCCTCATAGAACTCAGCCTCTTGGATAATCTGCTCTGCATACAGGTTGAAAAGGTTGGATGTTTATTATAGATTTTTAAAAATTAAGACAATAGACTATAAAGAAATATAGGAATGTTTGCTACAGTGATGAATATCCCTCTTGAGAGACTAAGAAACAACATGTCATTTGAGAATTCATCCTAGAGAGGGTTAAACAAGGCTACTCCTTGGAGGCAAAGATTCTGGGGCTTCGTCTGACATACTTTGGACATGTTGCCAGGAGAGACAGGTCTTTGGAGAGGGACATCATGCTGGGTAGAGTAGAGAGACAGCGCAGGAGAGAAGACCCTCTATGAGGTGAATTGATTCAGTGACTGGGGTAATCGGGATGGGTGTGTCAGAGGCAGTGTGATTGACACAGGGTAGAGCCGGGTTTATGGCTGTTGTACATAGGGTCGCTATGAGTTGGAAACGACTCGATGGCATATAACAACAACAACATAGGTGCTAGTATTTGACTGAAGCCTTCATTATGGATTGAGGCTCAATGTCAAGAAGACAAAGATTCTTACAACTGGATCAATTGGCAACATCAGGATGGATGGTGAAGAGATTGATATTGTTAACAACTTTACTTTGCTTGGCTCCATGGTCAACACTCTTGGCACCAGCATCCAGGAAATTAAAAAATGTATTGTGATGTGAAAGTCTGCTGCTAGGGATATCTCCAAGGTACTGAAGAGCAATGGTGTCACTCTGGAGACTAAGGTGCATCTGATACAGGCTATGGTCTTTGCAATCACTTGTTATGCATGAGAGAGTTAGAGAATGACTAGAGAGGATAGCAGGAGAATTGATGCCTTTCAGCTGTGGTACTGGAGAAGAGTATTGAGGGTACCATGGACTGCCAAGAAAACAAACAGATTAATCCTAGAGAGGGTTAAACCAAGCTGCTCCTTGGAGGCAAGGATTCTGGGGCTTTGTCTGCCATACTTTGGACATGTTGTAAGGAGGGACAGGTCCTTGGCGAGGGACATCATGCTTGGGAGGGTGGAGGGATGGCGTAGGAGGGGAAGACCCTCTATGAGGTGGATTGATTCAGTGACTGGGGTTATTAGGATGGGTGTGTCAGAGGCAGTACAATTGGCACAGGGTAACGCAGGGTTTAGGGCTGTTGTACATAGGGTTGCTATGATTCACAAGTGACTCGATGGCACATAACAACAACAAACAATGTGCTAGTATCAGTATTAGCAAGAAAAAAGTCTTCTAGAAAAAGATTTTAAAAGTGTGGTTTTTTTTCAAACCTGTTCCAATACAGGATCGCTCAAACATAAAGTGGCTTAGGGTGCTGTGCTGCTAACCCAAAGACCATGCCTCTTGGCAGAATGATGGACAATCTTCTTCCATGCAATTTACAACCTCAGAAACTGAATGGGGAATCAGTTATGAGTCAGTTATGACTTGATGGCAATGAGAAGTGGAACAACTTCCTGGAATTTTGTGTTGGCAAAGTGATTGCTTCAAACCTTTAAAATGAGTCCTATGGTTTGCTCAGAAACAGCTGGACTCACAATGTGTCTTTACCACATGAAAACGCTGGTCATCCTTCTGTCAATTGGCAGAACACAGACATTTTAGCCATGCTGAAGATTAAGCCTGTTTGGGGTTTTCTAATTGAAGTTTCAAATAGTGGCATCTGTTCTTCATCATCTTAATCTGTGGTCATTTTCCTGAAAGATCAAGGATGGCCAATTCATCCCTAGACTGAAAATCAATATGCCTCTAACCTCATGTGGCCCAGATTTTATGAATAATGTCCATGCTTTGATTCACACATGTTCCACCTTGCTTTGATTCATGGAAAATTAAGATCATTCTATATTCTCCTTCCCAGATGGTTCTCCCGTTAGCTGGAGTTCTGCAATGAACTGAAATTCTCTTTGTTAGAACCATCCTGGGAAATGATCTCTAGCAAGTGTTCTTTCATTTCCCATCAGTTATCACTGCAAATTGGCCCTATGTGCAAATGGAGATTGTTATAGGTGAAAGAATAATAGTCACTACTATTGCACAACAAAAATTTTCTACTGAAGAGTCATGGTGGGGAGTTAACTGAATGTTTCTAATGCTGAATTACCTTCTGGTTGTTGTTGTTATTGTTAGGTGCCATTGAGCTGACTACAACTCTCAGTGATCCTCTGAATAACAGATCTCAACTTTATACTACCCAGCACCATATGACCTCCAAATGCTCAAGCCCATTGGTACAGCTGTTGTATTAATCCATCTCTTGGAGGCCTTCCTCTCTTTCTCTGATTCTCCACCTGTCCCAGTTTGTATGTATCTAAGTATTGATCCTTTTTGACACAATACTCAAAGTATATGGGATGGAGTTTCACCATACTTGCCTCTAAGGAGCACTCTGGTTGCACCTCCTCCAAGACAGACTTGTTTGTTCTTGTGGCTGTCCAAGGCTGCCTGATATTCAGTTTTCTTTGCCAACACAAAATGCTGCATGAAATAATTTCCTATCAGGCCATCTTGTTCATAGATAACACAAAAGTAAAAATTTCTTATGCCTTTTTGCAACTTTTAAATTGTGAAACTCATGGGAATCTTTTGAGTAGCTGATTAGTCCAGCTGTGAAGATCATGTTTTACTTTTTTTTTATGCTGAAGTATACTCTCCATTGAATGCTGTGGTTTCCTTCAGTAAGTGCTTCAAGTCCTCTTGACTTCTAGAAAGCAAGGTTGTTTGTAAATCTGCATACCTCTGATTGTTGTTGAGTCTTTCTCCAATCTTGGTGCCCCCTTCTTCTACATGTGTTCCAGTGTCGCAAATTACTTTGATGTTAGGTGTTTGCTGCAGAAGGTCAAGGACTGTAGACTTCAATATTAATTGAAGCTTAATATCAATAAGACCAAGATTCTCACCACTGGGCCAATTAGCAGCTTTGTGGTCATGGGTGAAAAAGATCGAAATTGTTGATAACTTCAGCTTGATTGGTTCCACAAGCAGCAATCTTGGCAGCAGTTGTCAGGAAATCAAAAGACAAATTCCATTGGGAAAGTCTGCTATTAGGGACCTCTCTAGAGTACTGAAGAGCAACAATGTCAGTCTGGTGCCCAAGGTACACCTTATCCAGACCATGGTCTTTACAGCTACCTGTTATGTATAATAGAACTGGACAATAACTAAGGATGATAGAAGAATTAATGCCGTCAAAAAAATAAAAGAATTAATGCCTTCAAGTTGTTGTGCTGGCTGGAGTAGAGTGTTGAACACACTATGGACTGTCAGGAGAACAAACAGATCTGGTTAAAACCAAGCTGCTTCCTGGAGGCAAGGATTTTGAAGCTCCATCTCATACACTTTCAGCATGTGGCCAGGAGGGACCAGTCCTTGGAGAGGGACATCATGCTTAGAAAGGGTGGAGGAGAGGAAGACACAGGATGATATGAATTGTATCAGTGACTGGAGAAATGGGATTAAGTCTGTTGGAGATGATGAGATTGGTTCAGGATATGCCAGGTTTCAGAACTAATGTACATAGGGTCGCTATGAGTTGCAGGTGACTCAATGGCACTTAAAAACTATAACAACAACATGGTTAAAGTATATATGATAGATGGCGAAAACATTGAAGCCGTCAATGATTTCATTTTATTTGGATCCGCAATCAACACTCATGTTAGCAACACACACAAAATTGATACATTGCATTAGGCAAATCTGATGTCAATTGTCTCTTTTGAGTACTAATGATCAAAGATGTCACTTTAGCGACTAAAGTGAACCTGACCCTAAGCCAGAGTATTTTCTAGTGCTATCTATGCACGTGTAAATTGGACAAGGAATAAGAAGGACCAAAGAAGAATAGATACTTTTGAAATATGGTGCTGGTGAAGAGTGTTGAATATACCACAGACTACCAAAAAGAACACATAAATCTATTTGGGATGTAATGTGGCCAGAATGGTCTTCATAAGTAAAAGTTGTGAAATTTAATAAAATATTTTAGGTATGTGAGGTCAGGATGAACCAGTACTTGAAGCAAACACACAAAAAATTAATATAGTGACTTACTATGGACTGAAAAAGAAGAGTCTGAGAAATAAAAAAATTAATACCATTTCCTACTTTCATTTAATATCTCTTTTAATGAGTGGAAAAATCAACCATAGAAACACTTCTCCTCTCTGCACTTAATTTTAAAAATGTCATTAAAAAGGAAAAGGAAATGTACTTTAAATATAATGAAATGTAAATGTGTTAAGTAAGTAGTATGACCAGTGTTGGCAAATGCATACATATCTATATAAACTACTGGCAAGATAAAGAATATTCTCATGATTCAAAAAAATTTCCATGTTTTACCTTTCCTTTTTCCTGAAGCAATCTGATTTCTTTCACCATAGATTTATCACAGGTTTTATCTGTTATAGAATTGTACATAATTTAAATATATTTGATATTTATTAAAGTTGCATGTCTCAGTACTTTGTTTTATAGTGCTAAGTCATAATTCATTGTATGAATTTCAGTTTACCTACCAGTCTCCTATGAATAGAGACTTTTGCTGTTTAGGCCTACAGTGAGGGACATTCTTACACAAAGCATTTTGGGTTATATGCTCTCACTTCTCTTGAATAAACATCTTTGTTTAATTTCTGGATAATGATATAAATGTATATTTAACTTTTTAAGAAGATGTCATTTCCCCCAAAGTTATTGTACTCTAATTTAGCTAGAATTGTCTGAGTGGCCTGGTAAATTTACATATTTAGTTTTATTAGATTTTTACACTTCAGGTATTCTAAAATAATTTCCTGGGTGACTCATGACATAGAATACTTTTCATGTGTTTATGGGTCATTTGTATATCTTTTTTTAATGACATTTGCTCATTGAGTTTTTGTCTTCTTATTCTTCTGTTGCAGGAGTTCTTAATACATTTTCCAGTGTAAATCTTTTGTCAGGTAAATGTGTGGCAATATTTTCTCAGTCTGTGGTATGCTTAAGCAATGTTGTTTTTTGTTTTTTTTTAAATTAAGCATAGTACTTAATGGTATGTTTTGAAGAGGAGTAATTTTAATTTTTATCAAGATATATTGCTAGTTATTGTTAACTAGGCCTGAGGAATCTTTATCTGTCTTAAAGTTTCAAAGTTGTTCTCTAAGCTGTTATCAGATTTAAAACAAATATAAATATTCCTACATTTAAATTGTAAGTGGTTGCCTACCAAAATAACAATCAAAATGGGCTCCATTATTTTAAAAAAAACTCTAAAAACCAACAAAACGCTACCTACTAATTTTAGTCAGTTCCTTTCCCATATATTTATTATTGTTATATCCTCTTGTT
>NW_006399907.1:4996526-4997286 GCF_000299155.1 Elephantulus edwardii | reverse complement strand
CTGATAAGCTTGGCTCCATACTAGAGTGGAGCAGCTATCCTGCCTGAGTTTCTCTCTTATCTTTTGACTCAAGGGAAGACTTGCTTCAGCTGAGGAGAGATATGGCCAGTGAATTAGCAGACTTTTCTGTCAGGGCACTGCTAGGTGGGTCCAAAGTGCTCAGGGCTAAAGGCAGTTCAAGCTCTGGGAGGGGGGAGGAAATGGCTTCACCTGTGATATTGGCATTCCTGGCACAGTTAAGAAGGATGGCAGTGTGTTGTCTTCCAGACAGCAGGCCCGGGGCATTCAGGCAGTAGGGCTAGACCCTCCAGGTGGTGAGTTTAGGCCTCCAGGTGGAGGGGTGCTGGGGGAGATGAGACTTCCAGGTTGTAGGGCCACAGTCTAGTCCTCCAGGCAGGAGAGTAGTCCAGGCTACTTAAGATAAGTAATTAACTAATTGACTGCTTTGGTGACCAATATATGTATTTTTTTAAAACACTTAATTGCTTCTGATATTTATCTTCTATTCTTACAAATACAATTATGTTTAAGTCAGAAGACCCAGATATTTCTCCACATCCCAAATTTTCCTAAATTAAAGACAGAAAAGGAATACTAAAAGCAGCTCAAGAAAACATCAATAAAAAGAAAATCAAGGGTTAGCTATAAAGGCAAAGCAATAAGACTAAACTCCAGTTTTTTCTCTTGTAGGTCTATATTATTTGGGGTTCATTAAGTTTCTTAAATAGATGTTTTCTTTTTTATGATGTTTGAGAAGTTT
>NW_006399907.1:4991517-4994925 GCF_000299155.1 Elephantulus edwardii | reverse complement strand
CTGTTGTACATAGGGTCGCTATGAGTCGCAAGCGACTCGATGGCACATAAAAACAACAACAACCATTGTAATTGCTCTCATGACTCAGATTCTCCAGGCAGAAACCTGGATAAAGTTAAGGAAGACCTTTCATAGTTCTCTTCTAGAATTCAAAATGAGATGGATGTTGCATGTCCCCTTCCATCTCACCGAGGTGAATCTTCCATGATTCAACTTCTATTGAACTTCTTTAGAAAATTTTAGCTTACGAATTTTTAAATCTTCAATTTCTTCTTGTTTGGTCTTGGATTCTCTTCAGATCTCTGACGCTTTCTCCCCTTCCCTCTTTCAACAGAAACTTGAGGTCCATTATCTTTTGAAGCTCCATTTACTGATTTGGCAAATGAGCTCCCTTATACCAAGGTGTCAGACTGGGCTTCTACTGAAGACTGAAGACTTCTACTGAAGACTGGGCTTCTACTGAAATACTCAAAGCTATTTTAGGACTCAAGTTTATGGAAATTCCATTTTATTATTTTAAAAAAGAATCACAAGGTATTAGTCACTGGTAGTTATATTCATGCACTATGAAACATTTTTATTGCTTCTTTTGGTATATTCAGGAGAATATTCTGGTTTCTACATAGTCGTCTAAACGTTTCATCAAGTCCTCATATTCATATTATCATCCCCCTAGTAACCCAAGGAATCTGATAGGCTTAGTGGGCACTCAAGACATTGCTCCTGAGTCATCTAACGTTTTGTGGTTTTATTACTTTAACTATTTGTGGACCAGGACAGCAGGTTTCAGTTCTTCAATTGGAGAGGCTTATGAGTTGGAAATCCACTGTCAAGGGCTATGGACTCAACCTTTTGTAAATTATCATTCCTGCAAACAATCTCCTTCCACTTCGTCATCTTATTCTTATATGGCCCTCAACAAGAAGGTAATGCCTTCAGTAAAACCTAGTGGCAAGAAGCTGTGCTGCAATCCTAAAGTACCATGGTTCAAATCTACCAGCTGTTCTGAGAATGGGAAATCTCCTCCTGTGCTATTTTATTGCCTCTGAAAACCTTCTGGAGGGTCAGCTATAGGTCACTTCTGACTTAATGGCACACACCACCAACAACCCTTCTAACTAGAAGATTAATGATAGTATGTGCAGTTTTATATTATACTCTTAAAAAAATTCCGTTAATTTTAATGAACATTTACAGAGATTTTGGATTTCCACTAATTCATTGTTGCATTTTTCTCCCTGCCCATCACCCCCCCCAGTTCACTCTATTCTTTGAAAATGAAAAGAAAAATTCCTTCACTGATATACAATCCTGCCTCCCCACCCCGTGCCGAGTACACTCCACTATGCAACCTTCACTCTGGACTCTTGTTATAACCATAATAACCAATCATATATCTCTTTTAAACTGTTCTCTCCCTCATCCATTTCAATGCACTATACATAATTTATCCAATTTTTCTCAGTCTCACCCCAACCCTGATGTCAGTCCCATTCTACAACAGTGGTTCCATGTAGTATTTGTCCTTTTGTGACTGAAAGTGTACTTTACAATCATTGTGGTGTGGTCATTCAAAAATTCTTAAACATATTAAAATGTGAAGAGTATATGATATTTAATATATGTTTGTATAACAACTTATATAATAATCCTCTTAATCTTTGATTTTAAATCTATTAGTGCTTTCCCCCTCTTCTAATTTTAAACATAAAATTACACTACGAATACTATTTTCAATGACCTTATATTTAGCTACTCAAATTTCTCTTTCATTTAGGCAGTTTTGGGTTTATTTTGCATGTTAATATCTATATGCTAATAGAAGTTTTTTAACTTTCCCTTTATCTCATTAGCTTCTTTAGGAATTAGATATTAAAAATGTAAATAAATAAATAGAGAACAAAATCTTCTGGCTTCCTTAGCAGCAACTTATTCTTTCTGGAGAACAAAATAGGAGAGAAGCTACTAGCGGTTCTGTGGCAATAACTTTCAAAGTTGGCTCATGGTGTTGGCATAGGAATGAATGGTCCTTCTAGGCAGCAAGATAGGACTGAGCAGCATAGGTTTCACGGAGACAGTTGAGATCACAATAGAGTACACTATTTTGCATTCAAAGATGAAATACATATCTTAAGTATGTTTTTTGTGGGGTAGTTTAAAACATTAAGCCACACAATTAGATGTAGTTGTAACATGAAAGGTGAAAGCCAGAGTCTTGAACAAAGTTTTGGATTACTTTGGATGATCCAAGAACTCAGGGTACAGGGTTTTTTTTTTCACTGTAGTGGTTTTTTTTACAGTGGTTTTTTGTAAGGGTTATGAAGCCACTTCACTCACATTTGTTTATTTATTTATGTGGCTCTTACTTAACACTATGAAAGCCTTTACCTTCATGTGCTATCTCACCTTTTAATGAATTATATTTCTGGCAATCTAGGCCACTTCTCATAGCTCACCTCAGATTTCAGCCATGCAATCAAAGTTACACAACCCTAGACTCACCCTACCTGGCCATATTTCATTTTAAATAACACACTATGTCCGTTGGTCTAAGTGGAGCACTGATAAACCCTGGAGTGATCGTAACCACTGGTATGTTATAGCACTATGATGAATAAGATGCTTTCCCGTGGTGGATCCAGTGGTGAGATCAACCTGACATGAACCAGAACCATGGATCAAAGCTTATCTACTATCTACTTTTATAAAACTTATCCACACAATGAAATGCTATGCTGCATTGAAAAACAAGGAACTCATGAAATACAAGTTGGGTGACCCTGGAGGACATTACGCTGAGTGAAATATCTCAGTCACAAAAGGACAAATATGGCACAGTGCCACTGTCGTAAAATGGAACTGATACCGGGGTTGTGGAAAGACTGAGAAAAAGGGGATAAATGTATACTGCATTGAAACAGATGAGGGAGAGAACTGTTTAAAAGGGACATATGATTAGGTATTGTCATGACAGGAGTCTAGAATGAAGGCTGTACAGTGAGTGGACTTGGGGTGAGGGATTGTGTAACAAATTTTTTTTTTTTTTTTTACTTTTCAAAGAAAAGAGCAAATTGGCGAGAAGGGGTGGACAGGGAGAAAAAGTGCAACAATGAATGAATGGCAATCCAATGTCTCTGTAAACTTTCATTAAAATTAATAAAAAGTCTATAACCCCCCCAGACTTATCCATTCATATATGTTATTTATGACTACATTAATGGTACGCTTGCAGAGGTAACTCATTGCAGGAAGAACACATGGCATATAAAGCCTAGAATATTTATGTTCTAGTCTTCACAGAAAAAAAATTCTAAGCCTTAATGAATTTATTGTTGTTATTGTTGATTGTTATCAAGTCATTGAGCACAGTGATCCCATATATTGTTGTTGTTGTTGTTATGTGCCGTC
>NW_006399907.1:4977159-4991417 GCF_000299155.1 Elephantulus edwardii | reverse complement strand
TACCCCAGTCACTGAATCAATCCACCTCATAGAGGGCCTTCTCCTCCGGCGCTGTCCCTCCACTCTACCCAGCATGATGTCCCTCTCTAAAGACCTGTCTCTCCTTACAGAGTGGTTATTCCATAAGGTTTTTCTTGGCTGTAATCTTAATGGAACGAGATCCTTTATCTTTTCTTCGCATCATATAACTGCCTAGTTTTTGAACTGCCAACTTTTAAGTTGACAGTAAAATGAAAACTATTTTTACTACCTATTTATCTCTCTATACTATATACAAACCCACTGCCATTTATTTGATTTTGACTCCTAGTGACTCCCCATTTGGATTTGTAAGGCTAAAAGTCTTTCTGGGAAGAAACTGTCTGTGTTTCTTTTGCAGAGTGGCTGGCAGATTCAAACCACTGACCTTTTAGTTATGAGTCCAGTATATTATACCCTATGCCACCAGGGTCCCTTTCCTGTGTTGGCTTGTTAGTAAGGAATCACACTGTCAACTCAAAGGTATGTGGTTCAAACCCACCAGCTTCTCCATGGGAGAAAGATGAGACATCTCCTGTCATGCAATTAACTGCCTCTGAAAACCCACTGGAGGGTCATCTTGAGTTAGTTCTGACTCAAAGGTACATGACGACAAGAACAGTGTGTAGTATGGGTTTATTTTAGCCAGATTATATTGATTGGTTGTAAAGTTGCCTGAAGCATGGCCAATGAGTTACTGGAGTCATAGAATATAGTAACTAAGATATATAAAAGCTTTGTAATTATGGGTTCATGCATTATTTGGGGATAGAATATACCTACTTATAAGCATTATTTAGTAATTATAATTAGATTATATCTGGGGATTTAGGAAGTTTTGATACGCGAGGCAGGCCACCTGCTTGAAATGTGCTTATATAAACAGGTCATTATAAGAGACCACACGTGTAAATCTGTGACTACTGTTAGGAGTACAATTGATTACAAGAGTCCCTTCCACGTTTTTTAATGAAAAAAGCCTATGAATGCCAGGAAGCAAAAAGACGAAAGCTGAGAAAAGAGATGAAAATTAAACTTTTGGTGACTGAAATGGTTACCAATTTACTCTTGATATGAAGTGGCACAAACACCATGCTCTATCAGGATAAGTTTTATCAATGTCATTTTTACATGATAGTCATGGAGTCTATGAAAATAAAAATGGATTTAAAGGGATACATGGATTGATAAGAACACCACAAAATGTTCTGTTCCACAACCACTGTTAGTCATCTGAGTGGTTAAGAGAAAAACAGATCGTGATTTACCAGAGTTTAAGGTTGGTTTCTTCCACTTTGGCTAAAATGCAAACTTTTGACCCAGGGCAGTTATTAATAACGGGTAGGCATTGATGAATGAGTGTATCCCTTTTCATAAGGTTCTTCCGAAGGCGTGCCTAAGCTTTGTGATTTACTGACAAACTTGATAACATATCCTTCCATTCTTTTTCTTCTTTTCTCTATTCAGTTCCTCTGTCTCCCTAGGTGCTTTTGGGTTCACATTTTCAAATAAAGTATTTGCACGCAAGAATTTATCTCAAATACAACTTTTAAGACATTTATGTGATTTCTACTGTGTTGGAGTGATTTGTTGGCATAGCTATCTTTTTATTGCACTGTAAATTCCTTGAGGGCAGGGACTCGTAGATACTCAGTGCATATTTATTAAATAAATGGCATCAAGAGAAACCCAAAGCCCAACATGTATAAATATATTTCAAGTATAACCTTGGCCTAATCTATTCCCTAAGCAGACTAATACATTTTGAAGGAAACTGACTTACAATAAAAGTGAAGAGTACTTGTTAAAACAACATTGGCTGTCTTTGCTATACATAATAAACGGTTTTAAATCTGTTGGCTGTTTTTCTGTAAGGCAAAGGAAAGATCTGAAATTGGCAGCCATTACGTGGTCTCACTTGAAGAATGATTAAAAGTAGTAAAAGTAAGCGCAAATTAAATGGAAAGTAGCAGCTAGTGAAGTTAAGAGGTCGGCACACATAAAGAAAAGAACTATTGTAATGAGCATTACTGCTAAAGCCAAAGCCAAATGGACTGCTGTGAAGCTGATTCTGACTTGTGAGGACCCTCTATCAGATTTCTAAGGCTGTAAATAGTTTTGGAAAGTCACTGCCTCAGGAAGTGCAACCAGGGTACTCATTAGAGACAAGGATGGTGAATCTTTGTCTCATATATTTTGGACATTTTGTTAGGAGAGAGAAGTCCTTGGAAAAGGACACCATACTTGGACAGGTGGAGGATCAGTGAAAGGGAAGAAGACCTTCAGCAAGATGGCTTGACTCAGTGGCTGTAACAACGCGCTCAAGTCTGTCATAGATGAAGAGAATAACATGGGACAGTGCAAGGTTCAGATCTATTCACTGGGTTGCTATGAGTTGTAGTCAACTTTATGACACTTAACTATAACAACAACTGGCTCTTTTTAAAGTGTGGTTACTTCATTTTCAAATTAGGACTTTGAAGATGAAAAGGATAAATGAAGTAGTAGGAAAAAAGTTTGTACCTAGTTGGCTTGGACTTCTGAGTTTGTGCTTTTGTCAATTCCACCACATGCAAATAATTGGTGGAAAAGATGCTGTATGGGAGTTCAGTTCTGGCATTCTAATGCCAGTTCTGCCATTAATATTTTAGACAAATTATCTAACCTTCTGAGTTTTCACTTTCATCATTTGTCTCTTGGCTCCTTGGTCTCCATTTAACCGCAGGATTCTTAAAAGGTTAAAATGAATGCGGTTTTGTGAAAGCTGGAAGTGCTATTTAAGTGTTTAGCACAATTAATCATTGCTTTCCATTATTAAATTTATTGCGCTACATGACTCCTTACTGTTCATTGTATAAGATCATCTTTCCTACAATCAAAATAGTCTTTAAACCAAAAATATTATTATGGCTCTTGGGGTTAATACAATATTTTCAGAGATGACACTGTGAAAGAATGCTTAAACCTCTGAGAATGCCTAGATGTTTTCTTTTCCTCTCTTTTAATATTAAAGAAGCCATTGAGTGTTCTGGACAAATGTTCCATTTGAGTGAGGTTTATAGTCTCATGGGTCCAGTTTCACCTCTTTTGGAAACTTTGTGATGGTTTGTGTAACCAGAATCTTTAGAACACTTGTTTATGATGTAGGTACAACGTCAAGTACAGCTGTTGGTCAAATTTCTATTTGTATTCCAACCCAATTTGGTTCCACAAGAATGGTTAGATGTCTTTGAAACTGAAACATTGACAATTTCCATAGAAGTGCTGAAGAAAGATTATCCAACTTAGTGCTACCTCAGTACCAGGGAAGTATGAGAAAGGAAGAAATTATTTTAATGAGGAGAGAGTTGGTGCCTTATTGAAAGTCAAATTAAAATGAAAACTTTAAAGAGCATGGGCTGGATCTTCTTGATTTTTTTTTACCCCCAGGACCTAGGAAAGTATTTTATAAGTACTTAGTGTTTGTTTAAGAAAGGAATAAACAGACATTTAGCCTAAGAAATTCATTCCTTTTCCTAATACAGGAAATGATCATGTGGTTGAAGTTAAAATTTAAGACTGAAGCCTAGCTTCTTCTCCTCATGATCTGTGTATTAATTAAACATCTTCAGCCTACAATTTCCATTCTGTATCTAGGATGAAATAGAAATTCTCTTGTGAAGCATCCCATTAACTGATCTCTGATTTGATCTCATTCTATTTTTCTTGGATGGACAAACATTCATAGTTTAAAAAAAGAAGTGACTAGATAATATATAGCCATAAATGCTGCTTTAAAAGAAGAGGTGGGAGAAGAGTGCATGTTTTAAACTGAGTGTCTTTGCAGTGAGAAGCTCTTGGACTTGAGAAATGTTTGACACCAAAACACCAGGAAATCTCCAAGAAACATTTTAATGCTCAAAGAAGACAAGACTTTTCACCAGAGCCAACAGGGAAAGGAAGGCTTACACTTAGCCTGATGCTCTGAAGTTGGATTTTTAATCTCCTAAACTGTAAGGGAATACATTTCTGTTTGTTAAATTAAAACAATAAATTAATTAAATGTTGTTTTAAATGGTCAGGAATAGAGGTTGCTGTTGTTATGTAACATCAAGTTGGAATGGACACCTAGCTGACCCTCTAATTGATTTTCAGAGGCAATAATTTGCAGGGGAAGAGATTGCAAATGGTTGTATGGGAAATGAGGACAGGAAAAAATAGTAAGATGAGGTGAGAAGATGATGAGTTAAGTTTTATACATACTTATTCTTACTTATTTCTAACATCCAGAAAAAGAGAGAAGACAGTTAGGTAGGCTTTGTCAGCCTGTGACTGAATGAACAGCTTTCATGATCACTGAGAATTCTGTACAGGAGCTAACTGAAGTTCTGGTTTATGAAAGTCAACTAGACTGAGAAAAGAGGACATCATGGATAAATAGAAAGTCTAAGCTGATGGAGCTTTAAGAGCATCTGAAATTTCTGGATGCTGACAAGGCAGAGATGAGGGCCTCCAGGACCCTTCATGGACTGGGTTTCATACCTGCCATGCGGCTCAAGAAACTCAAAGACTTCAGTGGGGGCTGGAGGATGAGTGTCAGCCTTCCCAGGTGAGTTCTTCCTTCCTCTGCATACTTTTGGAGCTACGAAGCAGGAGTGGCATCCAATTCCTAAACAACATGCCTCTGGAAACCCTATGAACTTTGATAAATGTTGATAGTTGTAGAGAGGCTTCAAGCCTTTTGTTCATAGGGTTGCTATGAGTCGTGCTTGACTCAAAGGCAATTAACAACAACAACAATAACGGTGAAAAGCAAAGAGGTACTTATTATGTCAAATAGAGTGATAATAAGTAAGAAAAACAGAAGAACAGAAGATAATGGTTAAATCATCATAATTTATGATTTTAGGAAAAGATTCTCTCTGAGTAAGGGCAAAGACTAAATTTTAATCATGGATATAAAACACAGGAACAGAGAAAAGCTGAAAATCATGAGAGATGAATATATCGAGGAAATAGGGGGTTAAAATACTGTTAATTGTGTCATACAAGAATACAAAAGAATCCTCATATCCACTAAAAGGGGTGACAGAGCTCCAGATGGAGACAAAAACCTCTGTAGTGGAAATGGAATTCTTCACTAAAGCACTCAAATACTAGTAGAAGATGTTAGAAAGGATGTATCAAGAGTAAGAATAATATAGGGTAGCCTGCATTTATACTTTAAAACCCAAGAAAAACTCTACTTTTAAAGCATCAATTTGGAAAGGTATGCTGAGGGTAGATAATGAGACTATACAATGGAACTTACCAGCAGGCAGTATTCCCAGAGCCGAATGAAAGCAGTCTCTTCATTATCAGGATGAGCAGGTTGTGTCCGCAGGGAGCCTCAACCACCCCATGCAGTTCCCCTCTTTCATGGCTCTGAAAAATTGGCACCTAAGATAGAAACCAGCAGATGTTAAAAAAAAAAGACACGCTTAGCAAGTGTTTATTCTTTATGAAAGACAATTTTCTAAATCAAGTTTTCTTTTTAAAAGGATTTTGTGTTTCAAAGCATGTCCCCTCCCCTTCAGAATTGAGGTAGAAGGACATAGAAAAACAAATCTGTGAAAAGAACTGGAGATTCTCCTCTCCCTTGGTGTGTTCCCACACAAACATCACTGGAGGTGTGGAAAACTCCACAAGGCAGCATTTCATAGGATCACAGACTTTTGAAGCTGGAAGAATCTTTGGATTCAATGGGCTACTGCTTCCTCTTTACTAAGGATAGCTTGAAAGAGGTGTCAGAAAATCAGGTTGACACACTGTTTTTTAAAAAAGTCACTATCTTACGTATCCTAAAATGATATTTTTCAATCTCTTTGCAAGAATAAAGATGGCAATAGTTTTGCAAGAATGTCTTAGATTTAATTTGTTAGAAAAATAGAATGCTTTAACAAGAATTTGAAGCAGTAATCTTACTGTCATTAGGACCTTATTTAGTTAATAACCACCAAAACAAATCCACAGCCAGTCAAGTTTATTCTGACTCATAGCAAACCCATATTGGGGTTCTGAGGTCACAAATGTTTATGGGAACAGACTACTAATCTTTCTTTTGCTGAATGGCTCATGGCTTTGACCCACTGAATTTTTTGTTAGCAGCCTGGCATGTTGTGCATTCTGCCTTTAGGCTCCTTGTTTACTGAATATTTCGTATAAATTTGTCATACAATTTTGACTATATAATGATTATAAAACCTTAAAATAAACTCTGTGGGATGATAATTGCACATAAACTAAAAATCCATTTCTTGGTTAATGCAACTAATAAATCAAAGATGATGTTAATATGTAAGTTCAAAATTATTTCATTAATGTCTAATTCTAGATTTTGCTTCTTTCACAAATGTGTTTTGCTAACATATATCTAATATACAGATAATGCAATAAGTTATAGAACAAAAGAAGACACTTATGTAAGTGATAATGATTGTAGTATATTGTTGTTGTTGTTTGTTGTTATGTGCCGTCGAGTCATAGCGACCCTATGTACAAGAGCTCTAAATGCCGTTCTATCCTGTGCCAACCTCGCCGTCTCAAACACACTCATTCGCACCACTCCACTCACAGAATCGATCCATCTCATTGAAGGTCTTTTAGGTAAATATTTTGTACTTCTCATCATCAGATAATAGGGCATAACTTGCTATTCATGTCTCAATGCAAAATCTATACTGGCTTTGTTCTGGTATTGTAAGACATTTTTGTTTCTCCTTATTGTTAGAGATACATTGAAACAGTAAGGCATTATTAAAATAACCTATTAACAACTATGTAAAAGAAATAAAAACTAAAATTTCTGTTGCAGTAGTGACAGCAGATGTTTCATAGCTCAACTGGCACATGCATTTCCTCTCCTAATTTCCTCCTATCACAGCTCTAAAGGATTTTGTGGACCTGAAGTTGAAAATAGGTTTTTACAGATTCCACAGTGGATCTATAAAAATACCAGGTAGATAACTATTCTTAGACTAATTGACTTATTTGTTTACACATATATACACAAATATTCACAAGATGTATACTTGAAAACTATGCCTAAAGTGAGACCTGGATATTTACTGAAAGTTATTACTGTCAAAGTCAAATAGAAGAAAATATGATTTCTGATGTATTTAGAAATGTTAATGGGAAATGGTTTTCAAGGGCTTATGGCACATGGCATTGTCTGGTTCACACCAATTGACGCTGGCTTCTTTTAAGGAAGGCTGGATTTTATTTATATTTGGTTGGAACCTTTGACTCATATGACCAGACACCCACAAAACCTCCTTAGCTTTTTAAGCAAAAAACCACTTGGATACACAAAAGAGTGAAAAAGGTAGCATGTTGCAGTCTCCTTTGTGGACTGTGGTTAATGTAACAAAATCATGAACAAAAGGGTCCCAAAACCACACCACAATTTGGACAGAGAGTGCTTCAAAGCAGCAGCAGTTGTCAGACAGAAAAAGGTTTATAAAGGAAATAATGAGTGTAGAGTTAGTGTCTTAAAATCACTTAAGTGTAGACCCAGAGGAAAAGTGAGAAAAATAATTTTTAACTTATCTTTGGATGAATACATAATATGTGTCAGAGTGTTTCCGTATAAAGATCTTTAATCCATGATTTATCCCTACTAGATTTATTTCTTCTTTCTAAAAGTAGTCCAAGAATCCACAGTCTGTGCTTCTTTTATCATGCTTTATCTCTTTGTACTTCCATTCATTTACCAAGTACGCTCCAACCAGAAAATCCTAGCTATTTGTTATTATTTTGTTTAGAACTTCTATCATACAGATAACCTAATAGGTCATCTTTTTCTCAAATGTGACCTTCTGAAATGGATCTTCTCTGACCACATTTCATATTTCTTTTGTCTTGGGAACTGCTACAAATTCAAGCTAGAGTCAGAAGAGGTTGTGGAGTGAAAGATATTGATGCTGACGCGAGATCTATCTTGATTGCAAGCAGAGAATATCAGAAAGATGTTTATTATTGTCTTTGAAAAAACATTTGGCTGTGTAGGTAATAATAGTTTATGGATAATAATGAGAAAAATGATAATCTTATAACATTTAATTGTGCTCATGTAGAACCAAAGCATAGATCAAGAAGCTATTGTTTGAACAGAACATGGGAACACTGCGTGGTTTCAAAATCAGCAAAGGTGTATGTCAGAGTTTTATCCTTTTCCATGGCTATTCAATCTGCATATGAGCAAATATTCTGGGAAGCTGAACTATATGAAGAAGAATGTGGCATCAGGATTGGAGGAAGACTCAACAATCTGCTTTATACAGATGACATAAACTGACTGATGAAAGTGAGAACCTGAAGTGCTTACTAAGGAAGATCAGGACTATGACCTTCATTCTGTATCTCAACATCAAGAAAACAAAAATCCTTACAATTATACCAGGATGCACCACTGTGATGAATAAAGAAAAATTGAAGTTGTCAATAATTTCAATTTACTTGTCTCCACAACCGACACCAATGGTGGTGGTGGTGGTTGGTACGTGCCATCAAGTTAACCATGACTTATAGAAACCCTATGAATAGTAGCTCTTAACTTTACCCTATCCTGAGCTAATCTTATTATCTCTGACACACCTACCCCCATTACCACAGTCACCGTGTCAATCAACCTCATCCAGAGTCTTCATCTCCTGCACTGACCTTCCACACTGCCAAGCATGATATCATTCTCCAAGGTCTGGTCCCTCCTGGCAACATGCTCAAAGTGTGTGAGATGGAATTTCAAAATTCTTGCCTCCAAGGAACAACCTGGTTTCACCCTCTCCAGGACAAATCTGTTAATTACTTCACAATCCATTATAAGTTCAATACTCTTGTCCAGCACTACAATTCCTCCATCATCACTAGTCATTGTCCAGCTCTCAGATGCATAGCAAGTAATTGAGAAGACCATGGCCTGGCCCAGATGCCTCTTAGCCTCTAGACAGACATGGCTGCTCTTCAGCACTCTTGGAAGGTCCCTGACAGTCGACTTGCTTGCCAATGCAAGCCATCATTTGATTTTCTGACTGTTGATTGTGGGTCAGAGAAAGATGAAATTGTTAACAACCTCAATCTCTTCTTCATCTATCATCATGCTGCCAATTGGCTCAGTGGTGAGAATCTTTGTTTTCTTTTTGTGGTAATGAAATCTATAATGAACACTGCAGTCCTTGACTATCTGCAGCAAGTGCTTCAAGTCCTCCTCAGTTTCAGCGTGCAAGGATGTGTCATCTGCAAAATGCAGGTTGTTGAGTCTTCCTAAAATCCTGATGATGCAGTCTTTCATATAAAGTCCAGCCTTCCAAATGATCTGTTCTGCATATAGATTGAAAAGGTTTGGAGAAAAGACATATCCCTCATACTCTACTTTTTAAAAAAATTTTTTTGAACTATGTTTTCTTACTTGCTCTGTTTGTACGATTGCTTGCTGGTCTAAGTATAGGTTTCACATGAGCACGATCAAGTGTTCTAGGATCACATTCTTCTCAAAGTTAGCCACAATTTGTTGTGATCCGCACAGCCAAATGCCTTTACACAGTTAATAAAATAACAACAGACATTCTTTTGGTAGTCTCTGCTTTCAGCTAAGATCCATCTGACATTGCAATGATGTCCCTAGTGCCATTGCCTCTTCTAAATGCATCTTATATTTCTGGTAGTTCTCTGTTGATTTACTATTCCAGTGATTTTTGGATACTATTCAATAGGATTTTGCTTGCATGTGATATTAGTGATATTGTTAAATAATTTATACACTTTGTTGGATTATTATTATTACACTTTTTTGGGGGGAATGTGAATAAATATGGGATCTTTCAGTCAGTTGGCCAGGTAGTTGTTCTCCAGATTTTTTGGCACAACCTGGTAAGCGTGTCCAGGGCTACTTCTGTTTATTGAAATATATCAATTGGTATTCCATCAATTTCTAGGGACTTAATATTTTTGCCAATTTCTCAGAGCAGCTTGAACTTCCTTTATCACAATTGCTTCTTGATCATATGCTGTTTAATAAAATTATTTTTTTTGTCAGTCAATTCTTTAGACACAGTGACTCTGTACTTATTCCATCTTTTTTTAAAAAAATATACTGATTTATTTATAAAGTTTGAATACATTATTTTTCACAAAAGATCCTTCCCATTTCCTTCACTCCACCCACCCATTGAATGGTGCAACCCTATAATTAACATCCCACCCACCCATCCTCACCCCTATATTTCCACCCTCTCCTCCCATGGATCCTCATACTCATTCTACAATAATGGTTTTATACAGTATTTGTCCTTGTGGAACTGAGTTAACTCACTCAGCATAATGCTCTCCAGTTCCTCCCAAGTTAGGTAGTAATTTACAAAATCATTGCTCCTGTGTGCTGCGTGGTATTCCATTGTTCCACAGCTTCTCAATCCATTTGTTTGTGGTTGGACACTTGGGCTGTTTTCACGTTCTTGATGTGAACGTTTTTCACATTCTTAATGCTGCTATGAACATTGGTGTACAAGTTACCTTTTGAGCCTCAGTTCTCATTTTCTTGGGATACATTTCAACAATATGGAATTTCTATGTTCAGCTTTTTGAGGAAGTGCCAAACTGTCTTCCACAGTGGTTGTATCATTGTACAATCCCACTAACATTGTAAGAGAGTTCCTATCTCACCACATCTTCCTTTGATTATTCCTGGATCATTCGATATTCTGACCAAATCCTCTTTTAGAATGCTTAAGTAAATTCAAGGCTTGATAGCAGCAGTCAAAAGTCAGATAAAGTGTTACATTAGGTAATTCTGTTCTCAAAGGCCTCTTTAAAGTGTTAAAAGGCAAAAATATAACTTTTAAGATTTTGGTGTGCCTGAGCCAAGCCACAGTATTCTCAATTGCTTCCTTTGAATATAAAAGCTGAATAAGGAATAAAGATAATTAAAGAAGAGTTGATATCCTTGAATTGTGAAGTTGACAAAAAGTATTGAATATAACATGGACTGCTAGAAGAACAAATAAATCTATTTTGTAGGACAGCCAACTGGCACCAGGTACATCAAGGGCCTGGCACAAATATTAATTTGCTGATGAATGAATGAATGAGAGGAAGTTTGTGAAGAAAGTCAGGGGCAGAAAAAGGACTGAGACTTTTCTTTTTAAACAAATGAACATTATTAATTCTGCATCTGGGTATATATGGGAGTCCCTGGATGGTGTAAAGAATTGACATGTTTAACTGCTAAACAAAAAATTTGCTATTTAAGTCCACCCATAGATACTTCAGAAAAAAGGCCTGGTTTCTTCTGAAAAATAAGTAAATGAAAGTGCAATGGAGCACAGTTTTACTTCTGACATGCATGGTGTCATCATGAGTTGGAATCAAAGTGATTACTTCTATATTTTTAGCTTGTTTTACACACACACACACACACACACACACACTTCAATTTCACTATCCATTTAGTTTTGTTGGTGTTGATTGCCATCAAGTTGAGCATGAGTCATAGCGACCCTATGAACAAAAGGCCTGAAGCCTTTTTTCTATAACTATCGTCATTGATCAAAGTTCAAAGAGTCATGTGGTTTAGGAAGTGGATGTCACTCCTGCTTCCAAACCTGTCTTAAACTGAGAGTTCCACCAAACACTATCCACCATAGTCCACCAAACACTATCCACCATAGTAGTTACGGCATTTGACACTCCAATGGCATAAGATTCAGCATCACAGCAAACCCAGGTTACCTCAGCACAGCATATTGACAGAAGAGTGCTGTACCACTTAGAAGAATCTTCCTCCAAAATTTAATAACAATCGACTTTTAAATACAAAAGCCCTCCGCAATGTCTTGTTGACTCTAAACAAGAGGCTTAAATAAAAGACAACCAAATATAGTATTTTTTTGTTTTTTGTTTTGGTTTTGTTGTTACATGCCATTGAGTCACCTGTGGTGAATAGCAATCCTATGTACAGCAGCTCTTAATCCTTCCCTGTCCTGAGCCAGTCTCTATCTATTTTCTTTATTTGTTATTGGTTACCAGAATATTTCGGGAGGAATTGTCTCTCTGTTGGTTTCTGATCCAAGTAGAATGAAATTACTGACAAATCCAAACCTTTCCCACTGTTGTTTATTTTCACTTATGATGTTATTTATTACGCTATACTGAAAGCTATAGTCTTTGACTTTTATCAGTATATACTTATGTTTCCTTTATTTTCAGCACATAACTTGTACCATTGGCATATCATAAATTGCTAATGACTACCTCTTCAATCCTGATTCTGTGTTCTTTTTCAGATAGTTTCCTTTTCCAACAGTTTAGGTTACCCAAGACTTCCTGGGGGCAGTTGTGTTGTTGTTATGTACTGTCAAGTTGAAGCCCATTCATAGCTGATGCTCTGGCTTATTTTCAGAGGCATTTAATCACGCAGAAGGTGATTTTCCATCCTTCTCCCACAGAGCAACTGGTAGATTTGAACTGCGTGCCTTTGGGTTGAGCTCAGCTGGGTAGTAGTGCATGATAAACCATGAATCTCTTCTTTAGGGTGCCAATTACACAGAAACATTCAACTCTGCAAATATTACCTATATTGGCCTCACATAAAAATCTAATGAACAAATATATTAAAGCAACTTATTATTTCTCAAAAGACTTCTGTGAGGTAAATTGAAGTCTTGGAATCATAGAATATTAGTATTCTACAGGATCTCAGAGAATATCTTGTAAAATCATCCATGTTATTAGTGGATTAATTGTACTATATTACTGATGAAGCTAGCTTGGACATGAATGTCTTTAATAATCTGTAAATCACCTCTTTTGAAACATTTTATTTTATTTTATTTTATCCATTAGGTGCCATCAAACCATCACAGACACATACAGACACTTTACACAGTAGAGTGACTCTTGCATGGTCCTCATCATTCTCACAATTGTTGCTGGGCTTAAGTCCATTTGGAGCTACTCCGTCGATGTAGCTCATTAAAGATCTCCCTGCATTTCACTGATTCTCAGTTTACTAAACATGATATCCTTCAGGCACTGGTGCCTCTGGATGATGTGTCCAAAGTGTGTGAGACAAAGCCTTGTCATCCTCACTTCTAAGGAACATCCTGACTGCATTCATTACAAGTTAGATTTGTTTGTTCCTCTAGCAGACCATGATTACCTTAAATATTCCTTACCAATGCCATAATTCAAAGGTATCAAATCTTCAGTCTTTCTCACTTATTGTCCAACTTTCATATGGTTGTGAGGCAATTGAAGAGACTCTGATTTGGGCCATGCATGCCTTCATCTTAGTTTTACCTAGTCTTAGACTAAAATGGATCTGAGCTAAATGTCTCTGTTGTTATTTGCCATTGAGTCAACTTATATTGACTCTGTGAACAATAACTCTGAACTCTGTCCTATTCTGAGCCAATCTCACTGTCCCCAACACACTTACCCTCATTACTGTGGTTACTGTGTCAATTCATCTCACCCAATGTCTTCCTCTGCCGCACTGTCCTTCTACCTTTCCAAACATAATGTCTTCCTCCAGACTGGTCCCTCTTGGCAACAGGCCCAAAGCATGTGAGAGGGAGTTCCAAAATCTTTGCCTCCAAGGAGCAACCTGGTTTCACTCTCTCAAGGGCAGACCTGTATGTTCTATTGGTCCTACTGATATTCCATTGAAGTCAAGTGAGAACGAGGCTCAGACCTTTTTCACATGAAAGCCTTCCTCACTTTTGCTCTAGTTTATGGATTCTTACATGTCCTAGCATCATAGGTACTGTGTTTCAATGTAAGTAGGCTGTACTCAAATTCCTCCCGCTGCTCAGTTAAATGTGTTTTCCTCCAAATTTCTGTATCTACATAAAATAACAATCTAAGCAATAAAAATATATATCAAGGTATCTAAAGGAATTATTTTGCTTTGCTAAATGTCTTTGTTTATTTTTCATGAACTTTGTAATTTTGTTTTTTAATGTTTCTCTGTTAAAAAGAAGAAAACCTTTTCCTGGGTACCTTAACTCCAGGATACAGCCATCTTTTGATAAGTAGTAAGGAGGGTGTTTTCAAGGGCAGGAAGAAGAAAAAGCAAGGAGAAAGAATTATTCATTTTTCAAAATTTGGCTATCATATATTTAATAGAGATTGCCTTGGAGTTTTAAAGAACCATCTTAAAAAGAATAAGCATAAAACAGGAATTGGGGACACCCCTGCGTCTCTGACCCACGACCCCCATCTTC